>NC_136420.1:139852580-140305080 GCF_052625555.1 Lactuca saligna
CTGCCTTCCGACAATCGCTCGCATAGTGCCCATTCTTTCCGCATTTGAGGCATGCACCACCGGATCGACAAACTCCGGTGTGACCCTTCCCACACTTCCCAGAAGTGTGGCTGCTCTGATCTCCCAATCTAGAATCGACGGTCTTAGACCGTTTCGGCGTCGGCTGTGACTACACCGGAGCCTGCCTCTGCTCTCGCAACTACAACTTAATCTCCATGTCACACCGCCTGGCGGCCTCCTGCAACTCTAACAATGTCTTGCACCTATGCGTAGACATGAACTGCCTGATATCCCTCTTGAGTATACTCAGATATCAAGACATCTGAGCCTGCTCCGAAGAAAACTCGGGGCAAAACATCGCCCTCTTAGTGAGCATCTTAGTGATCTCCGTCACCGACTCCGAATCCCGCTTCAGCTCAAGGAACTCTTGAGCCAATCTCTCCCTCTCATCCCGCAGAACATAACGGGTGCTAAACATCTCTCGGAACTGATCCCTTGAAACTGCAGCGCTCTGAGCATCCAAATATGACCTCGTGGTCAATCTCCACCAATCCTTCACCCCAAGCCTCAATAGGTTCAGAGCACACCTCACCCTCTGATCGTCAGGGCATGAACACGTGAAGAAACATCCTTCCACGTCTGACAACCATCTCATAGCAACAATCGGGTCCTGAACTCCATCAAAGGTAGAGGGCTTCGTATTCTCAAAATCCCGATATTGGAAACCTCTACCAGCTCCTCCCCTTGCCGCTACTACAGCCGCTGTAGCTGCCGAGGCAACCGTCTCTGTGAGAGCTGCATAATGCTCATCAAAATACTCAACCATGGCGGTCTTGATCGACCAAAATAGTTCCGGCAGCTCGGCCCGGAACAATGCAGCAACCTCATCATGCATGATATCACGAATCCTAGCATCCAACTCGCCTATGCTCATTTGACTAATAACCTCGGGCGGTACTGACCCGCCCTGACCTCCCTTTCCTGCTCCCGATCCTGACCCGGATCCCCTCCCAGCATGCCTCGTGACCTCCATACTGAAGAACATCACAAAATCTCAGATACTTCCCACTAACCCGGGAACCAACTCTCAACTCAACCCTAGAGGTCATGGTTTCCCTGATATGCGTATGGGTCTTGTGCTTTCATTAGTATGGGCCCATACTACCTTCCACCCCTACCCATATTTGTATGAAGTACTACCACAACACCCTAGTGACAAATATACATAACAAACGCTCAATCCTCACTCCTAGAGGAACACTGGAAATCTCATACAGAGGGAAACCCTAGGCTAGCAGACATCATAAAACAGGCAACATTATCATGAAATCCTGAAGATCCCTAGCCTAGTACTAGCATGCTGTTCTATCAAAGCTCGAAAACAAATATCATGTATGGTATTTTGGGGTTACTTACTGGCTCCAGCTGATCGTACCTCCGCATCCTCCTTTTACTTAATTTGAAAACCATTTTAAATTCTCTTTTAAAAACTCTCCCTGATTTGAGATTGGATTTACACGAATGTTCCTCCAATTCACTCAAACCAAGGCTCTGATACCAACTTGTAACGACCAAAAATTTCAACAAAATTTTTGATCTTTTCAAAGCATCCCAATTTCTTTAAGTTTTTACAAAAAAGTTTTCTATACATTTATTATCATAGTATTCCCAGAACCCTAACATAAATCATAAACACAAGGAGCGGTACGATCGCACCTTTGCCTTGCCACGGTCTCTTGAAGAACCTGAAAAACATTAAACCACAACTGTAAGCCCGAAAGCTTAGTAAGATACCCCCAAAATACCAACCACATATACCATACACACGTAACATCCTATATCATAACAAATCATAGGACAACCATGCATATGAGGTCTACTATGTGATAGGTCCGCCATGATAGGCCTTCAGTCCACCTGGTCCACCCTCTGAGTCTAGTCATGTCCCTTAAGTCTGCAGTGTGGTTGGCCCACCCGCACCGGGCCTTCAACTCGCCTGGTCCACTCTCTGAGTCTATAGTATGACCGGTCCGCTGGCATCGGGCCTTCAGTCGGACTGGTCCACTCTCCGAGCCTCGACACGTTTGGTCCGCCCTCGTGGGGCTACAGCCTGTCCGGACCGCTCGCTGGGCCTTCGGAATAACCGGTCCGCCTTGGGTATATTGGCCTACAGCAGAGAGCAGGTCCCGCCTCAACCCAACCCCAGTCAAACAGTCATGTGCACATAAACATACGATCATATAACAATTCACATTCAATCAAACCAATCTATCAGATCACGTAACACGACATACTCTAAGCAGGATACCGACCTAACCGGTCATTTGCATAGCATCACCCTATATACCAGGATACCGACCTTAACCAGGTCTCTAACAAATACCATCCTAACTTCCAGGATGCAAACATAGTAAAACAGCAACATAACAACAATACCCGGATTACAATCCGGTAAAGGGCCAACCTTGGTGCCTTAGACCCTGTTGATACAGTGAGGATAACTCACCTTGCAACTGCTGACTGAAAAGATAAGATCACGCCGCTCCAATCTCCGACACGAACTCCACCCCTGATAAAGTCGAAAGACTAAACCCAATAAATACCACAAAATACCAAAATGCCCTTAGAAGTCAACTGGTCAACTCTTGATCAAAGTCAAAGTCAAAGTCAACCTCCTGGCTGACTCTACTCGCCGAGTCGGTCGGCTGACTCGCCGAGTTCCCCCAACACTGAAAAGTCCCATCTCAACTCACTGAGTCATCCCTTGACTTACCGATTCTTAGCTTAACGAGGAGAGGCTAAGACTACAAGACCAGACTCGCTGAGTCCAAGAACAGACTTGCCGAGTCCCAGGCTATCCTCAACCAACTCATCGAGTTTCTGCCCACCTTCAAGCAACTCGCCGAGTACACACTTGTGACTCGCCGAGTACCACTAACTCTTAACCCATACAGAAGCCATCCAGGCCATGTTGTCGATCCAAAACATAGATCTACCCTTATATAACCCATCCATCATGTAAAGTGGCAAACTTTACGTGAATCCAAAGAGATCTAGGAATTTTACACTCTAGGGCTAGGGTTTGGGACAAGATGACTTCACCAAACACTCAAGAACAGGGACTTTAATGCACCCTAGACCTTCTCCATTCCAGATCTGAGGTAGCAACCTCAGATGTAACCTTCAAAGTCTAAATACCACAAGCTAAACTTTCCACACATTCCAAGATGATGAATCTAGATGAATAACAACCCAAGAAACGAAGTAATACCTCAAAAGGAAACCCCAACAGAAGAAATATCCGATTATTAGCAAAGCCCCTTGCTCCAAGCCTCCTATCTCTCCAAGATCTCCTCCAAAATCTCTTCTCCAAGGTTCCAATGCCCTCAAATCACTCACAAACACACCTTAGGTTTTTTGGACTTCAAGAGAGGGTAAAGAGGCTGGGGATAGGGTATAATGTCCTTTATGTCAGGATCATCCCCCTAAATTAGGGTTTTCTTCACTCAGCGCCTACTCGCCGAGTCCAGCCTTGGACTCGCTGAGTTGGCCACTTAATATGCGACCTGAGTCACGACCTTACTCGCCGAGTCCACCCATGCTTTCAGATTTACACTTTGAACCCTGAACTTGCACTCCTATCACACATGTCACATTAACCCTCACACATGTCACACACTTGGCCACATACTTTGCAACATCGAGCTTCATCTTCGGCCACCGGTAGTAGGGTTTCAGACCCCTATATATTTTCTTGCTACCGAGATGAATCTAGTACATGGTGTTGTGAGCTTTTTCCATCAGAAGGTCTCTTATTCCTCCCGTTTTAGGTACCCAAATCCTATATTGGATTACCTTCAGTCCTTGACCGTTTATGTTGAACAGTAATGTTTTGCCCACATGTTTTTCATTTTGGTCATTTTCTCTATAGATTCTTCTTGAGGTTTATTGATGCTTTCCACAATCATTGTTACAACTTCGATTCTTAATGCTCTTAGCGTTTTCTTTTCAAGGCTCACTTTTCTGCTTAAATCACCAGCTACAACATTTGCTGTACGAGGGTGGTAAAGTATTTCACAGTCATACTCCTTAAGCAACTCTAGCTAGCATTGTTATCTCATGTTCAATTCCTTCTGATTAAAGAGACACTGAAGATTCTTGTGACCAGTGAAAAGCTTTCACTTTGTGCCATAAAGATAATGCCTCTATATCTTTAGGGTGAATAGTACCTCTCCCAACTCCAAATCATGAGTGGGGTAGTTCTTTTCATGTCATTTCAATTGTCTCGATGAATATGCTATCATCTTATCCCTTTGGGTCAGAACACAACCTAACCCAACTCCAGATGCATCACTATAAACTGCGAAGTCTTCAACTCCTTCAGGTAACGAAAGAATCGACGCTTCACACAACTTCTTCTTTAACCTCTCAAATGATTCCTCGTGCTTCTCAGTCCAAGTATTAATAGCTGCTTTACGGGTCAAAGTTGTTAATGGAGCAGCTATAGAAGAAAAGCCTTGGATAAATCTTCGGTAATATCCGCTTAATCCCAGAAAGCTTTGGATCTCTGTGGGACTCTTTGGTTGTTCCTACTTTATTATAGCTTCAATCTTAGCTGGGTTAACCATAATCCTTTCTTGGTTAACCACGTCACCTAAAAATTGGACTTCTTGAATCCAAAAATCACATCTGGAGAACTTTGCATACAACTTCTCATTGTTTTGAATTTCTTACATTTCTCGCAGATGCTTGTCATACTCCTGATTGCTTTTCGAATAAATAAAAATGTCATCTATGAACACTATCATGGATTTATCAAGGAATGGTTTACAAAACCTTTTCATTAAACCCATGAATGATGCTGGTGCATTAGTTAGTCCAAATGACATAACCAAAAACTAAAAATGTCCATATCTTATTCTGAACGTAGTCTAATCAATATCCTGCTCTCTCACATTTAGCTAATGATATCCTGAAGATCGATCTTCGAGAAATAGCTCGAACCTTGCAGCCAATCGAACACATCATCAATCCTTGGCAATCGGTACTTGTTCTTTGTTGTTGCCGTGTTCAACTCTCTGTAGTGCATGTATATTCTCATGCATATATATGTGTTCTTTACGAATAACACCGGAGCTCCCCAGGGTGATGCACTAGCTCTAATAAAACTGTCGTCCAAAAATTCCTGAAGTTGCAACATAAACTCCTTCATCTCCGTTGGTGCTAATCGGTAATGTGCTTTTTCTATTGGTGTTGTTCCGGGTAACAAGTCTATTCGAAACTCCACTTGTTTATCAGGGGGCAATCCAGGAAGATTTTCGGGAAAGACTTTTTGATAGTCACACACCACTGGTATATTTTGCATTTCATTCTCCTTCTTAGCATCGATCACGAATTCCAAGTATCATGTGCATCCTTTAGCCAAACATTTTCTGGCCTTCAATAAGGAATGATTCTAGAATTCACCCTTTTCCAGGCGGGTTTACCGTCACTATCTTCTTCTTGCACGTTATCTTGGCATCATTGGCGCTATGCCTATCCATCCCCAGTATGATGTTGAAACCGTTCATCGCAATGGATAATAACATTTCATGGAATTCGTTTCCGTTCAAGTCGATGACAATATTCTTAATGCAATCACTAATAGGTGTGAATTTTCCACTAACAACTTCTTCAATTAGGGCACCATCAAGTTTTTCTACTGGTAATGCTAAACTTCCACCAAATTAATGTGATATAAAGTAGTAATTTGCTTTGGAATCAAAAAATAAATTGGCAGGAAATCCATTTACAAGAAAGGTACCTGAAGCCACATCCGATGCATCATTTGCGGCTTCCAATGTTATTTGAAAAGCTTTTACTTTTGGCTTTGGTGGGATATTGGGTTTTGCTGCCTCTTTCTTCTTTGTGCTGTCCTTCAAAATGTGCCCATATTCATTGCACCCATAACAATCTTTCTTATTAAAGGTACATTCATTATCATAATACCCAAACTTTCCACATTTAAAACAAGTGACTTCTCCGTCACATTTCCCAGAGTGCTTTTCCTGCACTTCTCACACCACTTCACTTCGACTCATCCACCAAATTTCCTTGAACCAGACTTCGAGAACTTGGTCTTCTTGTTGGAACCTGAAGTTCCTTCAAACTTTATCTTCTCGCCAACTTCAACCTTGCTGGCGGCTCTTCCTTGATCATCTCTTCAACAAACTTGGCAGCCCAGATAGCTGCCTCCTGAGTAAGTTCCTGACGTATTGGCATCGCGTACTCCCATGGAAGTCCCTTTGCATACTTGTCGATTTTCATTAGCTTGTCTCAGACAATACACAAAGAAAACTCCATTTTTTCTGTGAAGTTATTGGTGTATTCATCAATGTACATGCTTCCCTTCTTCAATGTCATAAATTGGTCCTCTAGTTCAAGCAGATTTTTCACCGAGCATTACTTGTGCTTGAAATGCACCAAGAATTCTACCCAAATCAGTTGCAGTGGCTCATTAGGGCTTTGGATCTTCCCCAGAGTGTTCCACCAGCAAACAATGCCACCTTTAAACTGACACACTTCAGATATGGTTTGTAGCTTGCCTTTGCAACTACACGTCATGAAGGCTCATTCCAACTCCGAGATCTAGTCCATTACTCCAATGCGATCTTCCTTTCCAGTGAAAGTTGACGATTTGCAATTCATAAAGTCTTTGTACTTGCATCCATTTCTCTCGACACCGTCCTATTGGTTGTTCCTCCTATCCACAAGAGGTTCAATTTCACCAACAGATCTATTGTAATTTCCTTCCTCCGACTAATTGTCATTTAGTTCAGGTTGTTTAACAGGCATTGAAGATTCATTCATGTTGTTCAGAAATAGTTATCTCATTTCTTCCCTTTGTTCAGGTATCATAGCCTAAATCACGGCTTGCACTCCAGTCATTGTGATTGGTTCTGGTGTAGCCTCTACTATAGGCACCAGCTCCATCACTTGGTGTTGAGGCTGCTGATTCCTATTTGCATTTCCAGGTCCACTTCGGGTTCTTGCCATTTTAATCTATACACCAATTAGGTGAATTTAGATTTTTATTCACGATAGATAAATAAATTCCTCCTATCAGTCTAAAATGTTCCATTCTAGTTCTAATATTGTAGTCATACGCTTAGAATCCTTAACACATAAGGTTTCCAGATCCGGTCGACAACAGACCATAGATCCGAACAAACGATGGCATATATGGAAAACATATAGTATATAACACATACAAACATTGTAGGCATCTTTCCTAAAATATACTAGTGCTCGTTTCTAAAATAAGGTAGACATTCATCTCACGATCACCACTTAGCATTCTAAATTTAAGTATAGAAATACTACAATTTCCTAGTTCGCTTAGAGTAATGCTCTGATACCAACTATGACATCCCCATTTTCATGACCACAAAGACCGATTTCGTTTATGCTTTTATAATAAAATCAGAGTAATCTTTCAAAAAGAAATGCATAAATTTTCCTAAGACAAAATATGACAAAAATTTATCAAATCATTTCTTAAGGAAGTGTATTTTTTATTTCATTCAAAACTCAGGATGTCAACCTCGATACAGACCAAAAGCATAAAAAGTACAATATAGTCCTTACAACATTTATTTACATCTATTGGCCTATAATCCAAAATCCCTCGTCATCATCCAACTATGCTCTAGTTCAACTACGTGTAATATACAAAGCTGAGTGGGTCAGGCTTAGGAGCCTAGTGAGCACATAGGGTTTTCAACCTACAATAAATAAATTTATTAATTTCATCAACCAACAAGAAATTGATTAATTTCATCTACCAACAATAACCCTGATTACGCCCCTAAACACCTATCATAAGGGATCTAGCCTAAGGATCATCATCGGGATGAACTTTACTACAAAGGGGATTCCTCATCCATATGTGTCCGCAAGGCAACCATGAGGGGGATGGAGTACACTGGTGAACACATCATTCACAAACACCTATATGTTGCGAGCCTGCTAGCGTTCCATTGGACTGTCTAGAAAGGTTCGTGGTCATCATCTATACTCCGCTAGATAACTGGAACAACAACAACATTGGGGCCTCTCATTATTTTATCACACACTAACTATTTCATCTACCCATGTTTTACCCAACATATTTGTAGATAAAAATATGTATACAGTTTAAAACATGTATAAAACATTCATTTAACACCCATCTCAAATAAAGAAACAATATATATACACACAGCATGTATTTTAGAGAAAATACTTCATATCTATGTGTAATATTAAAATAACTACACACTCACCTGATAAGATGGTAACTGAACATCACTTCGTCCCTTAAAATAATCTTTATTGATGAAACCGATAGGTTTCCTCAAAAATTAGGCTTTGTGTGGGCAGAGTTTCGACTCGAAAAACTCTTTTTCTTAGAGACTTTGATCTCTCCAGTACTTTCTTAGGATGGTAGGAAGGTATTCTAGGTTTGGGTTATTTATTTTAGTTTAAAAGAAAGTAGAGGGTGGAAATATATAAATTTTGTAAAAAAAAAAACGGGTGGTCTCACACTTTATTTATAGTGGCCGAAGCCTGGCATTACGCTGGGCATAGCTTCCTAGTACGCGGGGGGATACTGCCTTGCAAGGTTCTACACTGGGCGTACTCACATACATTGGGTGTAGGATTGGATTACTTCAGACATGTTCATCAACGTGTCAAGCATGTGAATGGTGTGACGTGGGTAATTCTGGACAGAGAAAATATAAGTACGTTGGGCGTACCAACCTCGTACACTGGACTTACATTAGTACGCTAAGCGTACCCCTTAGTACATTGGACGTTCTTCCAGCCTCGATGTTTGTACCCCAAAATTAAAAAATTCATAACTTTCACATATGAGATACATTTTGATGCTCTTTATATGCACATGTACTTAAGACCGTGCTCTACAACTTTCCTTTAGACTCCATCAGCTAATTCTGATTTTATTTTTTAAAGTTATATTTTAACAGGCCGGAACAGGAAAAGTCCGTTGAAAATTCATGTCTTCTTCATCTGATATTCGTTTTTGTCTGTCTTTTTACCGTCAAACTACTATCAACAAGATCTTCGATTCTCTTTTAGGTTGTGTTGGCTAAAAATCGCTCAATTATATTTCGAGTTTCGGGGTGCGTATTGTTATGCCAAATCTTAGAAAATTCATAACTTTCTCATATGGAATTAGATTTGGACATTCTTTCTATGCACGCTCTTGGTTTAACATATACTAAGACTTTCATTTTGATCGTTAAGGCTAAAAAGCACTTTATCGTAAACTCACTTTTTACATCATGTAACGTTGTGTCCGTTCTGTCACAAAATGTCGACAGGTCATAACATCTTCGTTAGAACTCTGATTTTGGTATTCTTTATAGCCCTGGAATCCTTGTTTCGACTTCTACAACATTCTTCATAGATATCGGGTTTATATAACATTTATTTCCGACGGTTATTTTTATCCTTAATTTATTAAATCATGATAATTAAGTATAAACATTTAATAATCAAATAATACATTATTATTAATTCAAAACAAGTTAGAAAGGTTAACCTAGACTAGTACAAGATTATTAATGCCTAACCTAGAAACACGGGCGTTACAATTGTTGTAACTGAGGTGGCCACAGTGATCAGAGGAGCTATATCAGAGATGTTTAGGTATGTTAATACCACATTGATTGAGACTTTCGACGCGCACTATGACTCTGTCACTGAGGCTGTTGTCGCCACAGCCACTACAGCCGTTGCTACTGCGAGACCACAAGGGGTGATTCGTTGTGGTACCAAGAGTTCAACAACACGGAGCCACGTGAGTTTGATGTGACCCAGGATCTAATTTATGCGATGAGATGGATTTCTGATTTTAAGGGTTATTTTTACACTTTCTTGTGTCCGAGAATCTGAGGGTTTTTTTGGGCTTAGTCTGCTTCACTTAGGAGCAAAAGATTGGTGGAAGTTTGCGACAGTTGATTATACTATTTTAGAGCGTTCTGTAGTGACCTAAGAGAGATTTACTAAGAAGTTTACGGACGAGTTCGTATCGCTGGTTGAGAGAGAGGATGGACCATGAGTTCCTTTCTCTTAAGTAGAAGACATAGATTATAACTAAGATCACTAGGATGTTTCATAAGAGTACCATGTTTTTCCTTGAGCATGTGTCGACTAAGGAGGCACATGTTCTTCGGTACCTGAGTACTCTGAGGAGAGATTTCCATAAGTTCTTGGAGAACACCTCGTATCGGATATTGGCTGAGCTGCAGACCAATCCCAGGAGGATAGAAATTTAGCTGGAGATCCAAGTCAGAGAACAGGGGGAGATTCAGGTGAGAGATAGGAGGCCAGTGTAGTCGTATCCAGAGACTAAGGGACCAAAGCTCATTAAATCAAGAGCTAAAGGCTAGAAGGGCCGCACTTTCAGCAAGTGCAGAAGTGAACATGAGGGAACCTTCCGGTCGAGGACTATTTTCTATCTGTGTGGCAAGAAGGGGCATATAGAGAAGGATTGCCCCAAGGGATTTTGTGGATGCTTCAATTTCAACCAGACGGGTCAGTTGGGGGGTCAAGTATCCTTAACTTGGATCTAGGATAGTTCAGGATCCGGACCCCGTGACCCTGCATATTGTTGTTGGCCGCTAGGGAAAGTCAAGGCTCCTAGGGCTCGAGGGAGAGCATTTTAGTTAACAGCAGAGGAGGCCAGAGGAGATCCATATATTGTTGATGGTATGTGTTCTTTTTTTTGCTGAATTATCTATGTTGCTTATAATATTGCTCATGTTAGGTACTTTCTTTATGAATTATGTACCTACACTTGTGTTGTTTGACTCGCGTGCGAGTCGATCTTTTGTTTCATGATCTTTTTATTGTGATTTTAGTAACACATGTGATTCCTTGAGCAGACCATTGAGAGTCTCTATATCTGATAAGGATCTAGTCTTTGCTACTAACATCTAACAGCGTTGTGTGTTAGAGATTTTTGGTGTTGGTTACCCGATAGAACTTTTTTATTTATGATGGTAGATGTCTGTGTGATCACATGTATTATATGGTTGAGCTGGTTTGGGGCCCTAATTGAATATGAGTGGTAGATGGTAATGGTTCCAAATCCTAGTGGGGGAGTGCTAACCATTTATAGCGATGGAACTTTTTCAAGATCAACTTTATTTTCAGCCACCAGCGGGAGGTAGAGTTTACAACATGGGTGTATGGGTTATCAGGCATTTGTTGTGGATACCTGGTTTAATGAGAAGAGATTGGTTTCTATTTATGATGTTCTTGTTGTGCGTTAGTTCCCCGATGTTTTCCTAAAGGAATTAACCGGTGTGCCTCGCAAGAGGCAAGTATAGTTCTGGATTGTTCAGATCCCTGGTGCGGCAATAACAATTGTCATGGCACCGTATCAATTTGCACCTCCTGAGATGTATGAGTTATCCTCTCAGCTTCAGGAGCTATTAGGAAAGGAGTTTATTCGATCGAGTAGTTCTCCATGGGGAGCACCAATCATTTTTTTTCAAGAAGAAGGATGGATCACACCGGATGTATATAGATTATTGGGAGTTGACCAAGCTGACGGTGAAGAACTATTATTCGTTACCGAGGACTGATGATCTCTTCGATTAGTTATAAGGGCCATCTTGTTTTTTCAAGATTGACATAAGGTCAAGCTACCACCAGATGAGGTTGCGAGAGGAGGATATTTGGAAGACGGCCTTTCAAACTAATTATGGGAATTTCGAGTTTGTAGTGAAACCTTTTCGACTCACCAACACATCAATGATGTTCATGGATCTTATGAACCAGGTGTGTTTGCCCATGTTGGATCGATCAGTGATCATATTCATCGATGACATTCTAGTCTATTCGAAGACTAGAGAGTAGCATGAGGAGCGTTTGCACGGGATTCTAGGAGTTTTGATGGTAGAGAGGCTCTATGCTAACTTCTCCAAGTATGATTTATGGTTTCACAGGTTCATTTTCAAGGAAACCTCTTCAACCATAATGGTATCTTGGTTGACCCAACCAATATAGAGCATGTGAGGCGGTGGGAAGTGCCGAAGTCTCCATCTAATATTTGAAGCTTCTTCAGTTTGGCGGGATATTATCGAAGATTCATTCAAGACTTCTCCAAGATTGTTGTTCCTCTGAATAAGTTTACGTGGATGGATGTCTTGTTCAGTTGGGGTCTGAGTAGCAAACATCATTCGAGACTTTTCGCTAGAGACTGTGTGAGGTACCAATACTTTCCTTTCCTAAGGGAGTTAAGGATTTTGTGGTCTACTATGATGAATCCATTTTAGGTTTAGGTGTTGTGTTGATGCAAAGTGGGTATGCGATTGCATATGCCTCGAGTCAGCTGAAGCCTCATGAAGCAAAGTATCCTACCCATGATTTGGAATTTAGAGCGGTGGTTTTCGATCTCAATTTTTTGCACCATTGTCTCTATAGAGTTCGATGTACCATCTATGTGGACTATAACAGCTTGAGATATCTTACGGATCAGACTAAACTAAACATGAGACAAAGGAGGTGGATGGATGTGGTGAACAATTATGGAAGTGAAATTCTACACCCAGCCAAGGGTAATGTGGTGGTCAACGCCTTAAGATAAAGGATAGTTAGTATCCTAATTCAAGATGTATGTATGAGGATGACGATGATGACCCCGATTTTTAAAATGCTCAAAGAAACACAGTTGTAGGCCATAAAATAAGAAAATTGGAATAGTGAATGGGTGATCGGTCAGATTTCAACCTTTCATATTGACAACAGGGGCTTTTGACTCTTCACGGGCGGATTTGGGTGCTATATGCTAGCGCGGATCAACGGGTATCGATAGACGAGGCCCATAAATTAAGATTCTCCATTCATTTGGCGGATACAAAGATGTACCTTGACCTGAAACATAGCTATTGGTGACCATGTGTGAAGATGGACGTGGACTGGTTTGTAGAGTGGTGTTTGACCTACCGGGAGGTCAAGGCCCAGCACCAGGGCCCTCACGGAAAACTGCAACCTTTAGCGGTTCCACTATCAATGTGGGAGCATATCACTATGGATTTCATCAGAAGTTATCCAATGACTTTGAGGGGATTTTATGCTACCTCGGTGATAGTTGGTCGATTGAGTAAGAGTGCTCACTTCTTAGCCATAAGTGAGCGCTCTTCTACGGAGAAACTAGCTGAGATTTATGTTCAGGAGGTTGTGGTTCGACATGGGGTGTTCACTTTTATTATGTAAGATGGGGACATTCGTTTTACTACCTACTTTTGGAATAGGTTTCACGAAGATTTGGGCACCCGATTGCATTTTAGTACCGCTTACAATTTGCTGACTGTTGGGCAGAGTGAGCAAACTATTCAAACGTTCGAGGATATATTCCTCATCTGCATCATTGATTTTGGTGGGAGTTGGGAGTTATATTTTCCATTGGCCGAGTTTTCTTATAACAATAACCATCATGCCAGCATTGGTATGCCTTCCTTTGAGCTTCTGTATGGAATGAGGTGTTAGATTGCTATTTGTTGGGGCGAGGTTGGTCAGAAGGTTATGGGGAGCACTAATATAGTGCTCAAGATGGCCGAGCTCATCCAGAAATTTAGACAGAGATTTTTGATGGTCCATATTCACCAGATGAGTTATGCATACTAGCGACGCTCTTAGGTAGAGTTTCAGGTTGGAGATCTGGTGCTTCTTAAGGTATTACCCTGGAAGGGTGTTATTCGCTTCAGGAAGCGGGGAAAGCTAGTCCCTAGGTTTATTGGCCCTTTCAGAGTGTTGGCCAATTGAGGTATCACCCTTGCATGTTTCTCACTTAAGGAAGTGTCTAACTGATGAGATAACTGTGATTCCTTTGTAGGACATTTAGGTTGATGATTGCCTGAATTACATCTAGAGGCCAGTGGTGATTCCAGATAGTAGAGTGAAGATCTTGAGAAACAAGGTAGTGAACTTTGTCAAAGTTCATTGGCAACAATGGAAAGGCTCGGAGTGGACTTGGGAGCCCGAGACTGAGATACGCGAGCACAATCCTGATCTATTTTCTGAGGCTGACTTCGAGGGTGAAGTCTGATTCTAGTGGGATTATAATTATCACATCTCGAATCCTAATGTACCAATATATTTTAATTAATTTCAGCTTTGAGGACTTCCAACTTACGTGGGACGTAATAGAGATGTACGCCAAGCATATCTACTTAATTGAGTCGGGACAAAGGCATCGTACACTAGGCGTACAAGAGAGTACGCCGTGTGTACGCTAGCTGATGCCAAACCCTAATTTTTAGGGTTTAACCCTTATTTGAAAACATTAGCTCAACTTTGGACCTCTCATAATCAACCTCTTTTCCCTTTAACCCTAATATCGAACCCTAGCCATGAGAGTGAAGATGTTGGAGCATTTTTGATAATTTTGTGTATTCTTGTTGTGGCAGAAAGTCATTAAAGAAGGTGGCGTTGCATACAATCTTGTAGATCTAGAAACTACCCCACTTTATGCATCTTCTAAAGGTATAAAGTCCATGTATTTCAAATGTTCTTTCTAGATCTCTTTAGATGGGTTTTGTTTCTGATCTTCTTGTCCTAAATCTTGGACATTCGTGAGTATGGGGTACTCTAGAGCATATTGGCTGTCCTTTTAAATGTATTAGAGTGCTTAGATTCATAAAAATGGTTGCTTGATCGTTTCCCTTAGCCCATGCATAAGTTAAGTAACTTAGAGTGTTGTAGAAGTTAAGGTTTTGTGTGTCGATCTCTATCTAGCCTTGAAAAGGCTTAAAGTCGGTGACTTTATGGGTTAAGACATTTTATTGTGGTCAAATCTGAAGTTGGGATAAGTGTCGTAAAGGATTAAGACAAAAAACTTGTTGATTAAGGACCAGGTAGAGTACATTGGCCGTACTCTTGGCTAGACCCTGCATAGCCAGGCCCGTCCCTGATGATTACCAACTCGAGTTGTATGCCTTGCATAGGAAGTGTACGCCCCGCATACAAACAAAATGGGTTGACTTGTTGACTTTTGCTGTATTTTGACTTTTTGTGAAAAAGATTTAGGTTTTTGGACCATGGAAGGGGAAAATGGTATTTTAACCTCGATTGGCGTGGTTGTGTGATTAGACTTATGAGTCAGGTTATAATGTTGATTGACTAGGGTTACTTGTTGTGTTTATTAAGCAGAGTTAAGTTTATACAATTTGGATGTGAGATTGACCAGTCATCGGTATTAGGTCAGTCTCCTCACTTATTCTTACGTGTATAGTAGAATATATATATATATATATATATATATATATATATATATATATATATATATATATACGTGTGATAAACAAATAGGTCTGAGTGCTATTACTATACATGTGCTGATTATATGTGCTGAGTTTGACCAGCTGGGTCTACGTGGTTTTGTTGTGTATATGATGATTATGTATGTTGATACTTCATGTAGTCTCAAATGTTGTTGATAACCCATAGGGTGTGCTATTTTCCCACTGAGACTTCAGGTGGTCTCCAGGGTTTTCGATAACCCATAGCAGTTTATTTGTGTTGTGTTGTGTGTGGTATTTTGCGGAACCCACCACGCTTTGTGGTTACAGTTGTTGATTAGATGTGTTGTAGGTACTTTTGAGGATCGAGGGAAAGCAAATGTATGATTTTACACACTCACAGGTACTTATGATTTTCTGATGGGTTTGTTTTAAGAACAATATTTTGGGTAAATTAAACATGAAAAAGTTGGTTTGAAAATTGTGGTCTTACAAAAGGCCATCGTGCCCTGTGAGGCGGTCCGAAGGCGAAAATGCCAACTCTGTGGGTGCTATTTGGGATGTGCTCCCAAATAGAAACGAGATGTATGATCTTCATGTTTATACATTATATGGATGTTTGCATATTTGTTGATGGCATGGAATGTCAGAGTATGATGTAATTCATCTATTGTTAAGATGTGTTGAAATTCACTAATCTTCATGCTTACCCTTTCCTTTATAAAATTATTATTACATGTACATCTAGTATAGATAAGGGTACTACCAAATCTTGACTATACATGAGCGTGATTAAATGATTGGGTCCTTATTACAAACATTTTTATGGGATTTCTCTCACTAGTATTTCAACTGTTGATTTTGAATTAAAAATGGATTTATATTGTTGAAAAAATGATTTGAAATATTATTTGAATACTTGAACTTAATGGTTTTGGTTAATTAATGGATATATTGGTTTTTATTATAAATATATTGTTTTTAAAAGATGAAATTTGTTGTGATATTAGGGACGTTACAAGGTGATACTGGAGGACAACTTGAGCGAATCAGACACATCTCGGTGTGTTTGAACTCAATTTTGCGGCTCAAAAATATTTTCTTTAAAAGGTTTGTAAAAGAAAATGGAATTTTTTTGGTGACATGGATCGATGACTGAGTGTGTACAGTTAGGCGAGGCCAATGGAAATGCATTTAACTATTTTATGTGAGTTAGTGCGTTCCAGGACACAGGATGTATGTTCACTAGATAACCTATTACTTCCATACCATGTTGAATACATAATATATACCATGTGGAATTTATGCTAGCATTGATAGCTTGTTAAGGGAATGTTTTAGGCTGTATACAATAGGCGTTAAATTGATTTAGAATGCCTGATTTAGCGTAGTGCGTAACTATTGTTTGAGTCCAACAGTTCTGGCACGGATTTCGATATTCGAATGACTATATGGCTTCACAGTGTGTATGACTACGAATTCACAAGGCAACACGTTAGGGCCAGAGGAGCTTCCTTTTATTTATTACAATAGAGGAATAAGAAAAAAAATTCATTACACTAGGAAAGAATCAATTGCTAGTGTAGAGATTATATATGATTGAAATTAAAGACAAGGAGTGAATTGGATAGTCCTAAATGGATCTCAGAATGAACATGCATAGGTGTGAGAGATAGTAGTAAAGCTTCTACTATCCGAAGCACAAGATCCGTGTTTGAGTCGGGAGAAGTCACAGAAAGTACAAGGAGCTGAGAGTGGTTATATTGCTATGATCATTTGTGTATTAATAAACTATAGTAATCTTAACTTTACCTATTTGATTGAGAACGATGACTTAAAGATTCATTTGATGGGATATGTTACTATACTTAGTGTGATGAGATACTTGAGATAATTGTGATAGTGGTGTTGTATAGAATCAGGAATGACGATCAAGGATAATAGTGAGTTGGTATGTAGAGAGTAGCGTAATGATAAAACTTTGAAGACATGGTGATGATTTCTTTTATATTAAACATAATGGTAAGTACACAACTTAGAGCAAAGAGTTCAGGAATTTGCTCAAACAACACATCACTGAGTGACTGAATTGTTATTGATGTCTCATAGACGTTACTAGAGGAGTTACATTGTATCATTAGACAGATTGACGATAAGCTGATAAGTGGCTCTAATAGGTCGGTCGTTGCGACAACTTGAAATTTATTCCGTCACTGTAACCCGTTTCTGTCAATAAAACTCGTCTTTATCAAACTGTTCCGTTAAAATTTTTGATTGGGTTGTTTAAATTAAGACTTTTATTATGACTTCATGAGTGTCCAAATGCATTAGAAACACGTGAAAACACCCTCAATATTCATTTGGAAGATTTTTAGTTACAACCACGTCAGGTTACGACAACTTAATCGGGTACGACCATAAGCTCCGTTTAACGTCGGTATCGGGTAGATTTTCGCCGGGCCTCAAACTCAAACCCTATATAAGGATGAGTGGACTTCATTTGAAGCTTTTAAATCTCTCTCTCTCTCTCTCTCTCTCTACAATCCAAATCTTGATCCAAAATCACCCATTTCAAGCTCCAAATTGGTAAGAAATCATCCTAGCTTAGAGGTTAGCTTGTTTAGCATTCAAATCAATGTTTAAATCATCCAAATGTCCCAAAGACATGTTTTTACAGCCCATGAACAACCCCAAACCGCAAACACCTATAAATGGGGTTTTGAAGCCCCAAAACCCTTCCAAATCACTTCTGGTGCTTAGCTATGACTTATAGGCTTACATGTACGATCTTAGAGCACCAAAAACTTGATATTTGGGGAGTAAACATGAGTTTACGGACCAAGATCATTCTTGGACCGTAAACCCTCCTTCAAGGGTCGTAAACACCATTTAAGGTGTTAAATTGCCCTTTAAACGCATCCTATTCCTTGGAATAATGTCTAGAACCAACCACCATTGCATTAGGGACCTTTAACTTGAAGGAAACCATGTTCTTAGGAGATTACGGCCGTAAAGCCCCCAAGGAATGGTTCCTTGGCTGTAAACTCCTATAAAGAGGTCAAAAAGTGCCCTAACTTCCTTCCATGGCTTGTACATTGGACTAGAATCATTTATTTTTAACCTAGGACCATCAAAACAAAAAAGGAAAGGGTATGTAAGAGTTTACAACTGTAAACTCCTTAAAAAGGTCCATTTGTTGATCCAATCATTTCCATTTCCCTAGAACTGAACCTAGCCTAATTCCACAAGTGTTGTAAGAACTTTAAGCATCCAAGAACACACCATCCATGAGTTTATGGTCGTAAACTCATAAGGATATGGTCTATGGGCCGTAATCTGCCATAAGAGTTTACTCTTGAAGAGCAAACTCCATATCTAGGCCTTACACCTCCTTAGATGCAACCCGAATCACTCCTAACACTTGAGATAAAGTGTTTTCGCGTCTCGGAGTGTATTATCTCAATTAATTAGTGGTGCAAAGTCTAATTAGATACAATTGTGTATCTCCTTATGTTACATACGAACCTCGCGCGTCTTCAAGCCTTAAAATGACCCTTAGCATCCTAACCGGCACATTTCTCGTCTGGTGAGTTCATACCCCTACACCTTTTTCCATGTTTTCAATGTTTTCAGGGCGGAATACAAGCAAAAGTGCAAGGAAATCTCGTACTCAAACTTATTATTTCGTATGAAATGTTTCAACTTTTGTATGCTTTTAACACTGAAAACGGTATTAACCAACCGTTTAACTTGCCGAGTTAGTCTTCATAACAACTGTGAAAATCATTATAAAATGTTATATTTAATATTTCACAAATGATTGTCCACACCATTACTGTTAAAAGCATTAACTTATAACTTTTGATATGTCCTTGATAACACTCCCCCTAGATACGAGAGTGAAGGACCAATAACATAAATCATAGAACTTTAAATACGTCCTTTGTAACACTCCCCCTAGATACGAGAGTGAAGGACCAATGATATTAATCTTATAACTTTAGAGATGTCCTTGATAACGCTCCCCCTAGATAGGAGAGTGAAGGACCAATCAAACAAAATTTTATGAATTATTATTTTTAAATTCATTAATCTTAAGATTGAAGACACGTCCTTGTAACACTCCACCTAGATACGAGAGTGTAGGACTACCCTTATAACTAGAATCTCCTGGAGGGAGAACGTGACTTGAGTGTATAGATTTATACGGGATTGACTACCCCGCACCTGGCTGCTAGCTACAGTGGAACCAACTGGTCCACAGGTGACAAAAGTCATAAAACGATACTGGCCCCGTTACGAGCCTTATCTAGTTTATTGTATGGTTATGGAACTCGCAACTTAGATTATGAAAACTTTTAGTATTTACTTATTAGTTTTAGATACGTGTTATAACTAATGTACCTTCTAATGATAATCAGGCTTTCAGGATATTCCACTTAAACGGTACAAGTATGGTAGATACTTCTACACTGCATTCAGAACCGATAACCAACCACCAACTTTTTAGGAAAATAAGGTTTTTCCTGGGATAACTTAACCGTTCTTAACCAGATTGTGTAACAAATGGATAAGTAAACTTTTCTTATAATAAAATATGGGATTTTCTTGGATAACAACTTTTTTAGAAAACCAAAGGAAACTTGTTCTTTTAGATGGCTTACCTCTTTGTGTAGGTCTTGGACTTGGAAGCTTTAGCACGTTAAATGTAATGCCTCTAATGTGTTACAGACACCAAATGGAAAGGAGGCTTTTAGAGAATAGGATTACTAAGCTTGAAATCGGCTCACACTCTTAGTATGATAGGGTTAACCGAGTTTTGGCTCAAGGGTTTTGCTTATATAGTGTTTCAAACTCTAGGGTTTCATCCATGTAACCCTAATTCACCAAGACCTTCCATATCCCTTAGGCTCCATGGGATGATGATCCATGGACTATTTAGCCCATCCTAATGGATCACTGGCCCACACTTGAAGAATGATTTATTTACACAATCAACCCCATATATTTAAATGGTCTCTTTTGACAACTAAATTAATTATAAATTCATTCTTGACCAATAATAGTTAAATAATATGATTTCTTAATTAGTAATTATACATATAAAATGTTAATAAATCATCAATAACCTTATTATCAAAAATCAATCCTATCAAATTGCATTGGTGTAGGCAACCCAAAAGGACCATGCTACAATTGGGTCAAGTACATACCATATATAGTTATGGGCTTAGACACCACATCCAACAATATCCTACTTGGATAATTCTAATAATTATAACTGCCAATGTAACTTCAAGATCCGATTAGCAATTGTAGCTTCCAAAAGCCACTGTCGAACTCTGACCTAGTTAGTAATTGTCCTTAGATAAGTGATCATATATTTCTCTATTCTTGAAGATGTCAATGGACAAATATATGGAACAAAGTTATAATAATTTTCTTGCAATTAGTTTCTCGATCCCTGATATGTTTGACATAGAACAAAATTGAACAAATCAATTTAGTTCTGACCGGGCCCGACACACAAGTCAAAACAAATCATTGAGGGGAACAGATATCGCTTTAGATCCTCTTAGGCTAAAAGGAACAAATAAAATTCGACATTATATGCTTGTGTTAACTACTCGTCAAATCAGGCACAATGATATGTTCTATAACATCAAGTTACTGATGTGATTTTTATCATCAATGCACAACCAATTTGTAGTCAACAACTCATATACTTTGATTTGAAGATTATATGATATTATCATCTCAAAATCACTCGTGATAAATTCCATGAAGTGATGCAGGTGAATGTTGGTTGATCCGTTACACAAATCTTATTTCAGAATTACGCATGAATAGTGTAGCAAACCTGTTGTTATGTCTAAGTCCATCGAAAAATCTAGAAGCCAACTCATGATAGTCTTGTATTATACCTACTTCTAAAGTATGATCAACAGAAGACAGTAACTTTACTTATAAATAAAAGATACCTTTTATTCAATCATCAAAATGTCAATTACAGTTCAGCTAATACAATTTTCTAATTTATCTAATCACTAAGACGAATATCGTCCTTTAGCCTAATGACGCTTGCATGTTGCAAGTGCTTAACCCAACTCAATCCATTTGTGAAGGGATCTGCTGGGTCTACCATGATCTCTCGGTTCCTTGGTTAAGAAAATCGCCATTCATTATCACAGAGAATTTCTATACGCTCCTTTATGGATGGCATAACTCCAAAGTCTTCGAAGAAGTTCTTCAACCGTATTGCCTCTTTTGACGCTTCACTCGCTGCAATGTACTCTGATTCACACGATGAATTAGTCACTATCTGCTGGTTGGATGTTTTCCAAGTTATTGCTCCTTTATTATGAGTAAACACCCAGCCCGACTGAGAACGCATATTATATCTTTCGGTCTGAAACCCAAAGTCATAATACCCTGTCACTCTTAAGTATTCACTCCCATCGAGGGAAGGAATTTAATCCTTAGTCCTCTACACGTACTTAAGAATGTTCTTAACCAGTCCAGTGAGCTCTACCATGATTCCCTTGATATCTACTGACCATGCTTAAATAAGAGGCCACATCAGGGTGAGTACAATTCATAGCATAGATGATTAAACCAACCGCAGAAGCATATGGTACTTGGCTAATTTCTGTTGTCTTAGCCTCTGTACTTGGACTCTGAGTCTTAATCAATTTAGTATTTCTTTGGATAGGTAAGTTAGCTTTATTGGATTTTTCCATGCTGAAATGCTTCAGCACCTTGTCCAAGTAGGTACTCTGACTAAGTTCTATTAGTCTCTTACTCATGTCTCTCAATATCCTTATCCCTAGGATATAGGCAACTTCTCTAAGATCCTTCATAGCAAAGCACTTCCCAAGCCAAGACTTAACCTCATGTAAGGTCGGAATGTCATTTCCTATGTGTATTATGTCATCCACATACAACATGAGAAAGCTAAACTCACTCTAATAGCCTTGACATAAACACATGACTCATCCTCGGTTCCCAAAAATCCAAACTCTTTGACTTTCTGATCGAAACAAAGATTCCAACTACGAGATGCTTGTGTTCAATTCATAAATGGATCTCTCAAGCATACACACTCTATTAAGATAGTTTGCATTGATAAAACCCTCTGGATGACGCATGAAAGAATCTTCAACCAATTTTCCATTAAGAAAAGCGGTTTTGATATCCATCTACGATATTTCATAGTTATGAAATGCAGACATGGCTAACATAACCCTTATAGATTTAGTCTTCGCTATTGGTGAGAAGGTCTCATCATAATCAACTCCCTGAGTTTGAGTAAATCCCTTCACAACCAGTCGTGCCTTATATGTGCATACTTTTCCATCCATGTCGGTCTTCTTCTTGAAGATCCATTTGCGCCCAACTATCTTTCGACTTGGGATGGTTTCAACTAAGTTCCAAACTTGAATGTCATACAAGGAATGAATCTCGCTTTCCATAGCCTCTTTCCATTTTGCAAACTCGGGGCTGCCATGGTTTCCTTGTGGTTTTCAGGTTCATCCAGTTTTATTAATGTACAATCACTGATAAATGTATCACCTTCAACTGTTACATGAAAACCATATATCACAGGTGGAACACTAACTCTACTGGAACGTCTTAGAGGTATGGTCTTGTCAATTGGTTCAATAGGAGTTTCCTCCTTAACTTGATTGCTATTGTTTGAGGTTGCTTTACCGCTTGACTCTTGTAGCTCTAAGGCATACCCCCAAAATGAGATAGGTAACAAAGCTCGACTCATCATAGAATGAACCATGTCCAACAAGGTTCGATTACGCCTTTCAACCACACCATTTGTAACATACACGTTATAATATCCATGTTTTGTAATGAATAAAATTGTGAAATACTTTGTGAAATTGAATGTTGAGTTCTAACAAGATGGTTTTTACTAGAAATGAAGTAAAACAATGTTTAGAATCACTCAGAAAATATTGGAAGTCTTATTAGATTCCAATTAACAGCCAAATAGTGAAATTTAGCGAAAATATAAAATTTTAAATAAGTAAAGTTTTATTATTTGATGTTGTAGATAATCTCGTTAGAAACTTGTAGGCGAAAACCTCATCGAAATCCGAGTTATAACGAAGAAGTTATGACCAATCGAAGATCCGTGATAAAACCGACACGGCACCGAATGATGTAAAAAGTGAGTTTTTGACAAACTACATCTTAGCCTTAGTGATCTAAATGAAATACGTAGTATTCGTTAAACTGAGAAATTCGATAAAAAGAACACCAAAATCTTATTTCGTATGAGGAAGTTATGATTTTTCGAAGTTTCAACTTTGCTGTGGACAGCTAAAAACTCGAATTTTAGATCAAGCGATATTTGACAGATACATCCTAAATGAGAATCAAAGGTCTTGTCATTTGTAGTACAATGGTAAAAAGTCTGACGAAAACGGATGTCGGATGAAGAAGTTATGAATTTTTACTGGATTTTCCTATTCCGGTTTGTTAAAAATAATAATATTAAAAATAAATTAAAAATTAGCCGACGAAGTTTAAACGAAAGTTGTAGAGCGTAATTTTAGCTATGCGTGCATATAAAGAACCTCAAAAACAGAGCTTGTATGCGAAAGTTATGGATTTTAGAACTTCGGGGCTCAAAATTCGAGAAATCTCGCATGAACAGTGTTCGGCCACGTCATCTCGCACAAAGCAGCAACATCATCCGAGACGTGGCCCAATACGGAGTCGGCGCGTGTCGCTTAATGATTCGATCGAAGCGCAGACCTATAAACTTCCGACGCGTCTCGCATGCGTGTCCAAAGCTCGCTCCTCCACGTCTCCTCGCGTCCGAGCCTCGTAGCGGCCTCGTGGCCTCGCCTCGCAGCGCCACCTGCTTCGCCCTTCTACTTCCGCGTGCCCCTTCGCTACTGACTCACTCTTCCCCCCCCTCACGTGTCCCTCTCCCTCGCTGCCTCATGTCCTCTTGCTGACTCCTCTTCTTGGATCGACCCTCACATTCTCGCCTATAAATAGGGAGGCTGCGAACCTTCTCGGGTAATTTTGAGAAATTTCCACTTTTTACCCCTTTTCCCATATTTTCACTATTTTGACTTT
Source organism: Lactuca saligna (assembly GCF_052625555.1). Lineage (NCBI taxonomy): Eukaryota > Viridiplantae > Streptophyta > Magnoliopsida > Asterales > Asteraceae > Lactuca > Lactuca saligna. The sequence continues at coordinate 139,876,976 of NC_136420.1, forward strand.
CCCCAAAGCCCCGATATCAATTTTAGCACCTAAAACATGTCCCGAAGCTCCCGAGAAGCCCGAAAATTTTAGATTTTTGGTTTTGAAGCCCTACCTTCGCAGAGCCTGATTTTCAATTAAGCTCCTAGTTTTCAACATAGAAAGTCATATTTAAAGCTGAAGTGCTGTCAAAATTACTATTTTAGCCCCCGGTTAACGTAAGGTGAGTTCAATATATAGGAAAAATTGTATGTTATGTGTTATATGTGCTATGTGCTTTTCAATGTTATTATTTTGAGTTATTTTCCCGTGTTAATTTATTCGCTATGTTTACAGCAAATGTAATACCTTTGACCATGTGATCAGTGAAAGGACTTAGATTCACATTGGTACTGGTACGTTGTCACACCTCGAAAACCGAAGGTGGAAAAATTCCCGGGGTTGACTCCACGTTGAGTATCAAATCCAATGCACATAGTAAGTAAAGTAAAACAACCATTACATTACATAATAAAGTTTTACAGTTGTTTCAAAAGTAGAGTTTGTACAGTTGTGATACATAGTATATATAGACAAAACGAAACGGGTCTTCATATACTCCGTCTTCTTATCAAAAGAAATCTTTGGGTACCTGTTCTAACACTGACCTGAGAACACAAGCGGTTTGAAAATCAGCATAAAGCTGGTGAGTTCATAAGCGATTTTTGTTTGTGAAAATGTTGCGAGTTTCCTTTCTGTTTCTGAAATGTTATATGCACCAAGAAAATCCCATATTTTCTTAATAGTTGGTTATTGTTTCACAAATATAAAGTATAGTAAGTTTGTACACTGAAAACATGTTTATTCATGTGAATATGTATAGTTAGTTATCTGACTGGTTAAACTGTTCTGTTTACTTATCATGTGTTACCAGGAAAGTCCCATACTTTCCTTATTATATGTTACAAACTGTAAAAGATGTAATGTTATCCAGTTTGTTACTCTTTCTAGTTATGTAAGTATTACCCAGGAAAGCCCCATGCTTTCCTGCATGTTGGTTTCTAATGTAAACGATGTTAAAGATGTAAAAGATGTATAAAGTGATTCATTATTACTATAAGTAAATCTCTGTTATCCTAATTGCGAGTTCCATAACCATACATTAGAATAAAACCTATGGCAATAAGTAGTCCACATGTGGTAATAATTCGTCCACATACTTATGACTTCCGTCACCCTTGAACCATTTCGGTTCGGCTGTAGCTAGCAGCCAGGTGTGGGGTAGTCAACCCCGTATAGATCTATACACTCAAGTCATGCTCTCTAAATACCAGAGATTCTGGTTATGGGTGTAGTCCTCCACTCGCGTATCTCAGTGGAGTGTTCTCCGAGGACGTGTCTCCAATCATACAGGATTAACAAATTTACTAGTAATAATATGATAGTCCTCCACTTGTGTATGTGTGTGGAGTGCTACTGATGACAAAACAGTGTACAGGTATTATGTTCAAATGTTTAAGGTCATGCTTTAAACTGATAAAAGGTGGAAAAACCATTTGTGAAATATATGCAAAACATAACAGTTTAAAGGCTTATTTCACAAATACAGGTTATGTGATCTGTATGTTCAATCTGTTATCAGTTGTGGTAATCAGTTATGAAAGCATATGAAATATGAAACACACATTTAAAAACATATTCTGAGTACAAGGATTCCCTTGTACTTTGCTTGTGTTCCCCCCTGAAAACAGTGAAAACAGAGAAAAAGGGTAGGGGTATGAACTCACCGGACTTGGAAACGTGTCGGTTTTGAATACTAGACGTTGGTTCGGGGTTTTATTACTCGCGATGTCCCTATGTAAAATGAAATAATGTCCATATATATACAATTAGGGATACATTCACAAATCATATGGAACATTACACTCCAATGAGGTTAAACACCTCAAAACGAGCGTTTGGAGTGACCCGGGTGACATCTTCGGACGTGTAATGGCACTAGGGACTTGGGACTTGAGTTTACTCCCCAAGAGTAAACATTTTAAAGAGTTTAGAGCCATAGAACACACACATACATGAGTTTACATCCGTAAACTCATGTGGGTATGGTTTTGGGTGTTTAAATGGCTTAAATGGACATGGGGATTGTTGGAATGGATTTCTAAAATGCCTTGGAATTAATTGAATGAAATTATAACACTTAAAAGGGAGTTTACGGCCATACCAAAGGAGTTTACGGCCGTAAACTCACCTATGGCCAAGGAAAATTGATTTGAGCTTCAAAGGACAATCACATGTGATTCTAGTTAATTTTCCAAGCTTTGTTATGAATTTAAACATCATTTTGCATACATTTTGGAGTTTACAGTCTAAGGCCGTAAACTCTATTATACCCAAGAAAAGTTAGTTTTTGATGCTTAAAACAATCACATGTGATTCTAGAAATTTGAACAAGCCATTTGGGGTGGTTTAATGCATCATTTGACAAAGTTTCATGAGTTTACGACCAAGGGTATGCTCCTAGGCCGTAAACTCTTATAAGTGACATTTTTTTTGTGTTTCAAACCTTTAAACCATTTTTAAATGCATCTAGATTTTACCACAAGGCCATTGGTTGAGTTTCAAGGCATTTGGACAAGTTTTAAGGCTCTAAATCCCCAATTAAGAGGAGTTTACGGCCCAAGAATATGTCTTGCCCATAAACTCTCTTTTGTCCCCCAAAAATCATGTTTAAGGTGTTTAGATGCTAAAACCAATGTCCCACAAGTCATATCTAAGTCCCAACTATGAATTGGAAGGGTTAATTGGCTCAAAAACCCTTTGAATATGAGTTTACGGCCCAAGAATGTGTCTTGGCCGTAAACTCACTTTTGTCCCTCAAAATCAATGTTTTACATGTTATAAGTCCTTTCCATTAAGCCATTAAATCATATCTAATGTCCAACAATGCTAAGGAAGGGTTTTAGGGCTTAAAAACCCCATTTCTAGGAGTTTACGGCCCAAGCTAGTTCCTTGGCTGTAAAATCATGCTCTTGGTCCCAAAACACAAATTAAACACAAATTTAAAGGCTAAAGAGGTTGAATAACAAGTTAGGGGTGTTACCTCTTTGATTTCAAGCCTTAATTCTTTGTTTTGGTCCTTGATTTTGGGTTCGGGAGAGAGGTTGTGAGTGTTAATTGAGGAATTGACCAAAGGCTTCAAATGAAGGATTAAACATGTTTATATAGTGTTTATGTTTTGGACACGGTGGAATTCTACCCGATACCGGTGTTAGACGAGGTTTTTGGTCGTACCCGATTGAGTTACCGTAATCCCGATACGGTAAATTTTAGAAGTATTCCGATCACTAAATTGGATGTTAAAATGATTTCTAATTGTATTAAGACACCCATTAATTCATTTTAAATGTGTACCAGATAATGACTTAATTAAACGGAAGATCGGAAATCGAAATCGGAAACGACGATTGGTTGCGCGAATTGTACTACGAAAGAGTTACAATAAATGATACGGAAATTTCGCGTTGTTACATTATCCCCCCGTTAAAGGGAATTTCGTCCCGAAATTCAAAGTTTAAAACACAAGACAAGATACAAATCGTGGATCAGAAAAGAGTTGTGGATAATTCTGTTTCATTGAATCTTCTCGTTCCCAAGTGAATTTCGGTCCCCGCTTGGCATTCCAGCGAACCTTCACTAACGGGATGCGACTTTGTTTTGTACGTTTGACTTATCGATCCATGATTTCGATCGGTTCCTCCACAAAGTTGGGGTTTTCATTGATCTCGATCTCGTCTAAGGGAATTGTTAGGGTTTCATCGGATAGGCACTTTTTGAGATTTGAAACATGGAAGACAGGATGAATGTTACTGAGGTCGTGAGGTAAATGAAGTTTATAGGCAACTGGACCGATCCTGGAGAGGATCTCAAAGGGTCCAATGTACCTTGGAATAAGTTTCCCACGCTTACCAAAGCGTACAGTGCCTTTCCAGGGCGAGACTTTTAACAAGACACGGTCTCCAACCTGGAATTCTAGTGGTTTCCGATGATTATCAGCGTAACTCTTTTGACGATCACGTGAGGCTTTCAGTCGGTTATGGATTTGAATGATCTTTTCGGTGGTTTCGCGGATGATTTCAGGACCAGTGAGAGCACTGTTGGGGACTCGACTCCTGGCTAACTGTGTATCCCCCACCTCGGCCCAACACAGAGGGGATCTGCACTTACGACCGTATAGGGCTTCGAACGGAGCAGCCCTAATGCTGGTGTGGTAACTGTTGTTGTACGAGAATTCGATCAAGGATAGATGTGTATCCCACGACTTTCCAAAGTCAATGACACATTCCCTAAGCATGTCCTCCAGGGTTTGGATTGTTATCTCACTCTGTCCATCAGTCTGAGGATGATATGCCGTGCTCATATCTAGTTTGGTTCCAAGGGCTTTCTGAAGGGATTGCCAGAATCTGGAGCTAAACCTACTATCTCGATCAGAGATAATGGATACAGGTACACCGTGAAGACGTAATACCTCTTGGATGTAGATTCGCACGAGTCTTTCCATCTTGTATGATTCTTTAATTGGAATGAAGTGAACGGATTTTGTCAAACGATCGACAATTACCCAAATGGTATCGTACCCACTAGAACACTTGGGTAGTTTGGTGATGAAGTCCATGGTAATCATCTCCCATTTCCACTTGGGGATCTCGGGTTGTTGGAGCAGACCTGAAGGTTTTTGATGTTCGACTTTGACTTTGGTGCAAGTCAGACACTTGCCCACAAATGTAGCTATCTCAGCTTTCATGTTTGGCCACCAATATTGTTTTTTGAGATCCAGGTACATCTTGTCCGAACCCGGGTGAAGAGAGTATTTGGTTCTGTGTGCTTCCTCCATGACTATTTCCCTGAATCCACCGGATTTGGGAATCCAGATTCGATTCATAAAATAGTGAACTCCGTCACCTCTGATCTCAAGTTTCTTTTCCATCCCTCTCAAGGTTTCATCTGACACGTTCTCGGGTTTGAGGGCTGTTAACTGGGCTTCTCGGATTTGTATGGGTAAGTTGGAATGGATGGTCATCGTCTAGTACTTCACTTTGTGGCCTGCACTATCCTTTCGGCTAAGGGCATCTGCTACCACATTGGCCTTACTGGGGTGGTAACGGATTTCACACTCATAATCACTGAGTAATTCTACCCATCGCCGTTGCCTCATGTTTAAGTCTTTCTGATTAAAGATGTGTTGCAGGCTCTTGTGATCAGTGAAGATTGTGCACTTGGTTCCGTAGAGATAATGTCTCCAAATCTTCAATGCAAAGACTACAGCTCCTAGATCCAAGTCATGCGTAGTATAGTTGACCTCGTGTGCTTTTAGCTGTCTTGAGGCGTAGGCAATCAGCTTTCCTCTTTGCATAAGCACACAACCTAAACCTTGATTAGACGCATCGCAGTAGACAACGAAGTCCTCTGTCCCTTCGGGCAGGGATAGAACAGGCGCGCTGCATAGGGCGTTCTTCAACGTTTGGAATGCAGTTTCTTGTTTACCACTCCAACAAAAGGGAACACCTTTCTGTGTTAGAGTGGTTAAAGGTTTGGCTATTTTTGAAAAATTCTGAATGAATCGTCGATAGTAGACGGCGAGACCCACGAATTGACGAATTTCTGTGGGTGTTTTCGGTGCTGACCAATTCTCTATCGCTTTAATCTTGGAAGGATCTACATGAATACCCTCCTCGCTTACCACGTGACCGAGGAAAGTTACCTTCCGTATCCATAATTCACATTTGGAAAATTTCACGTATAGCTTTTCGGATCTAAGGGTCTCCAGCACTAGCCTCAAGTGTTGCTTGTGGTCTTCTTCGCTTCGGGAGTATACGAGGATGTCGTCAATGAACACGATGATGAATTTGTCTAAGAAGGGACGGCACACCCGGTTCATCAGGTCCATGAACACAGTCGGTGCATTGGTTAGACCGAAGGGCAACACTACGAACTCGTAGTGTCCATACCGAGTCCTAAAAGTTGTCTTGGAAACATCATTCTCCTGGACTCGTAACTGATGGTACCCCGACCGAAGGTCTATCTTTGAAAAGTAACTGGCTCCTTGGAGTTGATCGAAGAGATCGTCTATTCTTGGAAGAGGATATCGGTTCTTAACGGTTAACTTGTTCAGTTCACGATAGTCGATACACATCCGAAAGGATCCATCTTTCTTCTTGACAAATAGAACCGGGGCTCCCCAAGGTGAGGAACTCGGTCTAACGAATCCTTTACTGAGCAACTCATTGAGTTGACTGGATAACTCCTGCATTTCTGCCGGTGCTAAGCGATACGGAGATTTTGCTACGGGAGTAGCTCCAGGAATTAGGTCAATACGGAACTTGACCTGACGTTCGGGAGGAATTCCTGGAAGTTCTTCGGGAAACACATCGGGAAAGTTACAGACTTCGGGGATGTTCGCGAGGTCTCTAACTTTTTGTTTCTCGTTGATCACATGAGCTAAGAATGCAACGCACTCCTTTCGAAGGAGCTTTCAAGCTTTGATGCAAGAAATGATATGAAGATTGGAACTGGGTTTATCGCCATAGATTACGAGAGTTTGATCCGAAGGAAGATGGAGACGAATAGCTTTTTCGTAACAAAGAATATCAGCATGATTGGGACTCAACCAATCCATGCCAATGATAACATCAAAGCTCTTAATGGAAACGGGCATGAGATCTATAGGAAATGAGTGATCGTTTAAGGTAAGCGTACAACCTATGAATACATCGTTAGCGCTTTCTTTCTCACCGTTAGCCATCTCGACGGTAAACGTTTCAGTTAGTGGTTGAGGATTTGGTTTTAGATTATGTTTGAATGCATGACTAACAAAACTCCTTTCAGCACCCGAATCGAAAAGAATACTAGTATATGAGTAGTCGAGAAGGAACGTACCCGAAACAACAGTGGGATCAACAACTGCTTCCTCCCGTCCCATGGTTAGAACCCTTCCAGTGTTATCAACAGTTGACTTCTTGGAACAGTTCCTTTTAAAGTGCCCAACTTCTCCACAGTTGTAGCAGGCTTGACTAACACCTGCTCCCGATGATTGGTTGGCTGATTGGGTAGGAGTTTTGCAGAATCGAACTGTGTGCCCTTTCTTACCACAGTTGGTGCAAGACAATTCTCGACAGGGACCAGGATGATGATGGTATTTACACTTGTCACACAGAGGGAGGTTACCAGCATATTTACTGGTAGGAGTTGAGGATGTGGATCCCATGACAGAAACAACAGGAACAGGGGTAGTAGTAGCAGCATGGACTGCTACCATCTGTTGTTTCTTGGAAGATCCTTGAGAAGATTGACCCTTCTTCTTCTTCCAGAATTTCCTCTTTTCACCACTCCTTTGAGTCGGATCAGAAGTGGTAGTGATTTCCTTAACATCGTCGTTGTGATCAATCAGAATTTGAGCTAAAGTCTTAGCACTATCATAAGTATCCGGACGACCAGCCAAAACATGACTCATTGTCGGTTGAGATAACCCCCAAACGAACCTTTCGATCTTTTTGTTTTCAGGAGTGACTAATCCCGGGCAGAGAAGTGTGAGATCATCAAATCGGGAAGTATATGCAGCAATGTCGGAACCTTTCATCTTCAGGTTCCAGAGCTCGTGCTCTAATTTCTGCATTTCACCACGAGGGTAGTACTCGGCAATGAGAAGTTCTTTCATGGCCTCCCATCCCATGGCATTGGCTACGGGTAAGGTCAGAGATTTGACTCGGCCATTCCACCAAGTGAAGGCTTTATCAACGAAGGTACAGGCTGCGAACTTGACTTTATCGGACTCCGCACAAGCACAGATTTCAAAAATGGACTCTATTTTCTCGAACCATCGCGATAAGGAAATGATACCTCCAGCGCCATTAAAGGATGTTGGTTTTGCGTTCATGAATTCCTTGTAGGAACACCCTCTCTGGTGTCCCTGGTTAACCTCGGGGTTTTGAGATTGAGGACCACCACCTGAACCACTAGGGTTCATTTGTGACATAGCTGCTACCATTGCAGCTGTCATCATCGTCTGGAGTGATGCTAGGTCAAACTGGGGAGGGGGTGGCGGCGAAGAAGGATTGTTGTTGTTCTTTGAGATGGGTCTCTTTCGGGGAGGCATCTTGATCTAATAAGATCAAGAAAGAGAGGATGGTAAGTCCTCTATATTGAATCGATAGATATGGCAGTTATATGATTCGAGTAAGCGATAAAGCAGGAAAAAGTTATCGAACAGATAATTTATCGCTAAGAATAATCACAGAAAGTCACTCGAATAAGGATTACTACAGAGGATTGGGATTGAGAAATACTCCCATAGTATTTCATGAATTGTTTACGACAATGATTCGATGTTTGGGATTTTAGGGTAAGTTTTAGGCATGCCACATACCACAGTCACTCCCCAGCACATGTTGGCCGTGTCTCGAATGAATATAGTTGGCCAGGCCATATTGACCCTAGCACGACTACATAACTGCCCAGGTTTAACCATAGTACACAACACCTAATTAATTATGTTCGGTTCTACTTGTGGTTACGGATGACGACGGTTCGGTATACTTGTACACTTTTGAAAATACTTGTAGTTTGAAGATACTTTTAATTAAGAGCACTTAGGCCCTTTAGTGTTTATAGTTTTATACCATGTAAGGTTTGGTATACTTCATTCACTATAAACAAGGGCTCTGATACCAATCTATCACACCCCGAAAACCGAAGGCGGAAACATTCCCGGGGTTGACTCCACGTTGAGTATCAAATCCAATGCACATAGTAAGTAAAGTAAAACAACCATTACATTACATAATAAAGTTTTACAGTTGTTTCAAAAGTAAAGTTTGTACAGTTGTGATACATAGTATATATAGACAAAACGAAACGGGTCTTCATATACTCCGTCTTCTTATCAAAAGAAATCTTCGGGTACCTGTTATAACGCTGACCTGAGAACACAAGCGGTTTGAAAATCAGCATAAAGCTGGTGAGTTCATAAGCGGTTTTTATTTGTGAAAATGTTGCGAGTTTCCTTTCTGTTTCTGAAATGTTATATGCACCAAGAAAATCCCATATTTTCTTAATAGTTGGTTATTGTTTCACAAATATAAAGTATAGTAAGTTTGTACACTGAAAACATGTTTATTCATGTGAATATGTATAGTTAGTTATCTGACTGGTTAAACTGTTCTGTTTACTTATCATGTGTTACCAGGAAAGTCCCATACTTTCCTTATTATATGTTACAAACTGTAAAAGATGTAATGTTATCCAGTTTGTTACTCTTTCTAGTTATGTAAGTATTACCCAGGAAAGCCCCATGCTTTCCTGCATGTTGGTTTCTAATGTAAACGATGTTAAAGATGTAAAAGATGTATAAAGTGATTCATTATTACTATAAGTAAATCTCTGTTATCCTAATTGCGAGTTCCATAACCATACATTAGAATAAAACCTGTGGCAATAAGTAGTCCACATGTGGTAATAATTCGTCCACATACTTATGACTTCCGTCACCCTTGAACCATTTCGGTTCGGCTGTAGCTAGCAGCCAGGTGTGGGGTAGTCAACCCCGTATAGATCTATAAACTCAAGTCACGCTCTCTAAATACCAGAGATTCTGGTTATGGGTGTAGTCCTCCACTCGCGTATCTCGGTGGAGTGTTCTCCGAGGATGTGTCTCCAATCATACAGGATTAACAAATTTACTAGTAATAATATGATAGTCCTCCACTCGTGTATGTGTGTGGAGTGTTACCGATGACAAAACAGTGTACAGGTATTATGTTCAAATGTTTAATGTCATGCTTTAAACTGATAAAATGTGGAAAAACCATTTGTGAAATATATGCAAAACATAACAGTTTAAAGGCCTATTTCACAAATACAGGTTACGTGATCTGTATGTTCAATCTGTTATCAGTTGTGGTAATCAGTTATGAAAGCATATGAAATATGAAACACTCATTTAAAAACATATTCTGAGTACAAGGATTCCCTTGTACTTTGCTTGTGTTCCCCCTGAAAACAGTGAAAATAGAGAAAAAGGGTATGGGTATGAACTCACCGGACTTGGAAACGTGTCGGCTTTGAATACTAGACGTTGGTTCGGGGTTTGATTACTCGCGATGTCCCTATGTAAAATGAAATAATTTCCATATATATACAATTAGGGATACATTCACTAATCATATGGAACATTACACTCCAATGAGGTTAAACACCTCAAAACGAGCGTTTGGAGTGACCCGGGTGACATCTTCGGACGTGTAATGGCACTAGGGACTTGGGACTTGAGTTTACTCCCCAAGAGTAAACATTTTAAAGAGTTTAGAGCCATAGAACACACACATACATGAGTTTACATCCGTAAACTCATGTGGGTGTGGTTTTGGGTGTTTAAATGGCTTAAATGGACATGGGGATTGTTGGAATGGATTACTAAAATGCCTTGGAATTAATTGAATGAAATTATAACACTTAAAAGGGAGTTTACGGCCATACCATAGGAGTTTACGGCCGTAAACTCACCTATGGCCAAGGAAAATCGATTTGAGCTTCAAAGGACAATCACATGTGATTCTAGTTAATTTTCCAAGCTTTGTGATGAATTTAAACATCATTTTGCATACATTTTGGAGCTTACGGCCTAGAGGCATGTTCTAAGGCCGTAAACTCTATTATACCCAAGAAAAGTTAGTTTTTGATGCTTAAAACAATCACATGTGATTCTATAAATTTGAACAAGCCATTTGGGGTGGTTTAATGCATCATTTGACAAAGTTTCATGAGTTTACGGCCAAGGGTATGCTCCTAGGCCGTAAACTCTTATAAGTGACATTTTTGTTGTGTTTCAAACCTTTAAACCATTTTTAGATGCATCTAGATTTTACCACGAGGCCATTGGTTTAGTTTCAAGGCATTTGGACAAGTTTTAAGGCTCTAAATCCCCAATTAAGAGGAGTTTACGGCCCAAGAATATGTCTTGGTTGTAAACTCTCTTTTGTCCCCCAAAAATCATGTTTAAGGTGTTTAGATGCTAAAACCAATGTCCCACAATTCATATCTAAGTCCCAACTATGAATTGGAAGGGTTAATTGGCTCAAAAACCCTTTGAATATGAGTTTACGGCCCAAGAATGTGTCTTGGCCGTAAACTCACTTTTGTCCCTCAAAATCAATGTTTTACATGTTATAAGTCCTTTCCATTAAGCGATTAAGTCATATCTAATGACCAACAATGCTAAGGAAGGGTTTTAGGGCTTAAAAACCCCATTTCTAGGAGTTTACGGCCCAAGCTAGTTCCTTGGCCGTAAACTCATGCTCTTGGTCCCAAAACACAAATTAAACACAAATTTAAAGGCTAAAGAGGTTGAATAACAAGTTAGGGGTGTTACCTCTTTGATTTCAAGCCTTAATTCTTTGTTTTGGACCTTGATTTTGGGTTGAGGAGAGAGGTTGTGAGTGTTAATTGAGGAATTGACCAAAGGCTTCAAATGAAGGCTTAAACATGTTTATATAGTGTTTATGTTTTGGACACGGTGGAATTCTACCCGATACCGGTGTTAGACGAGATTTTTGGTCGTAGCCGATTGAGTTACCATAATCCCGATACGGTAAATTTTAGAAATATTCCGATCACTAAAATTGGATGTTAAAATGATTTCTAATTGTATTAAGACACCCATTAAGTCATTTTAAATGTGTACCAGATAATGACCTAATTAAATGGAAGATCGGAAATTGAAATCGGAAACGACGATTGGTTGCGCGAATTGTACTACGAAAGAGTTACAATAAATGATACGGAAATTTCGGGTTGTTACATACGTAGCCTCTGGCCATGTAGAGCATGTGTCTGTAAGAGAATGACTTCTATTCTATGGCATTGGCAAATGGTTAGACAGGACTATAAGCCTAAAATCTAACAAGATGTTAATCAGAAATTGCATGTCTGATATGCCATTTGGGCCAAAGTTCTATTGATGTATATCAAGAATTGAAAAGTATATCTTTGAATAAAGTCTTTGATTGATATGAATGCTTGTCACATGATTTCACATATGTCTTGTTGTTCCTCTTTGCTTTTGCCACATTGAAGTATATATATGACATAACGTTATATTGTATCTGTTATTGAACTCACTAAGCGTCACCGCTTACCAGATTAATGTTTAACAATTGCAAGTGATAAATAACCAGTATGTTCACATACTGTTGAAAGATTTAGAATAGTTTGTAATAATACTTTTGTACATCAATTTATGTTTGTATAAATTACAATATCCTAGGTAGTTATGTAATATATAACACTTTGTAATAGAGGGTTTGTATCCAATAGTTTGTAATCCCTTTGTCAATGTTAAATATTGCTTTTGTGAATATGCAAGTAGCATGTTTTGGAGTAATGATATTGTGAAGTATGAAAGTTTGGGTCTTTCAAAAATACGAAAGTTGGGGTCTTTCAACCATGGTATCAGAGTAGTAGTTTAAGCGAGCTAAATTCCATGGATTTGTATTTAGACCTAAACTATAGGAAGTTCAATATATGAACTTAATCATTGTAAGTATAGGGATACAAACCATAGGAAATATATAAGTAAAAGTATTAGGTAATAATAGACCCTAATATTATAAAATACCATCTTACTCCGTATTTCAGATCGATGGCTGAAAAGGTAAGTAGTCATACCCCTGAGGTTGGTAGAGATCGTCAACCGAGGAAGTGAATACTCCAGTATCTCCTCGTGAGGAGTGACTCTTAGGTAAACTTACCGGTGTTATTCGACAGACTCTCGAAGAACACAAAAAGAAAGATGATAAAGGAAAAGAGAAAGTCATTGGAGAATCTTCAAGCGGAAAGGTGAAGCGTCCCTCGTTCAAACATTTCAAGAGTAGTGGTGCTACGGAGTTTTCTTGTGTCCTTAATCCTATAATTGTTCTATCTTGGATTCAGAACACAGAGAACGTATTTCGTGTCTCTTATGTGAATGATGAAGAAAAGGCTATCTATGCTTCTGTAATGCTCTTTGGAAAAGCCTTAGTCTGGTGGGAAGCAACATATGAAGCTCTCGATGGATGTGACAAGGAGAACTTATCATGGGAGTTGTTCAAGACTCGTGTGCTAGAGAAGTATTATCCTCTAGATATGAGAAGAAGATTGGAGAAGAAATTCCTCGAGTTTAAACAAGGAAGATTGACTGTGATTGAGTGTGAAAATCAGTTTAATCAAAGAGCAAGGTTTGCTACGAAGTATATTCCAATTAAAGACGAGAAAATTCAGTTATTCATGGAAGGACTACGACACGAAATCCATGATTTTGTTGTCAATCGGGATGTTCTGACATTTGATAAAGCTGTTGAGTATGCTCGAAGGCGTGTGCATGACTTGGAGATATGTGGTGCCACTCTTACTATTCCAAAGCATCCACGTACTAAAAGAACTACTCCTGTTTCCAATGTTCCACCAGCTCAATCTATTTGACCTGATCCTGGCAAGCAAGCACAATCTCAGAGTGCTTTTCGTGGCCGCAGTAGGTCACAATCTTTTTCTATTCAATCACCTTCATGTCGCGTTTCTAGAAGGAATCATCCCGGTCAATGCAAACTAGACAAGGAATCCATTGTCTGTTATGGGTGTGACTAAATGGGTCATATAAAGATAACTTGCACAAGGAAGGATGTGACTTGCTATGCATGTGGTGTTACTGGCCACAAGAAGCGTTATTACCCTACTCTTACCAGCCAAGTGATGGGAAGTCAAGCTTCTGTTCAACAACCGGCGAGAAGTCAAGTCCCTATCCAACAACCAAAGAGTACTCCAGCTAAAAAGGAGGAGGTGCCGAAAGCTAAGGGTCGTGTATTTCAGATTACCACAGAGGAAGCACGTGAGGACCCGAATGTTGTGGCGGGTACATTTCTTGTCAACTCTAGACCTGCTCACATCTTATTTGATTCTGGTTCCTCGGATTCTTTCATATCTTATGAATTTTCGCATTCTTTTCAAACTGTTTGCTATGCACTCGCGCAACCATTTCACGTAGATATTGCAGGAAGTATATCATTACTTGCTGATAAAATCTATAGGCATTGTGTCATAGAAATTGAAGGTTATAATTTTCTTGCTAACCTAATCCCTATCTCTTTGCCAAACTTCGATATTATTCTCAGCATGGATTGGTTGTCAAAGAACCATGAAGAACTCTTATGTTACGAAAAGATGGTATGCATTCCTATTGAAGGGGAAGATCCTATTCATGTCTACGGTGAACACAGGATCTTAAAAATAATCTTTTTCCTCAAAGCTCGTAAATTCATATCGAAAGGTTGTCCTATCTGTCTGGCCTATACAGTTGATATCTCAAGAAAGGAGAATAAAACTGTAAATGATATTCCCATTGTTAACAAATATCTTGATGTTTTCCATGATGATATGCCTGGACTTCCTCTGGATAGGAAAGTAGAATTCCGAATTGACCTTGTGCCTGGTGCTGCTCCGATTGCAAAGACTCCTTATCGTCTTGCGCCAGCCGAGATGAAAGAAATGATGATCCAACTGCAGGAATTACTTGGCAAAGGCTTTATTCGACCGAGTACCTCTCCCTGGGGTGCTCCAGTATTGTTGTTCAAGAAGAAGGACGGATTGATGCGAATGTGCATTGATTATAGTGAGCTGAATAAAGTGACCATCAAGAACAAGTACCCGCTACCTCGCATCGATGATTTGTTCGATCAACTTCTGGGTGTTAGCTATTTCTCAAAGATTGATTTGAGATCTGGCTATCATCAGTTGAAAGTACAAGAGCAAGATGTACCGAAGACTGCTTTCCGTACTCGTTATGGGCATTTTGAATTCCTTGTCTTACCATTCGGTTTGAGAAATGCTTGTGCCGTATTCATGGATATGATGAATCGAGTATGCCGCCCAATGCTCAATAAGTCTGTCATCGTATACATTGATGATGTTCTAATTTGTTCCAAGTCTGAAGCCGATCATGCCGTTTATATTTGTGAAATCTTAGAACTTCTTCGAAAGGAGAAAATTTATGCTAAATTCTCGAAATGTGAATTTTGGGTTCGTCAAGTTCAATTTCTTGGCCATTTTATTTCTAGTGATGGTGTATCCGTGGATCCTATCAAAATCGAAGCCATTCAAAATTGGGAAGTTCCCTCTAATGCTTCCGAAATTCGAAGTTTCTTAGGTCTCGCGGGATATTACCGGAGATTCATTAAAGACTTTTCTCGTATAGCCGTACCTCTCACAAGTCTTACACGGAAGGAAGTGAAGCTCGAATGGGGTGAAGCCCAAGAAAAAGCTTTCTCAACTCTAAAAGATCTTTTGACTCTTGCTCCAATCTTGTCACTCCCAGAAGGTGATGATGATTTCTCGGTGTATAGTGATGCTTCAAGATTGGGACTCGGTTGTGTGTTGATGAAGCGTGGTAAAGTGATAGCCTATGCCTCATGACAACTGAAAGATTATGAAAAGAATTATCCCACCCATAATCTTGAACTCGCTGCAGTGGTATTTTCCTTAAAACTTTGAAGAAATTACCTTTTTGGTACGAAATGCCAATTGTTTACCGACCACAAGAGTCTCAAGTATATATTTAGTTAGCAAACTCTGAATATAATACAGCAACGAGCCATGGAGCTGATCAAAGACTACGACTGCGAAATCCTGTACCATCCTGGAAAGGCTAATGTGGCTGCCGATGCACTTAGCAAGAAGGTTTATCGTAATAGTATGTGTTACACTATTACTCACACTACGGTGAAGTTCACTATTCTTGATTAACTAGAGAAGTGGCAAGTTGAGGTCTTAAAGCCAGAAAATGTGAAGAAGGAAGGAATGGTACATTATGCTGATGTTTTACTTGATGATCCACGAGGATTAAAAGTATTTAAGAATCGGCTATGGATTCCAAAGATTGGTGGATTAAGACGGAAGATTTTAGATGAAGCTCATAAGTCTACTCTATCAATACATCCTGGTACAAGTAAAATGTACTATGATGTAAGAGTTTATTATTGGTGGCCTGGATTAAAGAGAGACATTGGAAGATATGTACAATACTGCTTATTATGCTTACAAGTCAAAACAGAGAACCAAAAGCCTTACGGAACTCCAGAAAGCCTTAGTGTTCCTGTATGGAAGTAGGAAGAGCTGTCCATGGATTTTATTACCAAATTGCCAAAGACTGCTAGACAGCATGATAGCATTTGGGTAATCGTCGACCGCCTGACTAAGAGTGCACATTTTCTCGCCATGCGTGAAACGGCTCCAATGAGAAATACGCACAAGTATACTTGGATGAAATTGTTGCAAGACATGGTGTGCCACTAAAGATTATTTCCGATCGCGATACTCGCTTCACTTCTCACTTTTGGGAGAGTATGCAACGTGAATTAGGATCTCGAGTTGCTCTCAACACCGCTTATCATCGCCAGACAGATGGTCAGACGGAGAGAACAATCCAAACAGTAGAAGATATGCTTCGTGCATGTGTCCTGGAGTTTGGTGGTAACTGAGATAAATACTTTCCTCTTGTTGAATTTTCGTATAATAACAATTACCACACTTCAATCAAAATGCCACTATATGAAGCATTATATGGTCATAAATGCCATACGTCGTTATGTTGGCTTGATGTAGGACAGAAGATCCTTGGAGGCCCTGAAATGATTCAAGACACCACCGACAATATTCAGATCGTACGAGAAAGAATGAAAGCAACCCAAGATCGACATAAGTCCTATACAGAAAAGAGAAGATGACCTATAGAATTCCAACTGGGTTATTTTGTGATGCTGAAGGCAACCCCATGGAAAAGCCTTATTGGATTTGGGAAAAAAGGAAAGTTGAGTCCTAGATTTGTTGGTCCTTTCAGAATCATCCAAAGAATTGGAAAGCAAGCATACCGCTTAGAATTGCCTAAAGATTTGGCGGGTATTCATGATGTGTTTCATGTAAGTTATTTGCGCAAATGCTTGAGCATCTACGATGAGACAGTTCCATTATCCGAGGTGAAATTCGATAATAATTTAAGATATGTTGAAAAGCCTGAAGAAATCGTGAATAAAAGAACATCTAAGCTACGCAATAAAGAAGTAGAATTGGTGCTTGTCAAGTGGAAACACCATCGAGGCCCAAACTATACTTGGGAGAATAAGAATGAGATAAAAGAAAAGTATCCCCATTTATTTTAATCGATGGAATTTTAGGGACAAAATCCTCAAAAGGAGGAGGTATTTGTAACATAAAAGTTTTAAAATTCATGTTTTGTAATGAATAAAATTGTGAAATACTATGTGAAATTGATTGTTGAGTTCTAACAAGATGGTTTTACTAGAAATGAAGTAAAACTATGTTTAGAATCACTCAGAAAATATTGGAAGTCTTATGAGATTCCAATTAAAAGTCAAATAGTGAAATTTAGCAAAAATATAAAATTTTAAATAATTAAAATTTTATTATTTGATGTTGTAGAGATTCTTGTTAGAAACTTGTAGGCGAAAACCTTGTCGAAATCCGAGTTATAATGAAGAAGTTATGACCAATCGAATATCCGCGATAAAACCGACATGACACCGAATGACGTAAAACGTGAGTTTCTGATAAACTAATTCTTAGCTTTAGTGATCTAAATGAAAAATGTAGTATTCGTTAAACCGAGAAATTCGATAAAAAGAACGCCAAAATCTGACTTCGTATAAGGAAGTTATGATTTTTCGAAGTTTCAACTTAGCAGTAGACATCTAAAAACTCGAATTTTAGATCAAGCGATATTTGACCAATACATCCTAAAATAGAATCTAAGGTCTCGTCATTTGTAGTACAAAGGTAAAAAGTCTGATGAAAACGGATGTCGGATGAATAAGTTATGAATTTTTAACGGATTTTCCTGTCCCGATCTGTTAAAAATAATAATATTAAAAATAAATTCAAAATTAGCTGACGAAGTCTAAACCAATGTTGTAGAGCGTAATTTTAGCTACATGTGCATACAAAGAACGTCAAAATCAGAGCATGTGTGCGAAAGTTATGGATTTTAGAAGTTCGAGGCTCAAAATTCGAGAAATCTCGCATGAACAGTGTTTGACCACGTCACCTCGCACGAAGCAGCAACATCATCCGAGACTTGGCCCAATCCGGAGTCGGCACGTGTCGCTTAGTGATTCGACCGAAGCGCAGACCTATAAACTTCTGACGCGTCTTGCGAGCGTGTCCGAAGCTCGCTCCTCCATGTCTCCTCGCGTCCGAGCCTCGCAACGGCCTCGTGGCCTCACCTCGCAACGCCACCTCCTTCGCCCTTCTGCTGCCGCGTGCCCCTTCGCTACTGACTCACCCTTTCCCCCCCTCGTGTGTCTCTCTCCCTCGCTGCCTTGTGTACTCTTGCTGACTCCTGTTCACGGACCGACCCTCACATTCTCGCCTATAAATAGGGAGGTTGTGAACCTCCTCGGGTAATTTTGAGAAATTGCCACTTTTTACCCCTTTTTCCATATTTTCATTATTTTGACTTTCCCCGAAGCCCCGGTATCAATTTTAGCACCCGAAACACGTCCCGAAGCTCCCGAGAAGCCCGAAAATTTTATCTTTTTGCTTTTGAAGCCCTGCCTTCGCAGAGCTCGATTTTAAATTATGCTCCCGATTTTCAACATAGAAAGTCATATTTAAAGCCGAAGTGTTGTCCAAATTACTATTTTAAACCCCGGTTAACTTAAGGTGAGTTCAATATATAGGAACAATTATATGTTATGTGTTATATGTGCTATGTGCTTTTCAGTGTTACTATTCAGAGTTATTTTCCCGTGTTAATTTATTCGCTATGTTTATACCAAATGTAATACCTTTGATCATGTGATCAGTGAAAGGACTTAGATTTACATTGGTACTGGTACGTAGCCTCTGGCCATGTAGAGCATGTCTCCGTAAGAGAATGACTTCTATTCTATGGCATTGGGAAATGGTTAGACAGGACTATAAGCTTGAAATTTAACAAGATGTTAATCAGAAGTTGCATGTCTTCTATGCCATTTGGGCCAAAGTTTTATTGATGTATATCAAGCATTGAAAAGTATATCTTTGAATAAAGTCTTTGATTGATATGAACGCTTGTCACATGATTTCACATATGTCTTGTTGTTCCTCTTTGCTTTTGCCACATTGAAGTATATATATATGGCATAACGTTATATTGTATCTATTATTGAAGTCACTAAGCGTCACCGCTTACCCTATCAATGTTTAACAATTACAGGTGATAAGTAACTAGTATGTTCACATACTGTTGAAAGATTTAGAATAGTTTGTAATAGTACTTTTGTACTTCAGTTTATGTTTGTATAAATTACAATATCTTGGGTAGTTATGTAATATATAACACTTTGTAATAGACGGTTTGTATCCAATAGTTTGTAATCCCTTTATCAATGTAAAATATTGCTTTTATGAATATGCAAGTAGCATGTTTTGGAGTAATCATATTGTGAAGTATGAAAGTTTGGGTCTTTCAAAAATACGAAAGTTGGGGTCTTTCACCATTCAACTATGTTGTCCTAGGAGGCATCAATTGTGAAACAATTCCACATTCCTTAAGATAGTTATGGAACTCGATACTAAGTTTCTGACTTATTCTTGATTAAATAGATATAGCCATACCTACTGTAATCATTGGGAAATGTCACATAGAAGCGGTTAGCATCCCTTGCAATGACATTTATGAAAATTGAGATTTGTATATTTCTGTTGTTAGCAATGTTGAAAATGGATTTGATTCATTCGTGTGTACTAGTTTCAAGATTTACCAAATAATTAAAGATTCTTATCACCAAGCTTCAATTGGACAGAAACTTGGAATCATGCAAATTGTATTGCATGATGAATTAGAACTTTCGTCTTTGGTAATGTGAAGGACTAGGTAATCTAGTACAAATTGTTGTGTACTGGTCCACGTCCATCACAGAGAACAATAAGACTATTCATCATAATTTACTAATGTTAGAAAATATGGTTATACTAACAAGATGAAGAATCAATGGATAGTAGAATGAATAAGAAGAGTCAATTTGGCAGAAAGATAAAAGTTTCTCCAATCTGAAAGCATAGGAGAGTACTTTAGTATCGTGTTTTATGATCATTTTAATGATTATGAAAACCATATCACAATTGATCCTCTAAGGACACCTCAGTGCATTTGTATGGCTATGAAGAGGAATCAGGAATTGTTGAAGTGGTTAAATCAACTAAGGTGAGTCATATTTCGTTCCAAAATTGAGTCTTAGAGTCATTCTTCAAGATTATGACTTGAGTGACATATCATAAGTAGGTTTATAGAACATTTCAAATTAATAGTTGTGATATTTTGGATAAAATGGACACCAACTAGAACTGATTGTATGAAGTGTCATTCTTGGTAAGAATCTACACTAACTCTTGGATATTAGTTTGTCAAGGAATTGTTCTTGACAATAGAATATTATATGTCAAGAGGTCAGTGGGAGTCTTAAAGATCTTGAAAAGTTTCAAGAACTAATCAAGATTAAACCTATTCATAATCACTAGCACACGACTTGAGGTTTGTAACCTATTCTGTTGGCATATTCATGTTTTTGTGCCCATTCCAGTTAAAGATGACTCTGCATGTGAGTTCTATGAGTTCTCAATTGTTTGCATAAGGCAAAGGAACTTGATCAGTGAAAGTTCATTGATCAGTAAGGGTGATATTGTAACAACCCGAAATTTCCGTATCATTTCTTGTAACTCTTTCGTAGTACAATTCACGCTACCGATCGTTGTTTCCAAATTCGATTTCCGATCTTCCATTTAATTAAGTCATTAACTGGTATGTATTTAAAATGACTTAATGGGTGTCTTAATACATTTAGAAATCATTTTAACACCCAACTTTAGTGATCGGAACATTTCTAGAAATTACCGTATCGGGTTACGACAACTCAATCGGGTACGACCAAAAGCATTGACTAACGCCGGTATCAGGTAGATTTTCGCCGTTTCCAAAACATAGACACTATATAAAGTGTTTTAGGACTCCATTTGAAGCCTTTGTCCATTTTCTTATAGAACACTCCCAACCTCTCTCCTCATCCAAAAATCAAAGGTCCAAAACAAAGATTTAAGGCTTCCAATCAAAGAGGTAACACCCGTAACTTGTTATTCAAACTCTTTAGCCTTCAAATTGATGTTTAAATTATGTTTTGGGACCAAGAACATGAGTTTACGGCCAAGGATCATGCTTGGGCCGTAAACTCCTCAAAATAGGGTTTTTGAGCCAAATTACCCTTCCAAATCATAGTTGGAACTTAGATATGACCTTAAGGCTTACTAATCTAGACTTGGAACACATTAAACATGAATTATATGGGAAAAAAGAGAGTTTACGGCCAAGACTCCTTCTTGGGCCGTAAAATCCTCTTAAATGGGGATTAAGAGCCTTTAAACATGTCCAAATGCCTTGAAACTCAACCAATGGCCTTGTGGTAAAATCTAGATGCATCTAAAAATAGTTTAAGGGTTTGAAACACATCAAAAATGTCATTTATAGGAGTTTACGGCCTAGGAACATACCCTTGGCCGTAAACTTATAAAACCTTATTAATGATGCATCAAATACACTCTATTGGCTTGCATAAATTTCTAGAATAACGTGTGATTGTTTTTATGCATCAAAAACTAACTTTTCATGAGTATAAGAGAGTTTACGGCCATAGAACATGCATCTAGGCCGTAAACTCCTAAAAGTATGTTTAATGGTGTTCTAAATTCATAACAAGTCTTGGAAAAATTAACTAGAATCACATGTGATTGTCCTTTGTAGCTTAAATCCATTTTTCTTGGCCATAGGTGAGTTTACGGCCGTAAACTCTTATGGTGTGGCCGTAAACTCCCTTTTAAGTGTTATAATTCCTTTCAATCCATTCCAAGTCATTTTAGAAATCCATTCCATCAATCCCCATGTCCATTTAAGCCATTAAACACTCAAAACCACGTAAACTCATGTGTGAGTGTGTTATGTGGCTGTAAACTCTTTAAAATGTTTACTCTTGTGGAGTAAACTCAGGTCCCAAGTCCCTAGTGCCATTACACGTCCGAAGATGTCACCCGGGACACTCCAAATGCTCGTTTTGAGGTGTTTAACCTCGTTGGAGTCTAATGTTCCATATAATTAGTGAATGTATCCCTAATTGAATATATATGGACATTATTTCATTTCACATAGGGACATCGCGAGTAATCAAACCCCGAACCAATGTTTAGTATCCAAAACCGACGCATTTCCGAGTTCGGTGAGTTCATACCCCTACCCATTTTCAACTATTTTCACCGTTTTTAGGGGGGGGGGGGAATACAAGCAAAAGTACAAGGAAATCTTGTACTCAAATTTATTGTTTTCAGTTTAATCATTTTCATTCTGTATGTTCTAATATCAATAACTGTGTTCATCAAATAGTTCGAATTACGATTTAGCTTTCAAACTCATCATAGATTTCTTGATAAAATGATCTAATCTAAACTATGTTTCATAATCTACGAATAACTTATACTAATTTCCAATTATAACTAATTACGAATACGAAAACTAATACGAAGCTATAATTAGGAATAGAATGAATACGAAACTATAATTAGGAACAGAACGAATAACGAAACTACAACTAGAAACAGAACGAATAACACATCTATAACTAGGAACATAATAGATAACGAAACTATAATTAGGAACATAACGAATACAAATACGAATACGACTGTGAATACGAATATGACTGCGTATAGTAATAGGAGTAGGAATAGGAAACGAATACGACTATGAATACGAATACGATTGCGAATACGAATACGAATACAAATAGTAATAGGAGTAGGAATAGGGAAACGAATAAAGTAATGAATACGAATACGAACACGAATAAGTACAGGAATATGTTTAAGAATAAGAACACGAATATGAAAATGTGTATCTAAGTATATTCCAAGATATTATCATTAGGATATCAGAATACCTAGTCAATACAATATGTACGAATGGAAATAAATCAGTATATCGAAATCTAATAACTAAAATTACTTTTAGAAAAGTACGGGACTTTCCTAGGGAATCATCATATAGCTAAAAAGGAGTGATAAACTATACAGCTATATATATTTCACAATTAGTAATATACAATTAGGAAAGTATGGGACTTTCTTGGGATCATAGTTAAATAACCAGAACCGTATAACCTAACAACCAACCAACCTTCTCTTTTAAGAAAATATGGGATTTTCTTGCATAACAACTTTTCGGTAAACTAAAGGAAACTCATACATTTGCACAAAGCAAACATCTTATGAACTCACCAGCTTTATGCTGATTTTCAAAGTGCTTGTATTCTCAGGTCAACGTTAGACAGGTACCTAGCGAATCTTTTGGAGAAGACGGAGCGTACAAAAGACTCGTCTCTACTTTTGTTCACATGATATATGTATAACACTTGTAACACTTTACTTTTGAACAAATGTAAATTCGAATATGTAATGTAATGGTTGTTTACTTTACTTACTATGTACATTGGATTTGATGCTCAACTTGGAGTCAACCCCGGAAACGTTTCCGCCTTTGGTTTTCGGGGTGTGACAGATTGGTATCAGAGCCCTTGTTTATAGTGAATGAAGTATACGAAACCTTACATGGTATAAAACTATAAACACTAAAAGGGCCTAAGTGCTCTGAATTAAAAGTATCTTCAAACTACAAGTATTTTCAAAAGTATACATGTATACCGAACCGTCGTCATCTGTAACCACAAGTAGAACAGAACATAAGTAATTGGGTGTTGTGTACTATGGTTAAACCTGGGCAGTTATCTAGTCGTGTCTAGGGTCACTATAGCCTGGCCAACTATATTCATTCGAGACACGACCAACATGTGCTTGGGAGTGACTATGGTATGCGGCATGCCTAAAACTTACCCTAATATCCCAAACATCGAGTCATTGTCGTAAACAATTCATGAAATACTATGGGAGTATTTCTCGATCCCAATCCTCTGTAGTAATCCTTATTCGAGTGACTTTCTGTGATTATTCTTAGTGATAAATTATCTGTTTCGATAACTCTTTCCTGTTTTATCGCTTATTCGGATCATATAACTGCCATATCTATTGATTCAATGTAGAGGACTTACCATCCTCTCTTTCTTGATCTTATTAGATCAAAATGCCTCCCCGAAAGAGACCCAGCTCAAAGAACAACAACAATCCTTCTTCGCTGCCACCTCCTCCCCAATTTGACCTAGCGTCACTCCAGACGGTCATGACAGCTGTAATGGTGGCAGCCATGTCACAAATGAACCCTAGTGGTTCAGGAGGTGGTCCCCAATCTCAAAACCCTGAAGTTAGTCAGGGACACCAAAGAGGGGGTTCCTATAAGGATTTCATGAACGCGAAACCAACATCCTTCAATGGCACTGGAGGTGTCATTTCCTTATCCCGATGGTTCGAGAAAATCGAGTCCATCTTTGAAATCTATGCTTGTGTGGAGTCCGTAAAAGTTAAATTCACGGCCTGTACCTTCGTTGATAAAGCCTTGACTTGGTGGAATGGCCGAGTCAAATCTCTAACCTTACCCGTAGCCAATGCCATGGGTTGGGAAGCCATGAAAGAATTCCTTATAACCGAGTACTGCCCCTGTGGTGAAATGCAGAAACTAGAGCACGAGCTCTGGAATCTGAAGATGAAAGGTTCCGACATTGCTGCATACACTTCCCAATTCGATGATCTCGCACTTCTCTGCCCGGGATTAGTCACTCCTGAGAACAAAAAGATCGAAAGGTTCGTTTGGGGGTTATCCCAACCGACAAAGAGTAATGTTTTGGCTGCTCGTCCGGATACCTATGATAGTGCCAAGACTTTAGCTCAAACTATGATCGATCACAGCGACGACGTTAAGGAAATCACTACCACTTCTGAGCCGACTCAAAGGAGTGGCGAAAAGAGAAAATTCTGTAAGAAGAAGGGTCAATCTTCTCAAGGATCTTCCAAGAAACAACAGATGATAGCAGTCCATGCTGCTACTACTACCCCTGTTCCTGCTGTTTCTGTCATGGGATCCACATCCTCAACTCCTACCAGTAAATATGCTGGTAACCTCCCTCTGTGTGACAAGTGTAAATACCATCATCATCCTGGTCCCTGTCGAGAATTGTCTTGCACCAACTGTGGTAAGAAAGGGCACACAGTTCGATTCTGCAAAACTCCTACCCAATCAGCCAACCAATCATCGGGAGCAGGTGTTAGTCAAGCCTGCTACAACTGTGGAGAAGTTGGGCACTTTAAAAGGAATTGTTCCAAGAAGTCAACTGTTGATAACACTGGAAGGGTTCTAACCATGGGACGGGAGGAAGCAGTTGTTGATCCCACTGTTGTTTCGGGTACGTTCCTTCTCGACAACTCATATGCTAGTATTCTTTTCGATTCGGGTGCTGAAAGGAGTTTTGTTAGTCATGCGTTCAAACATAATCTAAAATGTAATCCCCAACCACTAACTAAAACATTTACCGTCGAGATGGCTAACGGTGAGAAAGAAAACGCTAACGATGTATTCATAGGCTGTACGCTTACCCTAAACGACCACTCATTTCCAATAGATCTCATGCCCATTTCCATTAAGAGCTTTGATGTTATCATTGGCATGGATTGGTTGAGTCCCAATCATGCTGATATTATTTGTTACGAAAAAGCCATCCGTCTCAATCTTCCTTCGAATCAAACTCTCGTAATGTATGGAGATAAAGCCAATTCCAATCTTCATTTCGTTTCCTGCATCAAAGCTCGAAAACTCCTACGAAAGGAGTGCATTGCATTCTTAGCCCATGTGATCAACAAGAAACAAGAAGTTAGAGACCTCGCGAGCATCCCCGAAGTCTGTAACTTTCCTGATGTGTTTCCCGAAGAGCTTCCAGGAATTCCTCCCGAACGTCAGGTCGAGTTCCGTATTGACCTAATTCCTGGAGCTACCCCTGTAGCGAAGTCTCCATATCGCTTAGCTCCAGCAGAAATGCAGGAGTTATCCAGTCAACTCAATGAGTTGCTCAGTAAAGGATTCATGAGACTGAGTTCCTCACCCTGGGGAGCTCTGATACTGTTTGTCAAGAAGAAAGATGGATCCTTTCGTATGTGTATCGACTACCGTGAGTTGAACAAGCTGACCGTTAAGAACCGATATCCACTTCCACGAATTGATGACCTCTTCGATCAACTCTAGGGAGCCAGCTACTTTTTCAAAGATAGACCTTCAATCAGGGTACTATCAGTTACGAGTTCAGGAGAATGATGTTTCCAAAACAACTTTTAGGACTCGGTATGGACACTACGAGTTCGTAGTGATGCCCTTCGATCTAACCAATGCACCGGCTGTGTTCATGGATCTGATAAACCGGGTGTGCCATCCCTTCTTAAAAAAGTTCGTCATCGTGTTCATTGACGACATCCTCGTCTACTCCCGGAACAAAGAAGACCACAAGCAACACTTGAGGTTAGTGTTGGAGACCCTTAGATCCGAAAAGCTTTACGCGAAATTTTCCAAGTGCGAATTCTGGATACGGAAGGTAATTTTCCTCGGTCACGTGGTAAGCGAGGAGGGTATTCACGTAGATCCTTCCAAGATAAAGCGATAGAGAATTGGTCGGCACCGAAGACACCCACATAAATTCGTCAATTTTTGGGTCTCGCCGGCTACTATCGGAGATTCATTCAGAATTTTTCCAAAATCGCCAAACCTTTAACCACTCTAACACAGAAAGGTGTACCCTTTTGTTGGAGTGATAAACAAGAAACTGCATTCCAAACTTTGAAGAGAGCCTTATGCAGCGCGCCTGTTCTGTCTCTGCCTGAAGGGACAGAGGACTTCATTATCTACTGCGATGCATCTAATCAAGGTTTAGGCTGTGTGCTTATCCAAAGAGGAAAGGTGATTGCCTATGCCTCAAGACAGCTGAAAGCACACGAGGTCAACTATACCACACATGACTTGGAACTAGGAGCCGTAGTCTTTGCATTGATGATTTGGAGACATTATCTCTACGGAACCAAGTGCACGATTTTCACTGATCAGAAGAGCCTGCAGCACATCTTTAATCAGAAAGACTTAAACATGAGGCAACGGCGATGGGTAGAATTACTCAGTGATTATGAGTGTGAAATCCGTTATCACCCCGGCAAGGCCAATGTGGTAGCAGATGCCTTTAGCCGAAAGGATAGTGTAGGCCACAAAGTGAAGAACCAGACGATGACCATCCATTCCAACCTACCCATGCAAATCCGAGAAGCGCAGTTAATAGCCCTCAAACCCGAGAACATGTCAAATGAAACCTTGAGAGGAATGGAAAAGAAACTTGAGATCAAAGGTGACAGAGTTCACTGTTTCATGGATCGAATTTGGATTCCCAAGTTCGGAGGATTCAGGGAAATAGTCATGGAGGAAGCGCACATAACCAAATACTCTGTTCACCCAGGTTCTGACAAGATGTACCTGGATCTCAAGAAGCAATACTGGTGGCCAAACATGAAAGCTGAGATAGCTACATTCGTGGGCAAGTGTTTGACTTGCGCCAAAGTCAAAGTTGAACATCAGAAACCCTCAGGTCTGCTCCAACAGCCCGAGATCCCCGAGTGGAAATGGGAGATGATTACCATGGACTTCATCACCAAACTTCCTAAGTGTGATAGTGGGTACGATACCATTTGGGTAATTATCGATCGTTTGAAAAAATCCGCTCACTTCATTCCGATCAAAGAATCATACAAGATGGAAAGACTCGCACGAATCTACATCCAGGAGGTAGTACGTTTACACGGTGTACCTATATCCATTATCTCTGATCGAGATAGCAGGTTTACCTCTAGATTTTCGCAATCCCTTCAGAAAGCCCTCAGAACCAAACTAGATATGAGCACAGCGTATCATCCTCAAACCGATGGACAGAGTGAGAGAAAAATCCAAACCCTGGAGGACATGCTTAGGGCATGTGTCATTGACTTTGGAAAGTCGTGGGATACACATCTATCCTTGATCGAATTCTTGTACAACAACAGTTACCACACCAGCATTAGGGCTGCTCCGTTCGAAGCCCTATACGGTCGTAAGTGCAGATCCCCTCTGTGTTGGGCCGAGGTGGGGGATACACAGTTAGCCAGGAGTCGAGTCCCCGATAGTGCTCTCACTGGTCCTGAAATCATCCGCGGAACCACCGAAAAGATCATTCAAATCCGTAACCGACTGAAAGCCTCACGTGATTGTCAAAAGAGTTACGCTGATAATCGTCGGAAACCACTAGAATTCCAGGTTGGAGACCGTGTCTTGTTAAAAGTCTCGCCCTGGAAAGGCACTGTACGCTTTGGTAAGCGTGGGAAACTTAATCCAAGGTACATTGGACCCTTCGAGATCCTATCCAGGATCGGTCCAGTTGCCTATAAACTTAGTTTACCTCACGAACTCAGTAACATTCATCTTGTCTTCCATGTTTCAAATCTCAAAAAGTGCCTATCCGATGAAACACTAACGATTCCCATAGACGAGATTGAGATCAATGAAAACCTCAACTTTGTGGAGGAACCGATCGAAATCATGGATCGAGAAGTCAAACGTACAAAACAAAGTCGCATCCCGTTAGTGAAGGTTCGCTGGAATGCCAAGCGGGGACCGGAATTCACTTAGGAACGGGATGATTCAATGAAACAGAAGTATCCATAACTCTTTCCAGATCCATGATTTGTATCTTGTCTTGTGTTTTAAACGTTGAATTTCGGGACGAAATTCCCTTTAACGGGGGGATAATGTAACAACCCGAAATTTCCGTATCATTTCTTGTAACTCTTTCGTAGTACAATTCACGCAACCAATCGTCGTTTCCAAATTCGATTTCCGGTCTTCCATTTAATTAAGTCATTAACTGGTATGTATTTAAAATGACTTAATGGGTGTCTTAATACATTTAGAAATCATTTTAACACCCAACTTTAGTGATCGGAACATTTCTAGAAATTACCGTATCGGGTTACGGCAACTCAATCGGGTACGACCAAAAGCCTTGACTAACGCCGGTAACGGGTAGATTTCCACCGTGTCCAAAACTTGGACACTATATAAAGTGTTTTAGGACTCCATTTGAAGCCTTTGGCCATTTTCTTATAGAACACTCCCAACCTCTCTCCTCATCCAAAAATCAAAGGTCCAAAACAAAGATTTAAGGCTTCCAATCAAAGAGGTAACACCCGTAACTTGTTATTCAACCTCTTTAGCCTTCAAATTGATGTTTAAATTATGTTTTGGGACCAAGAACATGAGTTTACGGCCAAGGATCATGCTTGGGCCGTAAACTCCTCAAAATGGCGTTTTTGAGCCAAATTACCCTTCCAAATCATAGTTGGGACTTAGATATGACCTTAAGGCTTGCTAATCTAGACATGGAACACATTAAACATGAATTATATGGGACAAAAGAGATTTTACGGCCAAGACTCCTTCTTGGGCCGTAAACTCCTCTTAAATGGGGATTAAGAGCCTTTAAACATGTCCAAATGCCTTGAAACTCAACCAATGGCCTTGTGGTAAAATCTAGATGCATCTAAAAATAGTTTAAGGGTTTGAAACACATCAAAAATGTCATTTATAGGAGTTTACGGCCTAGCAACGTACCCTTGGCCGTAAACTCATAAAACCTTATTAATGATGCATCAAATACACTCGATTGGCTTGCATAAATTTCTAGAATCACATGTGATTGTTTTTAAGCATCAAAAACTAACTTTTCATGAGTATAAGAGAGTTTACGGCCATAGAACATGCCTCTAGGCCGTAAACTCCTAAAAGTATGTTTAATGGTGTTCTAAATTCATAACAAGGCTTGGAAAAATTAACTAGAATCACATGTGATTGTCCTTTGTAGCCTAAATCCATTTTTCATGGCCATAGGTGAGTTTACGGCCGTAAACTCTTATGGTGTGGCGGTAAACTCCCTTTTAAGTGTTATAATTCCATTCAATCCATTCCAAGGCATTTTAGAAATCCATTCCATCAATCCCCATGTCCATTTAAGCCATTAAACACTCAAAACCACACCAACATGAGTTTACGGCCGTAAACTCATGTGTGAGTGTGTTATGTGGCTGTAAACTCTTTAAAATGTTTACTCTTAGGGAGTAAACTCAAGTCCATGTCCCTAGTGCCATTACACATCCGAAGATGTCACCCGGGTCACTCGAAACGCTCGTTTTGAGGTGTTTAACCTCGTTGGAGTGTAATGTTCCATATAATTAGTGAATGTATCCCTAATTGAAAATATATGGACATTATTTCATTTCACATAGGGACATCGCGAGTAATGAAACCCCGAACCAACATTTAGTATCCAAAACCGATGCATTTCCGAGTCCGGTGAGTTCATACCCCTACCCATTTTCAACTGTTTTCACCGTTTTCAGGCGGAATACAAGCAAAAGTACAAGGAAATCTTGTACTCAAATTTATTGTTTTCAGTTTAATCGTTTTCATTCTGTATGTTCTAATATCAATAACTGTGTTCATCAAATAGTTCGAATTACGAATTTAGCTTTCAAACTAATCATAGATTTCTTGATAAAATGATCTAATCTAAACTATGTTTCATAATCTACGAATAACTTATACTAATTTCCAATTATAACTAATTACGAATACGAAAATGAATACGAAGCTATAATTAGGAATAGAACGAATACGAAACTATAATTAGGAACAGAACGAATAACGAAACTACTACTAGAAACAGAACGAATAACACATCTATAACTAGGAACAAAATAGATAACGAAACTATAATTTGGAACATAACGAATACAAATACGACTGCGAATACGAATACGAATGCGAATATGAATACGACTGCGAATAGTAATAGCAGTAGGAATAGGGAAACAAATACGACTACGAATACGACTACGAATACGACTACGAATACGAATACGACTGCGAATACGAATACGAATACGAATAGTAATAGGAGTAGGAATAGGGAAACGAATACAGTAACGAATACGAATACGAACACGAATAAGTACAATAATATGTTTAAGAATAAGAACATGAATATGAAAATGTGTATCTAAGTATATTCCAAGATATTATCATTAGGATATCAGAATACCTAGTCAATACAATAGGTACGAATGGAAATAAATCAGTATATCGAAATCTGATAACTAAAATTACTTCTAGGAAAGTACGGGACTTTCCTAGGGAATCATCATATAACTAAAAAGGAGTGATAAACTATACAACTATATATCTTTCACAATTAGTAATATAGAATCAGGAAAGTATGGGACTTTCCTGGGATCATAGTTAAACAACCAGAACCGTATAACCTAACAATCAACCAACCTTCTCTTTTAAGAAAATATGGGTTTTTCTTGGGTAACAACTTTTCGGTAAACTAAAGGAAACTCGTACATTTTCACAAAGCAAACATCTTATGAACTCATCAGCTTTATGCTGATTTTCAAACTGCTTGTATTCTCATGTCAACATTATATAGGTACCTAGCGAATCTTTTGGAGAAGATGGAGCGTACAGAAGACTCGTCTCTACTTTTTTTCACATGATATATGTATAACACTTGTAACACTTTACTTTTGAACAAATGTAAATTCGAATATGTAATGTAATAGTTGTTTACTTTACTTACTATGTACATTGGATTTGATACTCAACTTGGAGTCAACCCCGGAAACGTTTCCGCCTTTGGTTTTCAGGGTGTGACAGATATGCTCAACAAGTTGGAAGACATGTTAGGTCCTTGTGCTGCCAGCTGGCAAGAAATTAAGATTGAACAAGTTCAGTCCATATGAGTTTGAATTTTTCAAAGATGTTGTCTTATGATAATGGTTGGAATTGATAAATTCACATGCATTGGAACACACAAACTATTAAATCTAAGTGACAAAGATTTCTCTCCAAATCATGATAATGAATGGGAGGTAACGCTTTCACTAAGTAGACTTTAAGGAGATAGCAGTTGTGTTAATTGCGTTCTCAAATTCAGTTATGATTACGAAATTCCTCTTCATCGTTTGAATTGTGAGGAATGACAAATAGTTTGAACATTCAGTAGTTACTTCTGTATGTTCTGAAATAGTTTAGAAACCCATGAGCTTTCTAATAAAAGGTGTATAAGCTTAGTTAAAGGCTTATCGAAGCATCTCATATAAGATATCAAATGTTTTGTAAGAAAGTCAATAAGTTATGATTTCTAGAAGTCCAGCTGATTTTGGATACATGTCATAGCTAGTGGGAGCATAAATGTTATACTATTAACAAAATAATTGTTATGCTATTGGGAGCATAATTATTATGGTAAGTGTTGCGAGTTACGAATACTAAGGGAGATGATACTTATACTTTATTTCGAATCTAAAAGTTTAGATTGAAGTATTAATTAAACTTGGTCATGGATATATATGAATATCCTATTGATATATTTCAACATTGGAAATTCTATATATGGAAAAATTATAGCAAGAGATTGGTCTAGTATCATGTATTTATGTAAGACATTATGAATCATATCCCATTTGTTCGGGTATTGGATCAGTTTCATATTCTATAATATTCACATTTTCCAATTTTGCAAATCCCTAGGTCATTAAGAGGGAAAAAGGACTAAAATGGGTATGACTAAAGTTATTAAACAACTATTAAGGACAATCTAAGGTTTGTTAAGGATTGGTCACTTGTGGGCAATTGGAAGTATAGTAATGATTGGACCATATGGACATTATTATGAATAGCCAGGATTCTATTAATAAGGGGTTGTCATATGGAAAATATGGAAATGTTTCCATAATGGGATTTGGATATTAAGAATCTATGTGTAGGTTAGAAACTTTTATGCAAGAAGGATGTTCAAAGGAATGTACTTTGAAAATCAGACTTCACTTCCTTGGAATTTTTTTTTTATTAATCTCTAGTGGAAAGTTTTGTAATATCGTTGGCAAAGTCTCTATGACTTTGGTAGCTTGACAATACAAAAGGTACATTTCATGATAGTTTAGAATCTAACACATTCTAGTAGTGACAAGAATTTGGTATTCTTAAACTTGCAATAAGGATTTGGATTTGTGAAATGACCATGATTGAAAATATGTTCAGTTGATCAATTTCACAAAGAAAGGGTCGTAGATAAACATAGTGTGCATGCTTGGAGCATGGGATAACTATTGTTTTTAATTCAAGTATTAAGTTGATTAATCGAAACATTATATAATAAATATTGTGTAACGAATATGGTGATTAAATAAAATGTGTTTTATATTATATTCAAAAGTTTTGTGACCATATTGGATTTTATTGTTCTTGTGTTTCACTTTGCATGTTTTGAATTCCTGGATAATAAGATTATTCAAAACTATCCATGTAACATCCCAAAAATATAGGCTAAAAATTTTGTTTTCAATCAAGTTATTACATAAACCCGCCAGTATAAAAATGTTCATAATAATATCTCATATCAAAACCAAAGTGTCAATAATCAAAATGTAGAATCATAAAACCATATCATAGTGTAATCCCAAGGATCCCGTGTGCGGAAAGCATGGTGTGATGCGCTGCGATCAAGCCGACTCCTTCCCTTTGGAAACGAGGTACTTGAAACGAAAACTAAAACCATAATCTTATAGCCTAGTGAGTTCCCCCGTCATACCACATACGAAAAAATATACGTACTGCTAGGCAATTCTAGGGTGCCCGACCTGCCCACCTCAATCCATTCTAGGGTGCTGACCTACCCATGTCAGGCCGTAATGGGGTGCCGACTACCGTTCGGTCTATCACAACCGACAACGGGGACTATTTCACCCCTACCTCTAACAGACAATAACAAAATATAATCATATGGTCAGGCATATATGGGGTACTGACCTACCCTTCGGTCCTATTGACCAAGTAAGGGAAAAGCTATTCCCTGCTACTACCACTAAAGCATCTCACATCACCATATCTCATAAGCATATCACATAACTATATCTGATAAGGATATCACATAAGCATATCTCATAAGCATATCACATAAGCATACCAATATAATTATCACAAAAACAATTATCTATCAATTACTCCTGTTGGTGGGCCGGCATTGTGGCCTTAGACCCACCCCTAATGGAAGGTAACTCGCCTCACACTGCTGAAGTCCTGCAGACACAACCCCAGATGTTGGATGACAAATTGCCGATATGTCAACATCAAAATAACACCTAATTAATAATTGGGTTCCAACAAATAACCATCAATACATACTTAGGGGTGAATACTACTTTACCCCTAACTTTGTTGTATTTAAGCCCAAGGCCCAATCTAAAGGCCCAAAAGTCAACTATGAGTCAAAGCCCAACACATGGCATAATTTTCCAAATTGGGTCCAAACCTTTATTAGGTCTTATGTGACATCCCCATTTTTACGGCCAGAAAAGACCGATTTTGTTTATGCTTTATCAAAATCAGAGTACTTCTTTTAATAAAAATGTTGCGGAATTTGTTCCCAGAAAAATACGATAAATACGTTATTAAAACATTTTCGAAGAAACGTATTTTATTCATTTCAAAATGTTTGGGATGTCATCGTTAATACAGAAACATAAGCATAAACAGAACTTACATTTATTTACACTAGTGATCTACATCTCTTTAAATCTCTCAGTGTAAAGTGACTTCATATCAACACTTGTGATATAAACAAACTGAGTGGGTCAGGTTGGGAAACCTGGTGAGTACATAGGGTTTTCAACCCACAATAATATAATTATTATGTTTAAACAATCAAACAATCAACCCAATTACCCATCCCCATTATCTTCTTTAGTCTTAAGGATCTACTCTAAGAATCAGCTATTACTTGTTTATTTATTCCTAAGGATCATCCTAAGGAATCGACACGATGTCCATCATTACCATGGCTTATAGAATATATCTGGTCAACACGTAGTCCGAAACATCTGGTAAACACTTAGTTCAAAAGTAACTAGTGAACACACTTAGTTCAAAATACCTAGTGAACACACTCAGTTCAAAGATACGTAGTGAACACACTCAGTTCAAAATACCTAATGAGCACCTAGTTCAAAAACACCTACAGGTTACGAGCTTACTAGCGTTCCATCGGACCATCTAGTATCGCCCATGGTCTTCATCTATACTCCACTAGATGACTGGATCACTGACAACATCGTGTTATCACAAAACAACTATTTCATCTACCCATGTTTTACCCAACACATTTTGTAGATATAAAATACATATACAGTTTAAATCATTTAAAACATGTATAAAAATCTTTCACCCAACATAGACAGCAAGTATTCAGACAATATGCACACACAACATGTAATTTATATTAAAATACTTCATATCTATGTGTAAGATGAAAGGGACTATGCACTCACCTGAGAAAGTGGTGACTCAACACTCGGACATCGCTTCGATACTCTCAAAACGATATTCCTTCGATAAAACCTAGTACCGATACCACTAGGGTTTAGTTTAACGATAACCGTGACAAATTAATAGTCTGACTATTATTATTATTATATAAGCGTTAAATAACACTCAATATAACTCATAATAATAGCCCAAATAATTATTTTCAGGTCCTAATAATGTTACTATAATTAATTAGAAGCTATATTAAAACTAGCGTAGGCATAGCTCACTTACAGCGGGTTTTTCGCAAAACCGGGCTTCGCTGGAGCAGCGTTTCCCGAGCCAAAAGGCTCTTTTCTCGGAACTCCGGGAGCCTCGGGGCTTCCTTCGGGTGCTACGGCGTTTACCTAGGCTTTAGGGAGGGTTTGGGAGGCTAGAGAGAGAAACTAGAGAAATAAAGAATGTTGGAGAGGTGTGAAGAGAAGTGAATGCCCGGCACCTCTACTTATAGGAGGCCTGACTGGTGGACTCGCCGAGTCTGAGTCATGATTCGCCGAGTTGGTCCATGTGGTGGCCTTCTGGTGGTGCCACGTGTCCAATTCTGGTGGTGCCACGTCACCCCTATCGCGTATCAGTCTTCAAACTTAGAAAAATCATAACTTTCGCATACGATCTCCATTTTCGACGTTCCTTATATCCACGCGTAGGTAAAATCAAGATCTACAACTTTCGTTTAGACCCCGTCAACTAATTCTCGACTGATCTCAAATTTAACAGTAGGAGGCGTTTAGACTGTTAAATGATCGTGAAGAATTCATAACTCCTTCATACGGACTCCGTTTTCGTCTATCTTTTTACCGTTGAGTTCCTGTTAATGAAATCTTCAACTCTCATTTAGGTCGCGTAAGCCAAAAACCGCTCGAACTAAAATTCGAGTTTCGGGCCGTGCACTGCTAAGCCGATTTGGGCGTTCTTTTTATCATAACTTCTTCATACGAAGTCAGATTTGGGCGTTCTTTTTATCGACGCTCTTAGTTTAACATATTCTACGACTTTTGTTTAGATTGCTAAGGATAAATCTCGCTCTATCGTAAATTCACTATTTACGCTTCCCGGTGCCGTGCCGGTTTTGCTGTAAAACTTCGACGGGCCATAACTTCTTCGTTATAACTCGGATTTCGGCGTTCTTTATATGTACGGAAACCTTGTGACATATTTTACAACTTGGTTAAGATTATTTATTCTAAATAATCTTTTGTCGAAAAGTCATTTTCGACCCCTATTGCCTCTAAATTGACTAGCCCGGATCTGCGGGCGTTACATCTTACCATAAGGCCAACCATTTAGTCCAGTCCAACATTCAACATTCTAATGGCCTAATATCACATAATCGTAAATGCGCAAACTATGTCCCATCTATGGCCCAAATTTCCAATTTAGACTCAACTCCTCACGTAGGCCTTACCTCAAAGCCAATTAGTTGTTCTAATCCATTTTCTTGATCTTGGATGGCCCATTAATAATGTAATCATCAAGGCCTAATAAAAGGCCCAACATTAAACCCCTATGAAATTAGGGTTTTCACATAAAATGACGATTAGGGTTAAGTGTTTCTCACTTAACCCATTAAGGACTTAATCCATTAAGTCCATCATTCTTCTAAATATGTAATATGTTGTGATTGGGCTTAATCACAAAATTCCATTCCAATGGCCCATAAATCAAATATGAGGGTTTTCGAAACCCTAATTAGGGTTTCCAACTCCATCTTAGCCGAATAGGCCCAATTGATATATCTTTTGATCAATTAGGGTTCATTAGACTCATTAAGGTTTCACTAGGCCCATTAGTCATTTGTTTGGGCTTCTATGTCCATTAAGCTTCATTAGGCCCATTAGGATTTATTAAACCCATTTAGTCTCATTGGGCCCATTAGAGTTTCTTAGTCCCTTTGTCCGACCATCCAAACGAGTTAAAACACCCTCAAAGCAAAGCGCCACTCGACACGGCGGCTGGTGGCAGCAGCTACCACCTCATGGTGGTGCTTTTCATTTTCCTTGCATTATTCCAATTTGTAATTACACTTTACAATGCTAAATTTCAAATGAACACACACACACACATACATACACACACACACCTACTAGCACAGACTCATACACACAGTGGGGCATAGTTGATGGGTTTTATACAAACAATCCTATGTGTGCATGCAACCCTAGTATTGGATCTATGTTTTCACTATTAGTTATACAACTTTATGAACACAAAAAGAAACCTGACATGCTACTATAATTTTCGAAATTCATATATAAAACTAGAATACATACCTTTTGTTGTTATATAGCAATAACAACTAGTTCCTTGAATTTCCTTAGCTCTTGAAAGCAAGTACCACAAGTGTAGTACCTCTAATGGAGTCACAAACACCATATGCAACTTGGATGAAGAGGAGAAGTAAAGGAGGCACCAAAAACGGCTGGAAACCCTAATGGAAGTGTTGTCCACGTTTTTGGGGCCTAAGGGGTCCTTTATATACTAGTGTGGGCTTCTAGGGTTTCAGTCAAAACCCTAATGGACAGCTTAAACTCTAAGCAGGCCATGGAACCTTCTGGACAAGGCTATGGACGAAAATATGATGGGCTTCCATCATAATTCGTTCACCCCTTATTCCTATAGCATTCCTTAGCCCAATAACTCAACTATCCAATAATTGCAGTCCAGTCCCCTATATTTAATTAATCTCTTTTAGCCACAAAATTAATTCTTAATTAATTCTTGACTAATATTAATTAAACAATATGATTTCTCCTTTAAATATATTATTCTCATAATATATTAATAAATCATATTTAAACCTTAATCTCCTTAAATCATCCTACATATTGCTATGGTGAAGGCAACCCAAAAGGACCATGCTCATAATCGGGTCAAGTACATACCAAAATAGTTATGGACTTAGACACTAATCCAACAATAGTAACAGCCACCATCTTATGGTGGTGGTGGTGGCGGCTATTCTTAGTTTTTCGACCATACAACACTATACACACAAGTACACCAAAACAGAAACATACCCATCCACGCTTCTATTTGCAAGTATCCAGCCCGAAATGGAGGCAGCAGCGGTCAAGAAGGTGATTTGAAATGACATCCACCACATCATGGTGGTGGCAGTGGGCTCTCTTGTTCTTCAGCCAAGCAACACATCGACACGGAGGGATACAACGTGAAACAACAGCCTTTTGCAACTGACTTGGAGGTTGGTAGCATTGGAGCTTAAGGAAACGGTGGCGACATCTTCATTGTTCGGTTACGCCTCTCGCAACCACGTCACGACGGCACTCGTCTTCGTCCATACTTATCGAAGGGCAGCAGCAGCGACGCATGCCAAGGCGGTTCGGAAAAGCAGCAATGACTTCAGAAACGGATCTGTATTGGCGGTGTATCAGCAATGATGCTGGAGCCAACGATGCCAACAATGGCGGAGGAGGCTTCTATGTTGGAGGCGGCTACCGAAAATGAGGAAAGGGGATGGTGGCTGCACATATGGTCCCTAGGGTTAGGGTTACGGGACCCTTAAATACCCACTTCATATGAAAGTTTGCGATAACAGCAATTATAGGCCCTCCCCATAATTATTTTTCATACAAAGCCCATAATTTACCTTTTCAACCCTACCCTATTAAATTCTTTTCAAATCAAACCTAAGACTTACCCTTTAGCCCCCGACTCCATAAAATCCTTTCAACTTAACCCAATATTTGTCATGCAGCCCCCAGCCTCCAAAAATCTTTTCATAATAGGTCCAGTATTTTTACTAAATGCCCTTGGCATCTAAAAACTTCATAACATGAATCCCAAGATTACACTTTAACCCTCAGAAATCAAAATTATATCATCCGGCCCTCCAAGACCAACACCCCACTAGTTATAATTGATTTAGGGCTATTATTACATTCATTAATTAATTTATTTATTAAACAAATAAATGGGGTGTTACAACTCTCCCCCACTTAAATTAGATTTCGTCCTTGAAATCATTACTTACCATTCCTTACACGCCAAACCACTCTAGTAACATGGTCGCTATACTGGGTACACCCTAGCCTTCCCATGGTAGTCGTGTCCAATCTTTGTAAAGCCGTAAAATGCATAGGTGAAAGAATTCCTCACAACAAGATAACATCTACTCGGTCCAAAAATTTCCGTCCCAAGATGGTTTGAATATCTGACAAACAACTCATACTGAATCATTATCGCTGAACCCAATATGTTTATCCCTCAACATGCTACTAAACTTCTAATAGCTTGAGGTTCCCATTATATAACAGGGTCACAGACCCAATTATCCTTGCAGACCACTAATACTTTGCCAAGGCTCTGATACTCCCGCTGTGAGTGACTTGTCGCTCCCCAAATCACCTAACTGTTCCGTCCATACTCGCAACCTGAAACACAAATTCTAACATTACCCAATGCTCAAACTGCTTGAAAACTAAACTGCTTGAAGCAGTATGCTGGTTCATGGTTGCTTCCCAAAATCTATCGAGACCTTCCTGGTCTCAATTCATCTGTTAGTCATCTGAATTTACCGGGTTCCAGCCCGGTCGCCGAGCTAAAGGGGCTCCCATATAGTCGTCTCACACAACTTCTGAACAAAATCCTTCTCAGGAACTAGTTGCCACTAGTTATCATGTCACTATGACTCTAATAACCTTATGATTTAAATGATCAGGTCCATGCGTCAAATCCTGACATTACCAAACCCAAGGCTACTGTTACTTTCGCATCCTAACATAACACTCATGATATCTACCCACCTAGGAATGCTACGTCTACACCCGCAGACTTACAAGACTCTATCACTATCTGGCTGCTAGTGAATGCTATGGCTACACCTGCAGACTTACAACACTCTAACATTTTCTGGCTGCTAGTAAATGCTACGACTATACCGGCGGACTTACAACACTCTAATACTATCTGATTGCTAGTGAACGCTACGGCTACACCCACAGACTTACAACCACCCGCACTCTTACAACACTTCCCATGCTAACTGACCACTAGTGAATGCTACGGCTAGCTCCGTAGTCTTACAACACTTTCCATACTAACTGACCACTAGTGAATGCTACGGCTACCCCCGAAGTCTTACAACACTTTTCAAACCAGGTCGAACACCCACTTGACCTAACATATCACTAAACTTGAGTCCTAATCGAAACTCTAACCTGGTTGCCAAATCCTGCTATCTGATGCCAGGAAAAGCCTGAACCAAACGTTGGAACATTTTGTAAACTTCCAAGTCACCCAATCCTCCACCTAGACGGCCACTCGACCGCCTTTTCCCCTGATCGGGGATGTGAAAGTCATCCTAGTTTCACACTTATTTTTGCTCTTGGACACCTGATCGATTCTCCCCCTCTTAGTTTCGGTTAGGTCTTCACAACTCTTGAGAATTGAAGGACTCCCAATCCTTCCCACTTCCTAGTTTCCCACTAATGACGACTTGTGCTTACTAATGCTAGCGATCAATCACCGGTTACATCTTACGATCGCGCATCCTCTGAAATCATGAAGAGTTCTCATGAAATCTCGTCTAGTCTAACCCTACATTCCATCCCCCATGCCGAAAACTAGAGACCTTAATCTCTACCCTGACTGAAGAGTTCTCGTTCCCACTTTCATTCTTGCAGCATCATTGAACTCTAACCGAACACAACCCATGGAAAAATGAAATTCTCTCAAACATTCAATGACCGAACACCCATACATCCAAAGTTCATTCGTAGAAAACTAACGACTATACCCAAACAATGATAAAACCACTGAACTCTGAATTCATTGGAGAACCATCGCTCTAATCTTGACCCAATGTTCTCTGAGTAACACTCCTTCATGGATCCCAACCAAGATTTGGAATGAGAGTGGTATACGCGGGACCCAGTTCACAAAATACATCTCTCTATAGGTTCATCAAGGACTCCCGACATGCAGATTGGCATGTGACAATCCTTGATAACCCATTTCCTAGCAGAAACCCTCTTAATATCTGACTTATCCAATACTCACTCAAAATTCTGAAGCGGTACAGATTCCTAATATCCACCTTGAAGTGGCATAAGATGACATTCCCGCGATCATCTGACGAAATCTTGGTCTTGATGACAGGAACCGGATATAGAATTTTCCTTCCCCAAAGGGTTCTAAGGGCCACAGACCTTGGGCTTCAAATGAACCCCTAACTTCCCCGCGACAAATTTGGCCCAAAAGGCCCCGAGGAAACTACCGAGAGCTTCTAAAGTCTTTTCTCTGGCTGAACGAAAGACCACTAAATTTCATTTCCATAACTCCGCAAGTCATATCCGATGAGACGAACTTGTTGATGGGTTTTGAGCATTCTAACACTTCCTAAGTGTACATGCAACCCTAATAACGTTGGAACTATGCTTGTCTAATTATCATGCAAAGTTGAATTCCAAGGCTATATTCCTATCTAGCATACATGGGGAACAATTTTTAACTTGAATGATAGATAGAATAACTTACCTTGTTGTTGCTTATGTTCCTTGAAACCTTGTGAGCCTAGCATCCCAAGTGTGATACCTCAAATGCTTCACACAACACCAAATGCTCTTGGAAAGACTTTTGAGAGAATACACCCTTCTTGAAATCGGCCTAGCCCTCTTGTTTCATGTGTGTAGCTGATTTTGGTGGAGAATGAGATCCTTATATAGTGTTGACACATCTAGGGTTACACCATGTAAACTCTAATGTGTCATGACTCTTCATTTCCATGATCCATGGGTTTGTAACTCCTATGGAGCATCCTATGGGTGAAACCCAAATTGATAATTCATGGAGCCTCTTAGCCTACTATACAAGATATGGATGATTTACATAATCAACCCATATATTTAATTAGTTATCTTTTGATCACTTAATTAATTCTGAATTAATTCTTGATCAAACTAATCAAATAATATTATTAATATATTAGAAATTATAATATGTTAATAATCTCCAACAGTTATTTCTCTCATTTAGTCTATTCAATTGCATGGTGCCATGCAACCCAAATGGACCATGTCGGGTCGGGTCAAGTACATACCCGAAATAGTTATGGACTTAGACACCTTATCCAATAGTCTCCCACTTGGGTAAGTGTAATAACTATTACTGCAAGTATGACTTCAGGAACCGATCGGCAATCGTAGCTCTTTTCAAGGTTTCTTGGAACTGAGAAGATGATGGTACGCCATTTAAGATAACTGATCATATAATCCTCTATTCTGGATATCAGCTGGACAAATACATGGAAAAATGTCTTACTTATTGTCCAATAGTTTGTTTCCCGATTTCCGATTTGTTTGACAAAGAACTTAATTGAACACCTCAACTTAGTTCTGACCGGGCCTGGTACATAGGTCAAAACAAAATCATCAAGGGGCCCAGATATCAGCTTCTAATCCAAGAAGGAACAGATACACTTCGACTCATATGTTTGTTCTACCACTCATTGAATTACACACAAAAGCACGTTTTATAACATCGATTTACCAATGCATTTTCGTACAATCAATGCATAGCCAACTTGTAAGTAACAAATCATATCTCTAGGTTTGAAGACTTATATGATATTACCGTCTCACGATCACTCGAGATAGAATTCCATGAAGTGATTCCAGTGAGCGTTGGTTGATGGAAATGCTCGGAACTTATGAGCACTCATGATTGTTGTAGCCTTGTATAACACCTTATACCTCTGCAACCAATCATGACAGTCTTGATTCATACCTACTTCTGACATATGACCGACTGTGGAGGTTTGAATAATATGTTATACCAAACAAAATTATTCTGGAAGTCAAAACATTCGAAAGAAATATAGCAAACAATTGACAAGAGATAGCAACACTTTACTCATAAATAAAACACCTTTTATTCATCATCTAATGTCAATTACACTTTACAAATTTCGAGGTTATCTAACTACTAAATCTAATATCATCCTTCAGCCCTATGCTCCGAGCATGCTGGAGATGCTTAACCCGAGTTAGTCCCTTCGTGAGGGGATC
Organism: Lactuca saligna; assembly: GCF_052625555.1. NCBI lineage: Eukaryota > Viridiplantae > Streptophyta > Magnoliopsida > Asterales > Asteraceae > Lactuca > Lactuca saligna. The sequence goes on from NC_136420.1 coordinate 139,920,494, forward strand.
TGCTGGGTTCTCATCCGATGATACCCTCTTTGCCACAAGGAGTCCTTCTTCTATTCGATGTCTAATGAAATGGTATTTTCTGTCGATGAGCCTCGATCTCCTGTGATCCCTTGGTTCCTTGGCTAAGGCAACAACACTTTCACTATCACAGAAAATTTCCATTGGCTCTTTAATAGCTGGTACAACTCCAAGGTCTCCGATGAAGTTCTTTAGCCATATAGCCTCCTTTGCCGCCTCGCTCGCTGTACTCTGATTCGCAAGTTGAATCAGCCACTGTCTCTTGCTTGGAACCCTTCCTAGAAATTGCTCCTCCGTTTAGGGTAAAGACCCAGCCCGACTGATAGCGGAAATTATCCCTATCAGTCTGGAAACTAGCATCACTATACCCTACTACTCTCAAGTCATCAATCCCACCGAGGGTAAGGACCCAGTCCTTAGTCCTTCGTAGGTACTTGAGGATATTCTTTATCGCAGTCCAGTATGCCTTGCCAGGGTTCCCTTGAAACCTGCTAACCATGCTCAGGGAAAAGGATACATCAGGTCGAGTACACGTCATAGCATACATGATCGATCCTACAGCCGAAGAATAAGGTATTCGACTCATTTCTGCTATCTCAGCCTCAGTGCTAGGGCTTTGTGTTTTACTCAATCTGGCATTACTCTGGATGGGTAACTCTCCTTTCTTTGAGTCCTGTATGCTGAATCTCTTCAGCACCTTATCCTAGTAGGTACTCTGACTAAGTCCAATTAGTCTTTTACTCCGATCTCTCAAGATCCTTATCCCTAGAATATAGGCACCTTCACCAAGGTCCTTCATGGCGAAACACTTCCCAAGCCAGGACTTCACTTCCTGCAGGGTTGGGATGTCGTTTCCTATGAGTAGTATGTCATCCACATACAATACCAAAAAGCCAACTATACTCCCAATAGCCTTGACATACACACAAGATTCATATTCACTCCTAGAAAAGCCAAATTCCTTGAGCTTTTCATCAAAGCAAAGATTCCATCTGCGAGGTGCTTGCTTTAATCCATAAATGGATTTTTCAAGCTTACACACTCTATTAGGGTACTCGTTGCTGACAAAACCTTCTGGCTGACTCATGTAAACATCTTCAGCTAACTTTCCATTAAGGAATGTGGTTTTGACATCCATTTGCCAAATTTCATAGTCATGAAATGTAGCTATGGCTAACATAACCCTAATAGACTTAATCTTGGCTACTGGAGAAAAGGTCTCATCATAATCCACTCCAGGAATTTGAGAGAAGCCCTTTGTGACCAGTCGAGCCTTATAAGTGTGTAGATTACCATCCATGTCGTTCTTCTTCTTGAAGATCCATTTGCACCCTACTGTCTTACGACCTGGTACATTCTCAACCAACTTCCAAACTTGATTGTCATACATGGATTGTATCTCGCTATCCATAGCCTCTTTCCATTTAGCAGACTCGGGGCCTGCCATGGCTTCCTCGTAGCTGTTAGGGTCATCCAGACCTACTAGTATCCCATCACTAATAAGTGTCTCACCTTCTACAGTAATATGGAAACAATTGTAATGCTCAGGGGCACTCCTAACTCTCGTGGAACGCCTTAGAGGTACAGATTCGTCAATTGGCTCAACAGGAGTTTCCTCCTCAAGTTGAGGGCTAGTGTTTGAAGTTCCTTCACCGCTTAACTCTTGAATTTCTTCAAGATCAATTTGCCTCCCACTGTCTCCTTGGCTTATAAACTCTGTTTCTTGAAAGACTCATCTTCTTGCTACAAAGACCACATTATCACCAGGTCTGTAGAAGAGGTAACGAAAGGATTGTTGTGGGTAGCCGATGAAAATACTCCTCTCGCTGCGAGGTTCAAGCTTATCATGAGTCTCGCGTCTCACGAAAGCCTCGCAACCCCAAATCTTGATGTGGTCTAGTTTGGGTACTTTACCAGTCCACATCTCGTGAGGTGTTTTGGCGACTTTCTTTGTAGGGACTAGATTAAGGATATGGGCGACAGTCTCTAAGGCATACCCCCAGAATGAGATTGGTAGCGAAGCTCGACTCATCATGGAACGAACCATGTCTAACAAGGTTTGATTACGCCTCTCAGCCACACCATTCAGCTGCGGTGTCCTAGGAGGTGTCAATTGTGAGACAATCCCACATTCCCTAAGATAGTCGAGGAACTCTAAACTAAGATACTCACCACCACGATCGGATCGAAGCATCTTAATGTTCCTGCCCAATTGATTCTCGACTTCCTATTTAAATTCCTTAAACCTTTCGAAATTCTCTGACTTATGCTTGATTAAGTAGACATATCCATATCTACTGTAATCATCAGTAAAAATCAAATAACAACGATTAGCATCCCTTTTGGCATGTTTGAATGGTCCACACACATCCGTGTGTACAACGTCCAACAAACCTTCACCCCTCTCACACGAGCATGTGAAGGATGACTTTGTCATTTATCCAAGTAAGCATGATTCGCAACTATCATTTGACTTTAGGTCAAACGACTCCAAGACTCCATCCTTTTGGAGTTGGCCTATGCGTTTCTTGCTTATATGTCGACAATGCCATAATGATGCTTTATCCAAGTTATTATTATTAAGAGAATCAATACACAAAACATTATTTCCTAAGTTATCTACAACAGATACAGCTTCATACACACCATCACATGGTAATGCTTTAAAATAAAGAACATTATTAAAGATAGCATTAATCGAACCAACTTCATTATCAAATGAAAAGGTGAAACCTTGTTTGTACAATGCGTGAAAGGAAATAATATTTCTTGCCATTTCTGGCGAATAACAACATTTATTAAAATCTAAATTTAACCCACTACTTAGCGATAAAGTATAAACTCCAATCTTGGTGACAGGTGTAACTTTCCTATTCCCCATGATTAAGTTTATTCTTCCTTGCTCCACATTCTCACTTCTTCTTAGTCCCTGCAAGTCACAAAAAATGTGAATACCACAACCGGTATCAAGGACCCAAGACTTAGAATGGGGTGAGTTATTAGAAATGATAGTGTAAATACCTGCATGGTTGGGTTTAACTTTCCCATCCTTTACATCTTGCTGGTATTTTGGGCAGTTCCGCTTCCAATGTGATTTTTCATTGCAATAGAAGCATTCAACCTCTTTTGCATCAGAAGAAGGAGTGACGAAACCTTTCTTGGTTCCAATTGAAGAAGTGACATCAAGGGTCCTAACCTTGGTACCCTTCGAAGAACTCTTTCTCTTCTTCCCTCGACTTTTCCCGATTGCCAAAACCGGAGTGCAGTTTGGAGTAGGAGTGTTAACAACCGAATTCCCCTTAAGACCTGATTCTGCGGTCTTCAGAAGTCCTTGAAGTTTGCTGAGTGTGACCTCTTCCTTATTCATGTGATATGTCGTGCGGAATTGATCATAGCACGATGGTAAGGAGTGCAAAATTATATCTATTGCAAGCTCCTCAGGGAAGTTTACATTAAGCTTCAGCAATCGATCCACATACCTTTGCATTTTCTTCATGTGGCTCGTGACGGAATCCCCGTACTTCATCATGGTTGTTATCATGGAGTAGATGATTTCATACCTATCTTGTCATTCACTTTGATGGTATCTTTCTATCAAATCTTGGTGCATTTCATAAGGGTAGAAATCCTCATAGGAGTTTTGGAGTTCCGCTGTCATCGTGGCCATCATGATGCATGCCACTTTCGTAGCATCCCATTCATGTGCCTGAAAGTCAGCGATCTCCTGAGGAGTTGCAGTGGCCTCATCAATCTCCTTAAGCTCCTTGTCAAGGACATATTCTTTTTCCTCGTAGCGGGTAATCATCCTGATGTTTCTTATCCACTCATTGAAGTTGGATCCATCAAAGGTGACTTTCCTACACAAGTTCATAAGGGTAAAGGAGCCATTAGGATTAGAGCCAGAAGCAGCATTGTTTGAAGACATATGAAGGAAGAGGACAAGAGTAGTTTAGATATTAAGAGAGTGCTTAATAAAACACCCAAATGTAATATTAAGGCTAGGATCCAATCACAATATATTATTGTTGGGTTATGAGCATTCTAACACTCCTAAGTGTACATGCAACCCTAAATACCTTGGATCTATGTTTTCTCTATTATACATGCAAATATGAACATCCAAGGTATTATCCTAATCTAGCATACAAACTATCAATATAACAAGATAGAATACATACCTATTTGATGTAGAATGTCTTCAATCTTTAAGAACTTAGCCCCAATAGTGTGGAAGCCTCAAGTGGAATCATAAATCACCAAAACACCTTGGAAGACTTTAGAGAATATAGATACTTGGTTCTCTCTAGTGAAATTGGCTAGCCCTTCATAGTGTACCCACACTAGTGCCAATTTCACCAACCAAGGACATCTTTATATAGTGTGGAGGATTAGGGTTAAACCCTAATACCCATGACCTTTCATTTCCTAGGATCCATGGGTTAAACAATCCATGGACTATCCATGAAATCTTAGCCCAACCTAAATGAACTTGGCCCATTCCATATATATAAGAGTCCATATTTAATTAGTTCCTTTTGATCACTTAATTAATTATAAATTAATTCTTGATCAATACTAATTAAATAATATGATTCCATAGTAATATATTAGAACTTATAATATATTAATATTAATCATAATCATACTATTCTCAAAAGATTATCCATATAAATTGTGTCGGTGAAGTGCAACCCAAATGGCCCATGCCGGGTTGGTTCAAGTACATACCAAATATAGTTATGGACTTAGACATTAATCCAACAGTTTCCCACTTGGATAAGTCTAAAACTATTATTGCGTATGACTTCAAACCTAACTGGCAATCGTAGCTCTTAAAGCCGCTGTCGAACTCTGATCTTGACAACAAACTTGTCCATTAGATAAGGGATCACATATTCCTCCATTGCAGATATCATATGGACTGAGAGATGGATTATAATCATTCTCTCTGTCCATTTGTTGTTTCCCAATTTCCGATTTATGAAGACTGACTAATTGAACAAATCAAATTAGTCCTGGCCCGGCCGAGCACTTCCATTTGTCATCATCAAATCATCGAGGGGCCCACAAATATCGCTTTTATCCCGAAGGTAAAAGGAATGGATAAACTTAGACTCATATGGCTTGTTCTACTACTTGTTGAATCATACACAAAGGCACGTTTTATGGCACCGAGTTACCAAATGCATTTTCGTGCAATCAATGTACAACCAACTCATAGTAACAATTCATATCTCTAGGTTTGAAGAATATAAGATATTATCGTCTCATGATCACTCGTGATAAAACCCATGAAGTGATTCCAATGAGCGCGGTTTGAATCCAATACTCAGAACTTATGAGCACTCATGAGTGTTGTAGCCCTTTGTCTAACACCTTAGACCTCTACAAGCCAACCCATGACAGTCTTAATTCATATCTACTTCCAACATATGACCGACTGTGGATGGTTTGAATAACTTAGTCATTCCGGAAGAATAACCTAGTTTATTCGGGAAGTCCAAACATGCAAAGTGAAACACAATAATAATTGAATCCAATATGGTATCAAAACCTATGAACATAAATAAAACACCTTTTATTTATCACCATATGATTACACATTATTCATTGTATACTGTTTCAGCTATCAACTTTATTCTTGAATTTAAAACAATAGTTGTCCCATGCTCCAAGCACGTACAATATGTTTTCTAAACACTAGTCATGCCACACACCAAGTATGCATACTATGTTTGTCTATGATCTTTACTTTGTGAACTAGATCAATTGAACATGACTTCAATGATTCTTTTTTCACACTCCCAAATCCTTACTGCAATTGCAAGAATTCCAAATTCATGCCATTTACTGAAATCTGTTAGATTCTGAACTTATATGCATTGATCCTCTTGTAATGATTATGCACAAATTCACAAAGACTTGGCAAAAATCATTACAGAGTATTCCAAAGGAGATCATTTCCTTGGAAACATCCTTCTTGCATTAAGTTTCCTTAATTTTACACAGATTGATAATTTCTGACTTTGAAACATTTCCAGATTCATTTTGACTATCACTTCTGAATAAGAGTTGCCTCCTTACAGATTATGTCAATATGGTCCTTCCAGAATTATCACTATACTTCCAATTGTCCTTGAGCAACCAATCTTTGGTAAACCTTAGATTGTCCTCGACAATTGTTTAATCCTTTTAGTCATATCCAGTTCTAAACCTTTTCCCTTCTTAATACCCCAGGCATTTGGAAACTTTTATAAAGGATGAATATAGCACATGTAATCGATCCTATATCTGAAGCATATGGGACACGATTCATGATGTCTCACATAAAGACTAAACCAGTCTTTTGCTATAACATTTCCATTTCTATTTGCCAAGTTATCATAATTAAGATTATGAAAAGGGATGTCGTAATCATAATCGAATTTAAGAATGCAAATAATGGACCCATATACAGAATTTCCTTATGTTGAGCCATTCCAACATGAAATTCATATATATCCGTGACTAAATGATTAAAACCTCACGATCTAAGCTTATAGATTTGAGATGAAGTATAATTTCCTCTCCCTTAATTATACCAAAACAACTTTTTCCCAATTGAAACCTTTTGTTTTCTATAATTAACATTGCTAACATGATGATTATTAGCATAACACTTATGCTCCCACTAGCTTTGACACGTACTCAGAAATCAGCTGGACTTCTAGAAATCAATACTTTATTGACTTTCTTACCAAAGTTTAGATTTCTGATACTGGATTGTTTTGATAAAACTTTATCAAAATCATACACCTTCCCTTAGATAGCACACTTGTGTGTCTAACCAATTATGAAGAGGGATGCCGTAATCATAATGGTTAGACCTTTTTGCCACTTCTCACAAGTCCAGGTTAGTGTGCCGGTAAACCACACACGCTCCACTAACGACTTTGAGAATGCAAATATCACAATTGCTATCTAACTAAAATCTACTTAGTGAAAGTGTTTCCTCACCATCATTTTCATGAATCAGAGAGAAACCTAATGACACTTAGATTTAATTGTGTATGTGTTCTTATCCATGTGAATTGTCAAAACCATAGTCACAAGACAAGGATAATGACAAATCCAAACTCATATGGATTGAACTCAATCTTAACTTCTTGCCACCTGGCAGCTCAAGGGCCTGCCATTGCTTCCAAGTTGTTGTGCAACCAATTGAGAACTCTAAGAACTCAACTTTAACTGGAATGGGCACAGACTATGTCAACACGATAGGTTATAAACCTCAAGTCGTGTGCTAGTGAAGAACTTTAGGTTTTATTCTTGATTAGTTCTTGAGACTTTCAGGACCTGTAAGACTCCCACTGTCCTCTTGACCTATAAGACTCCCTTGTCAAACATCCAAGAGATAGTGTGGATTTTAACCAAGACAAACACTTCACATAGTTGGCCTAAGTTGGTCTTTGTTTTATCCAAAATATCACAACTTACCAACTTCAAATGAACAAGAGTAGGACACTTTTACTCTTACATTTTACACGTGTTTTATACCTTCTTAAAGACATGTCACTCAAATTACAATCTTGGAGTATGACTCTAAGACTTGTATTGGAATGAAGTATGACTCATCTTCTTGATTTAACCATTTCAACATTCAAGATCCCTTCTTCTTAGTCATAAGAATGCACTACGACTTCCTTAGAGAACTAATTTTGATATGGTTTCTTAATCATTAAGATGATCACAAAACTGATACTAAAGTACTCTCCCATCTTTTCAGATTTGAGAAACTTTTATCCTTCTGCCTAATTTGATTCTTCTTATTCGCTCTGCCTTACATTGGAACCTTTTCCAATGTCTCAGAGTTACACTTAAGCTTGTAAGTATAACCATATTTACTAATCTTTAGTAAACTATGCCGAATAGTCTTATCGATCTTTTGTGGTAGACTTGACCAGTGCACAAGAATGTGTACTCGATCCCTTAGTCAGTGCACATGACTATGTACTCGATCCCTTAGTCCATTACATTACTCACACATCCATGTGAACAAGTAATTAGTCTTAATTTTCTAATACTTGAAAGTTCTCATTCATCATGCAATACACCTTGCATGATTCCAAGTTCCGGTCCAATTGAGACTTGGGTGATGAGAATCTTTCCTTTATTTGGTAAATTTAGACATTACCACAAATGAAAGAATCAATTTCATATTTCCACTCTTGCTATTAATGGAATCATATAAGGAACAATTTTTCCTCAAATGCCATTGTAAGGACATTTTAAAATAACTAAAATCAAAAAATTTTCTTTTATTTTAAAACTATGCGGAAAACTTATCCTTACAATCCATATGAAAACTTGTTGTTATCTATTCCTAAGCAATATCTCATAACTCCTAAGAAGTAGCTCAAGAATCTAATCTTCAAACTACGCGATAGAAATCCATCTATGCGATCAGATTCAGCATATTCTTTCTTTAGGTTCCTTGACTTTTCTTTGATTCTTAAAACATCAACATGTGACCCAGTCACATCATGTAATAAGAATCTCAGAATAGAAACTTAGCAGAGTTAGATAGTGGACTTTACCTGAAGTAGAGTCATACTTATTAACTTTAACATCCTTAGGTAAATTTGGCAGCTTCGCAACTAATAACCCTTTCTTTGGCAATATAAACATATGGATCCTTTGATAATGGTACAAGGGACTATCACAAATCTTTTCTCTTTACCATTTGTTCAACCGAGTTGACTATGGCAAATCCCTTTCCATTGGGAAGAGAATGCTTTTCTGGATTTCCTGTGTCACTATTGTCAATGTCCATCAAGTTTTGAGGAAGTTGATCTTAACAAATAGATAAGATCATTAAGGGTCTTGTCATACTCTGTTTCATAGGTGTTCCAAAAGAACTCACTATGTGACTTAGAAAGTGATTGAACCACCAACTTTCTCAAGACTTTGACACCCAACTCTCCCGGCTTGTCAATATGTGACTACATCTCCAAGATGTGACCACACTTAGACCTTCACTTTCCAATACGGTTCGAGTGACCTTAAACTTTTTAAGAACTTGTGGGGTAGGGAGAATAATTGGAGGAGGTGAAAGAAGTATGATTTCCATGGAACATCATCTTCATTTAGGAAAGCTTGTTTCAAGAAATTTGGGAAGATCATAAATGTCTAAACCATACATGTTTTGGGAGATATTCAAGATAGTTGATCTTAAAGTCCTTAATATGACACCCAACATGAAATATTAAGGCTAGGACCCAACAAACTATTTTATAACTTAGAAGAGGTATGCCGTAATCCAAGCTATAAAACAATTTGAAGGTAGGTGAATGACGATTCACCAATTTCCACCAAGATAAACAAAATGTATTATTAGGTTTTAATTGTTTTTGAAACTCCTAGATCTTTTGAGATTCATTGAACTGTTCAATGACATGTTTCAATCTCGAGTGTGCCCTTCAGGTTTTGTGACTGGGATGTCGAGGATCACAAAACAAGGTGTGAAGTAACCATGCAAATTACTTGGTACCCTTAAGTGTTTACCCGTCAATCGATGTGCCGGTTAACCACACACGCTCCATCGATACTATGATAAACATTAAGTTACCCTTTGCCTACCTTGTTAAATACGAGTTAGTGTGCCGGTTAACCACACACTCTCCACTAACCGACTTAAACAAAGTGCAAAGTGTAATTTCATGGATTAGCACCTTATTCACATTTTCCTAAGTAACTAAGATTAGGTATTATTAAGAGTTTAGTTACTTAGTATTTATCATTAATACTTTTAATGAAGGGAGAATTATAGTCCTATCAAACCCGTTCGGCTAACGACCCTCCACCAGTCAAGCAAGCGGTGGGTGAGAGTGGACATCCATTAAGTTGCCATTTTATAGGCAACAACCTTATACCCACCTTATAGATCGGCTTCGTGAATAAGGAGTACTTGCGGTAAGACTGACTTTACTCTTATACATATATATATATATATATATATATATATATATATATATATATATATATATATATATATATATATATATATATTATTAACTTATAATATTATAAAGTATAAGGGTTGAATTTTAACTTTTAAAATTCTAAGGGCTAACTTGGAATTAAAGTATTCATAAGAGAAAACTTTTCAAATTCCAAAACTTGAGGGCAATTTTTGAAACTATTCAAAACTAATTAATTCCATAGCTTATGTGTTTAAAGTAGTTTTAATTAAAAAACTCTTCAAGTTCCATTACTTGAGGACAAGTTATGGAAGACTTTAAATTGTTTAAAGAATGTAACTTTTTCTTTATTTTGTAACTTATGGAATTAAATAAGGTTACATATTTTTTACTTAATGAAGTGACTCTTGAACCTCCATAACTTAAGGACAAGACTCTTCATTTTTTGTAACCATTGCCAACTTTATAAGTTTTAAGATTCATAAATGTGACTTTTAAGTTACATAAACACATTTTATGAACTTCTTTTAGATTAATTTGGATTAAATCCAACTAACAAATAATATTTTTCATCAATCTAAATTAACTCATAAAACAAGATAACACAAAAAAACTTTTCATGTTCCATAACGTAAGAACAAGTTATGGAATTCTTTAAAACATTAAGATTAAGTTTTGTAACTCCATAAAAAACTTTGAATCAATTTTTTAAAACCTTTTCATATCCATAACTTATGGAGGTTTCAAAAAACTCTTTAGATCAACCTTTTAAAACTAATAAAATAATCATATCGTTTTAACTTTTACTAAATTTGACCAAATTCAGCTCATATAGCAAATCATTCAAATTTTACAAATAATTAGTTTTTCACAAAAACTAGAAATTATCTTAAAATTTGACAAACATCATGTTTTTTTTTTCCTTCAACTTGAAAAAAAATACATTTGCATCAAATATAATAGAAAACAACTCATGGCTTTGATACCACTGTTGGGTTATGAGCATTCTAACACTCCTAAGTGTACATGCAACCCTAAATACCTTGGATCTATGTTTTCTCTATTATACATGCAAATATGAACATCCAAGGTATTATCCTAATCTAGCATACAAACTATCAATATAACAAGATAGAATTGATGGGTTTTATACAAGCAATCCTAAGTGTGCATGCAACCCTAGTTTGGATCTATGTTTTCACTATTAGATACACAACATTATGAACACAAGAATAAAACCCTAATGTGCATTGCTATTTTCGAAATTAACATACAAAGGTTGGTTTACATACCTCTTGTTGTTATATTGCAATTGGAGAGGCTTAAGATAGAGGAGGGAGGAGTTGGAATTCGTCCTTGGGACCTCTTAGGAGCATGTACACGAATTCATAAGGCCTAGGGGTCTTTATATAGGGTTTAGATTAGGATTTAATTCCTTATCCTTATCCAGTTACTTGCCCACCAAGCAACCACAAGATAAGCCTTGAAAAACCCTTATCTTCTTATCCTTGGACGATTTTAAGGATATCCTTATCCTTAAATTCGTTCATCCTTTAACAAGGATAAATATTGCCCTATCTTGCAACTATCTTATAATTAAAATTCAGCCCCTCTAGTTTAATTAATTACACTTGATCACAAAATTAATTCCTAATTAATTATTGACCAATATTAATTAAACAAATATGATTTTCCTTTAATATATTATTCTTATAACATATTACTAACTCACAATAACCTCTCTCTCTATTTAATTTCTCCAGTCAAGTTGCTTTGGTGAAGGCAACCCAAAAGGATCATGCGCAACCGGGTCAAGTACTTACCAAATATGGTTACGGGCTTAGACACTAATCCAACAGTCTCCCACTTGGATAAGTCTAGTAACCACAAATGTAACGTGCAACCCGATTAGCAATCGTAGCTCTCAAAGACGCTGTCAAACTTTGATCTTATCAGTAACCTGTCCTATAGATAAGGGATCGTACAGTCCTCTGTTAGATATCATGATGACAATTCTATGGAATGATTAGTCAAGCATTTAGGTTTCTTGATCTCCGATTTATTTGACATAGAACTTAATCGAACACATCAATCTAGTTCTGACCGGGCCGGCACATAAGTCAAATCAAATCATCAAGCGGCCGAGTTATCTCTTCTACCCTCTTAGGATAAAATTTATGGATAAACTTCGACTTATATGCATTTACTTATTCAATAATGAACTATACACAACAATGTGTTTTATAACATTGAGTTACCAATGTGTTTTTGCATTATCAATGTACAATCAATTAGCAAATAATAAACCATATATCTAGGTTTTAAGACTATATGATATTATCGTCTTACGATCACCTCTTATATATCCTATTCCATACGGTGATTGCAGCAAGCGCGGGTTTGTTCCAATGCTCAAATCCAGTTCATAAGCACTCATGAACGTCGCAACAATCTTTTGCTATGTCTAATACCATTTAGACAATCTACGCACCAATTCACGACAATCTTCATTCATATCTACTTCCAACATATGAACGATTGTGGACAATTTGAATAATTCGATTATTCCTAATAAACTCAATTATTCTGGAAGTCAAAACATGCAAAGTGAAACAATAGTTAAACAATTAACATATGACAGTAACTTTACTTATAAATAAAACTCCTTTATTTAATCATCAAATGTCAATTACATTTATCTATTATACGTTTCTAAAACTATCTAATCTATGCTAATACCATCCTTCAGCCTAATACTCCTAGCATGCTGCAAGTGCTTAACCCTACTCAGTCCCTTCGTAAGCGGATCTGCTGGGTTATCTTTTGATGATATCCTCTTCACTATGAGTTGTCCTTCTTCTACACGATGTTTGATGAAGTGATATTTTATGTCGATATGTCGAGATCTACCATGATCCCTCGGTTCCTTGGTCAAGGAAACCGCTCCTTCATTATCACAAAAAATCTCCATGGGCTCCTTTATGGCGGGTACAACTCCAAGGTCACCAATGAAGTTCTTCACTCATATTGCCTCCTTCGACGCTTCACCCACTGCTATGTACTCTGATTCGCACGTTGAATCAGCTACTGTTTCCTGTTTGGAACTCTTCCAAGTCACTGCTCCTCCATTTAGGGTAAAGACCCAGCCCGATTGCGAACGGTAGTTGTCCCTATCGGTTTGGAAGCTGGCGTCACTGTACCCTTGCACCTTCAAGTCATCACTCCCTCCGAGGACTAAAAACCATTCCTTCTTCCTCCGAAGGTACTTAAGGATATTCTTCACAGCAATCCAATGTGCTCTGCCAGGGTTCCCTTGATATCTACTAACCATGCTCAAAGCAAAGGCTACATCAGGGCGAGTACAAGTCATAGCGTACATGATTGAGCCAACTACGGAAGCGTAAGGAACTCGGCTCATTTCAGCTATCTCAGCTTCGGTACTCGGACTTTGAGTCTTACTCAATCTGGCATTACTTTGTATCGGTAATTCTCCCTTCTTCGAGTTTTCCATACTAAAACGTTTTAGTACTTTCTCTAAGTAAGTGTTCTGACTAAGTCCAATTAGTCTCTTTCTTCTTTCTCTTACTATCCTTATTCCCAAAATGTAAGAAGCTTCTCTGAGGTCCTTCATAGCGAAGCACTTCCCGAGCCAGGACTTAACCTCCTGCAAAGTCCGGATGTCGTTTCCTATGAGTAATATGTCATCGACATATAAAACTACAAAAGCTTACTATACTCCCACTGGCTTTGACATATACACATGACTCATCTTCGCTTCGTACAAATCCAAACTCTATGAATTTCTCATCGAAGCAAAGATTCCATCTGCGAGATGCTTGCTTAAGTCCATAAATGGACTTCCCAAGCTTACACACTCTATTCGGATGCTTCGGATCCACAAACCCTTCTGGCTGAGCCATGTAAACATCCTCAGCCAACTTTCCATTAAGGAAAGCGGTCTTGACATCCATTTGCCAAATCTCATAATCATGAAATGCGGCAATAGCTAGCATTACCCTAATAGACTTTATCTTCGCAACTGGTGAGAAGGTCTCATCATAGTCAACTCCGGGAGTTTGAGTAAAGCCCTTCGCAACCAATCGCGCTTTATATGTGTGTACCTTTCCATCTACATCGGTCTTCTTCTTGAAGATCCATTTACACCCAACGGTCTTACGTCCGGGCACATGATCAACCAAATTCCAAACTTGGTTATCATACATGGATTGGATCTCGCTATCCATCGCCTCTTTCCATTTTCCAGACTCCGGGCCTGCCATAGCTTCCTTATAGCTATTAGGTTCATTAAGATTTACTAGTGTACCATCACTAATATACGTGTCACCTTCGGTAGTAATATGAAAACCATAAAACTGGGGTTGAACTCTAACTCTATCAAAACGTCTAAGAGGTAAGGACTCGTCAATTGGTTCAACCGGAGTTTCCTCCTCGGGTTGAGTGCCAGCGGTGGAGGTTCCTTCATCTATCGACTCTTGAATCTCTTCAAGCTGGATTTGCCTCCCACTGTCCTCTTGGCCTATGAGTTATCGCTCTCGGAAAACTCCTCTCCTCGAAACAAAGACAACATTATCCTTCGGTCTATAGAAGAGATATCCAAAGGATTTTTGTGGGTAGCCGATGAAAATACATCGCTCACTTCGAGGTTCGAGTTTGTCGTGAGTATCTCATCTTACGAAAGCCTTGCAACCCCAAACCTTGATATGTGCCAACGAAGGAGCTTTCCCCGTCCACATCTCGTGAGGTGTTTTGGCAACCTTCTTAGTAGGGACTCAATTAAGGATATGGGTGGCAGTCTCTAAGGCATACCCCCAAAAAGAGATTGATAGTGAAGCACGACTCATCATAGAGCGAACCATATCCAATAAGGTTCGATTACGCCTTTCTGCCACACCATTCAATTGTGGTGTCCTAGGTGGCATCAATTGTGAAACTATTCCACACTCCTTGAGATATTCGTGGAATTCAAGACTTAGGTACTCTCCTCCTCGATCGGATCGAAGCATCTTGATCTTCCTGCCCAATTGATTCTCCACTTCATTCTTAAACTCTTTGAACTTTTCAAAAGTTTCTGACTTTTGCTTGATTAAATAGATATACCCATATCTACTATAGTCATCGGTAAAAGTCACGTAGAAGTGGTTCCCATCCTTCGTGGTTGATCTAAACGGTCCACATACATCGGTATGTATTAGGTCCAATAAACCTTCACTCCTTTCGCACGTACCAGCGAAGGGTGACTTAGTCATTTTTCCAAGCAAACAAGATTCGCATGTGTCATCTTCCCTAAGGTCGAATGACTCCAACACTCCATCCTTTTGGAGTTGGGCTATGCGTTTCTTGTTGACATGTCCAAGACGACTATGCCACAAGGATGCTTTATTCAAACTATTGGAAGAATCTATATTCAAAACATCAGTTCCTAAATTAACAACAATCATGACAGTTTCATAAATTCCATTACATGGTATAGCTTCAAAGTAAAAGAAACCATTTAGATAAGCTAAAATATAACCATTCTCATTATTAAAAGAAAATCTAAAACCTTGTCTAAACAAACCATGAAATGAAATGATGTTTCTGGCCATTTCTGGCGAATAGCAACAATTGTTCAAATCTAAACATAAATTATTCCTAAGCACTAAAGAATACACTCCAATCTTGGTCACAGGCGACGATCTTCTGTTCCCCATGATTAGATTTATCCTTCCTTGCTTCACATCCCTACTTCCTTTTAGTCCCTGCACATTAGAAAAAATGTGGTAACCACAACCGGTATCAAGAACCCAAGAAGTAGCATGATTAGAATCGTTATATTTAATTGTGTATATACCTGCGAAAGATGGCTTGATCTTTCCTTCCTTGATGGCTTGCAGGTACTCTGGGCAGCTTCTCTTCCAATGTCCTATCTTGTGGCAGTGGTGACATTCAGCCTCCTTAGGGTTAGAGCAGGGCTTAGCGGGATCAACTTTGGTCCCACTAGAAGAGGCACAATCTCGGGCTTTCACCTTGCGTTGGTTTTTGGACGAAGCCTTCCTCTTCTTTCCCTTCCCTTGACCAATAGCCAAGACAGGAGCAGTGGATGGATTGGGAGTTAGTGCAACAGACTTGTCTTTGAAGTTGCTCTCAGCGACCCTCAAGAGGCCTTGGAGTTTGCTTAGGGTGACCTCCTCTTTGTTCATGTGGTAGGTCATCCTAAATTGGTTGTACATCGGAGGCAAAGAGTGAAGCACCATGTCGATCGCCAAGTCTTCCCCAAAGTCAACATTTAACTTGCGAAGGCGGTCGACATACCTTTGCATCTTTTGCAGGTGCACGGTAAGAGATTCTCCATGACCCATTTTAGCGGAAATCATGTTAGTGAAAATCTCATATCGCTCTTGTCTCGCGTTTTGGTGGTATCTTTCCAATAAGTCTTGGTGCATCTCGTACGGGTACATGTCCTCGTAGGACTTTTGGAATTTGGAGTTCATGGTGGCAATCATGATGCAATGTACCTTCGTTGCATCTCGCTCATGAGTCTCAAAAGCGGTGATTTCGGCCGGAGTAGTGATTTCGTGGTTGATCTTCTCAAGCTTTTCATCGAGGACATACTCCTTATCCTCATAGCGAGCAATGGTGCGAATGTATCTTATCCATTCGCTAAAGTTCGTTCCATCGAAGGTGACCTTTTGGCAAAGGCTCATCAACGTGAAAGAACTAGCAGCAGCGTTGTTTGCGTTTGACATATAGAGGGAAAAGGACAAAGATAGATTAGAATATGAATTCCTAATAATCACCCAATAAGAAAATTAGGGCTAGGATCCAACAACAATATTTACATCTTAGAAAAGGGATGCCGTAATCTAAATGCAAATAATTTGAAGGTAAGTGAATGACGATTCACTAATTCTCCATCTTGAAAAATCTAACTCTAAGTTCTAAATGTATTGAGAATTCCTAGGTTCGAATGAGATTCATTGAAACTTTTCAATGACATGTTTAAATCTCGATATGCCCCTCTCGTTTGTGACTGGGATACCGAGGATCACAAAGTGGGTGTGAATTACCATGCAAATTCACATGGTGCCTTCGTTGTAACGATCACCTATTCGATGTGCCGGTAAACCACACACGCTCCATCGAACTATGATAAACAACGAATCACCCTTTGCCATCTTCGCTTAGAACCAATTAGTGTGCCGGTAAACCACACACGCTGCATTAACTTCTTAGTAAGGTGCAAAGTGTAATTTCATGGGATTGCATCAATTCACTTTTCCTAAAGTAACTAAGATTGGGAAATTTTAGAAAACATGTAGTTACTTTGTATTTCTTATTATACTTTTAATGAGAGGATGTGTTTTCCCTATCCTACCCGTACGGCTAACGACCCTCCATCGATCAAGCAAGCGGTGGGTGTGAGTGTACACCCATTAAGTGCAATTTTATAGGCCGCAACCTTATACCCACCTTTTAGACCGGCTTCGTGAATGAGGCCTACTAACAGTAAGACTAGCATTTTAATTATACATATATATATTTATTAAGCTTGTAATAATATAATAGTATATGGTGTATTTTAAACATTTCAAAAATACTAGGGTTTTAATCTTTAATTAAAATTTTCGAAATTTAATGTCACTTAAATTAAAATTTTAATTATTAAAACTCTTGATTTAATAATTATCTTAAATTAAACTATTAATTTGTATTATCAAATCATAAGGGATTATCTAGATCTAAAAGATAATTATCATTTAAACATTTAAATTATCCTAATCTCTTAAATACCTCCATAAATTTCGAAAATAGGGATGGGATAATTCATGATCTTTAATTACCATATTTAACTATTAAAGGATAATTACAAGATATGGGATTATCCAAATCCCTAAAATTTAGGATCTTATATTGGGGAAGGAGGCAAATCTCGAAATCTTAGGGTTTGCAAACCCTAGATTTCGAAATCTTGGATTGAAAGGAAAGGATTCCAAAAACCCTTTCAAGATTTTCGCAAATTAGGGTTAGAAAACCCTAATCTCGAAATCTATGGCCTCCTAGGGTTCATTGGCTATAAACCCTAATTTGTCAAGTTCATACAATTGAATAAAACTAATTGAAAACATGTTAACCAAAGGCTCTGATACCACTGATGGGTTTTATAGAAGCAATCCTAAGTGTGCATGCAACCCTAGTTTGGATCTATGTTTTCACTATTAGATACACAACATTATGAACACAAGAATAAAACCCTAATGTGCATTGCTATTTTCGAAATTAACATACAAAGGTTGGTTTACATACCTCTTGTTGTTATATTGCAATAACAACTCAAATCTTCAAATCCTAAGTCTTGAAAGCAAGCACCACAAGTGTAGTGCCTCTAATGGCTCACAAACACCACAAGCAATTGGAGAGGCTTAAGATAAAGGAGGGAGGAGTTTGAATTTCTCCTTGGGACCTCTTAGGAGCATGTACACGAATTCACAAGGCCTAGGGGTCTTTATATAGGGTTTAGATTAGGGTTTAAGTCCTTATCCTTATCCAGTTACTTGCCCACCAAGCAACCAGAAGATAAGCCTTGAAAAACCCTTATCTTCTTATCCTTGGAAGATTTTAAGGATATCCTTCTCCTTAAATTCGTTCAACCTTTAACAAGGATAAATATTGCCCTATCTTGCAACTATCTTATAATTACAATTCAGCCCCTCTAGTTTAATTAATTACACTTGATCACAAAATTAATTCCTAATTAATTATTGACTAATATTAATTAAACAAATATGATTTTCCTTTAATATATTATTCTTATAACATATTACTAAATCACAATAACCTCTCTCTCTATTTAATTTCTCCAGTCAAGTTGCTTTGGTGAAGGCAACCCAAAAGGACCATGCACAACCGGGTCAAGTACTTACCAAATATGGTTACAGGCTTAGACACTAATCCAACAAGAATACATACCTATTTGATGTAGAATGTCTTCAATCTTTAAGAGCTTAGCCCCAATAGTATGGAAGCCTCAAGTGGAATCATAAATCACCAAAATACCTTGGAAGACTTTAGAGAATATGGATACTTGGTTGTCTCTAGTGAAATTGGCTAGCCCTTCATAGTGTACCCACACTAGTGCCAATTTCACCAACCAAGGACATCTTTATATAGTGTGGAGGATTAGGGATAAACCCTAATACCCATGACCTTTCATATCCTAGGATCCATGGGTTAAACAATCCATGGACTATCCATGAAAGCTTAGCCCAACCTAAATGAACTTGGCCCAGTCCATATATATAAGAGTCCATATTTAATTAGTTCCTTTTGATCACTTAATTAATTATAAATTAATTCTTGATCAATACTAATTAAATAATATGATTCCATAGTAATATATTAGAACTTATAATATATTAATATTAATCATAAACATAGTATTCTCAAATGATTATCCATATAAATTGTGTCGGTGAAGTGCAACCCAAATGGACCATGTCGGGTTGGGTCAAGTACATACCAAATTTAGTTATGGACTTAGACATTAATCCAACAATTATAACTTAGAAGAGGTATGCCGTAATCCAAGCTATAACATATTTGAAAGGTAGGTGAATGACGATTCACCAATTTCCACCACGAAAACCGAAATATTAGATATTAGGTTTTTGATTGGTTCTTAGAAATTCCTAGATTCTTTGAGATTCAATGAACTTTTCAATGGCATGTTTCAATCTCGAGTGTTCCTCCAAGTTTTGTGACTGGGATACTGAGGATCACAAAACGACGTGTGAAGTAACCAGACAAATCACTTGGTACCCTTAAAGTTTATCACTCAATCGATGTGCCGGTAAACCACACACGCTCCACCGATATTATAATAAATCTTAAGTCACCCTTTACCTACCTTGTTAAGTCCAAGTTAGCATGCCGGTTAACCACACATGCTCCACCAACGACTTAAACAAAGTGTAAAGTGTAGTTTCATGGATTAGTACCTTATTCACATTTTTCTAAAGTAACTAAAATTGGGAATTTAATAAAACATTTAGTTACTTTATAATATTCATCATACTTTTAATGAGAATTTATAAGTCCTTGTCTTACCCGTTCGGCTAACGACCCTCCACCAGTCAAGCGAGCGGTGGGTGAGAGTGGACACCCATTAAGTTGCCATTTTATAGGCAACAACCTTATACCCACCTTATAGACCGACTTCGTGAATGAGGCGTACTAGCGGTAAGATGACTTTGTTCTTATATATATATATATATATATATATATATATATATATATAATTATTAAATTATAATAATATAAGTATAAGGGTTGAATTTTAACTTTTTAAAATTCTAGGGGTTGGAACTAATGTTTTAACAAGACTTTACATGTTCCAAAAGTTGAGGGCAAGTTTTGTAAACTTTCAAAACTTTTCATTTCTTGTAACTTATGAGTTTAATAGAGTAATAAAATTGAAGACTCTTCATTTTTTAACTCTTGTGTTCTTTTAATGGTTTTAATTCAAGTGACTTTTGGTTTTCCATAACTTGAGGACAAGTTATGGACTCCATTAAAACACCTTATGATCAAGAATTAATCTACCACATAGGTTACAAATAATTCCTGTGATCATCTAAACATCATAAGAACAAGAACATGAATATGAACACTTTCATAAATCAAAATTACACTTAAAACTTTGTAATTTTGATAACTAGTTGTTGTAAATGAATTAGCAAAGACATTACACCATCTAAAACAAGTTTTCAAGTACCAAAACAGTTTAGGGTAATGTTTCTAATCCATTTCCAGCAACTAAAGGTGAAAATCTGTACTCTGTCGACCCTACTCGCCGGGTGCATTAACCTACTCGATGAGTAGGTTGAAGATACAAGTGAACTCGATGAGTCCCCCCATGGACTCGACGAGTCCAGCAGTCAGACAACAAGTTTTTCGACTTTCTTCAGCTTTTTAGCACAAATAACAAACAAACAAGCCTAGGCTCTCATACCACTGATGGGTTTTGAGCATTCTAACACTTCCTAAGTGTACATGCAACCCTAATAACCTTGGATCTATGTTTGTGTAATTATCATGCAAAGTTGAATTCCAAGGCTATATTCCTATATAGCATACATGGGGAACAATTTTTAACTTGAATGATAGATAGAATAACTTACCTTGTTGTTGCTTATGTTCCTTGAAGCCTTGTGAGCCTAGCACCCCATGTGTGATGCCTCAAATGCTTCACACAACACCAAATGCTCTTGGAAAGACTTTTGAGAGAATACACACTTCTTGAAATCAGCCTAGCCCTCTTGTTTCATGTGTGTAGCCGATTTTGGTGGAGAATGAGATCCTTATATAGTGTTGACACATCTAGGGTTACACCATGTAAACCCTAATGTGTCATGACTCTTCATTTCCATGACCCATGGGTTTGTAACTCCCATGGAGCATCCTATGGGTGAAACCCAACTTGCTAATCCATGGAGCCTCTTAGCCCACTATACAAGATATGGATGATTTACATAATCAACCCATATATTTAATTAGTTATCTTTTGATCACTTAATTAATTCTAAATTAATTCTTGATCAAACTAATCAAATAATATTATTAATATATTAGAACTTATAATATATTAATAATCTCCAACCGTTATTTGTCTAATTTAGTCTATCTAATTGCATGGTGCCATGCAACCCAAATGGACCATGCCGGGTCGGGTCAAGTACATACCAGAAATAGTTATGGACTTAGACACCTTATCCAACACTTGTGTGATCGTGCATCGACTTGTTCAGACCCTACTCTTGAGCCGGAACCCAAATATGAGTTTCGTTCATGGCTACTTAACACCATACTGAACTGACTATCCAAGGATCCGAATATACCCAAGAATCCTTACCACCTTTTGCTGACATGAACAACCCTGCCGCACCTATAGCAACCTAAACCCTTGGAGCAACAAACTCCCTTGGGCAGTTTCCCGTATATGGTACAGTAACTCTAGCCCTGCTAGCCTTTCACCTGATCTCAGGAATGATGTGTCTCTTCCATGTACCCTTTACTATAAGCACCTAGCTCGAACCCCTATTCTCAAAGTGCACCAAATCGAGCTCGCATCTACAACTTCTGGGAAATCATATTCTTCAGGGTCTGACACCCTGTCACGCTTGCTAGCTCGCTCGCCAATGGCTAAGCTGCAGCAACTGGAACATCCTCTGTACCTTAAACTGAGTCGCAAACTTGTCCCTGAAGCTTCTCAAATTCTCCAAGACTCTCACCGATTCGAGAATATATCCTATGCTTTTAGTAGTACGGGCCCAATACTACCTTCCACACCTATCCATACTTTCCTCAACAGTCCTCCCGAATCCTTCAAGTCACTTCCTCAAACTGGTACACCCAAGTCTCACTGAGCCTCAATACTAACCCACTGAAACATATCCTAGGCTTTCCTAGGTTCCCGAACTAACCCAGTGCTCAGCTGCTGAAAGATTCCCAATAATGTCAACTAGCTACTTCATGAATATAGCTAGCTCACATTACTAAGAGTCACACAGAGCAGAAAGCAAGAAACATTCAAACAATGGAAAATCTAACCATCATATTCCAATCAAATGTTTCTATCCTCTACCGAGGGATCTATACATGAAATTCAAAGACTCGTACAAGCATGCATAACCTAAACAGCCTATCCTATTACTGATTGATCCATACTGGCATGCAAGTCTAGAAGCACATACAATAGACATATAAGGCATCCTTCCTAGATCCTCAACCCTAATCTAGAATGCAGTTATGATAATCATATCATATCATAACATAACATGTGTGGGTATCTTGGGGAAAACGCACTTGAGCTTGGCTGACTGCACACAATACACACCAGATTCTTTTCAAAGTTCTTTACTCTTTTCAAACTTCTTTATATAAAACGGTTTTACTTTTGAAAATCTTCAAACCAAGTCGTTAGCTTGAGTTCAGACACACCCGAGAGTGTTCCAGAATCCCTCAAACCAAGGCACTGATACCAATGTGTAACATCCCAAAAATGCAGGCTAAAAATTTCGTTTTCAATTAAGTTATTACATAAAACCACCAGTATAAAATGGTCATAATATTATCTCATATCAAAACCAGAGTGTCAATAATCAGAATATAGAATCATAAAACAATATTAGAGTGTAATCCCAAGGATCTTGTGTGTGGAAAACATGGTGTGATGCGTTGCAATCAAGTCGGCTCCTTCCCTTTGGAAACGTGGTATCTGAAACCAAAAATAAAACCGTAAGCACAAAGCTTAGTTATTTCCCCCTTCATACCACATACCAAACAACATACGTACTGCTAGGCAATTTTGGGGTGCCCGACCTACCCATGATAAGCCATTATAGGGTGCTGACCTACCCATGTCAAGCCATTCTGGGGTGCCGACCTACCCATGTTAGGCTGTTTTGGGGTGCCCACTACCCTCCGGTCTATCTCAACCAACAATGGGGACTATTTCACCCCTACCGCTAAAAGACAATTACAAAATATAATCATACGGTCAGGCATATATGGGGTACTGACCTACTCTTTGGTCCTAACAACCGAGTCAGGGAAAAGCTATTCCCTGCTACTACCCCTAAAGCATATCACATCAACATATCTCATAAGCATATCACATAAGTATATCTCATAAGCATATCACATAAGCATATATAAAAAGCATATCAAATACGCATACCAAGATAATTATCACAAAGACAATTATCTACCAATTACTCCTATTTGAAGGTAACTCACCTCACACTGCTGAAGTCCTGCAGACACAACCCCAGCTGTTGGATGACAAATTCTCGATCTATCAACATCAAAATAACACCCAATTAATAATTGGGTTCCAACACAAACCATAAATACATACTTGGGGGTAAATACTACTTTATCCCTAATTTAGCTTTATTCAAGCCCAAGGCCCAATCGAAAGGCCCAAAAGCCAAATATGAGTCATAGCCCAAAAATGGCCCAATTTTCCAAATTGGGCCTAAGCCTTTATAAGGTCTTACCAAAAGGCCCAACCATTTAGTCTAGTCCACCATTAAACATTCTAATGGCCTAATATTACACAATCATAAAGAGGCAAACTATGACCCAATTTTCCAAATTAGGCCCAGCTCCTCATGTGGGCCTTACCTCAAAGCCCATTAATTATTCTAATCCATTTGCTTGATCTTGGTTGGCCCATTATTAATCCAATCATGAAGGCCTAATAAAATGCCCAACAATAAACCCTAGTGAAATTAGGGTTTTCACATAAAATGACGATTAGGGTTAAGTGCTTCTCACTTAACCCATTAAGGACTTAATCCATTAAGTCCATCATTCTTCTAAATAAGTCATATGGTATGATTGAGTTTGATCACGCAATTCCATTCCAATGGCCGGAAAGTGGGTTCGAATAAGACCAAGCCCATAAATCCAATATTAGGGTTTTCTAAACCCTTATTAGCGTTTCCAACCCCATCTTAGCCCAATAGGCCCAATTGATATGTTTTGTGATCAATTAAGGTTCATTAGACTCATTAACGTTTCACTAGGCCCATTAGTCATCTATTTGGGCTTTTAGGTCCATTAAACTTGATTAGGTCCATTAGGGTTTAATAAGCCTATTGAGCCTGATTGGGCCTATTAGGGTTTCTTAGTCCCTTTATCCAACCATCGAAACAAGCCAAAATACAATCAAAGCAAACCGCCACTAGACACAACAGTCGGTGGCGGCTGGAGGCGGCAGCCACCAACTCATGGTGGTGGTTTTTAGTCTTCCTTTCATTATTCCAATTTGTAATTACACTTTACAATGCTCAATCTCAAATAAACACACACACACATCTACTAACACACACATACACAAGGTGGTGCGTGGTGGTGGTGGTTGTTAGTTTTCCGGCCACACAACATTATACACACAAGTACACCAAAACAGAAACACACCCATTCACACATCTATTTGCAAGCATCTATCCTGAAATGGCAGCAACAGCGGTCAACAAGGTGATTTGTGATGACGGCCACCACCTCACGGTGGTGGCGGTGGCCTCTATTTTTCTTCAGCCAAGCAACACGTCGACACGAATGGATACAACTTGAAATAGCAGCCTTCAGCCACCGACCTGGCGGATGGAAGCATTGGAGCTAAATGAAACGGCAGTGTCATCTTCACGGTTTGGTTACACCTTCTGAAACCATGTCACGAAGGCACTCATCTTCATCCTTCGTTGTTGAAGGGAGGCAGCAACGGCGCACGCCAAGGCGGTTCGGAGCGGCAGCAGTGACTACAACAACAGCTCGGTGGTTCTTCGCGGTGTATCACCAACGATGCTGGACGCTCCAGCGCTTCTCGGCGCTTCTACTCGTCGTGAATGATGCCGACGGCAGCAGCAAGTCTGTGTGACAGTGGTTGGACCCGACGATGCAAATAGCGGCGGAGGAGGCTCATATGGTGGAGGCGGCTACCGGCAATGAGGAAGGGGGATGGCGGCTGCACATATGGTCCTTAGGGTTTGGGTTGCAGGACCCTTAAATACCCGCTTCATATTAAAGTTTGCTAGAATAGCAACTATAGTCCATCCCCATAATATTCTTTCAAACAAAGCCTATAATTTACCTTTTCAACCCTGCTCTCTGAAATTCTTTTCAAATCAAACCCGAAACTTACCCTTTAGCTTGTGACTCCATAAAAACCTTTCAACTTAACCCAATACTTACCATGCAGCCCCTGAATTCCTAATTTTTTTTTTCATAATAGGTCCAATATTTTACTAAACGCCCCTTAACTTATAAGAACTTCACAACACGAATCCCGAAATTACACTTTAACCCTCAAAAATAAAAATTATATCATCCGGCCCTCCGAGACCAACACCCCACTAGTTATTATTGATTTTAGGGCTATTTTTATTCATTAATTAATTAATTTATTAAATAAATAAACAAGGTGTTACAATCCACAATCGATTATACTTTAGCAGTAGGTATTGAGGCAAGACTATAATGAATTCGTCTATAGATTGTCTAACTGTTAGACATAGTGCAACATTGCTACAATATTCATGATTACTCCTGTAATATGTTTTGATTATCAGATTAAACCCACACTCATCTAATCACTTCATGGATTTTATCAAGAGTATTTAGTGAGACGATAATATCTAATATTCTTGAAACGGAGATATATAGTTGCAATTTACAAGTCAGTTGCACATTGATAAAATGTAAACGCACCAGTAACTTGGTGTTATATAACATACTATTATGTGTGATTTGATGAGCAAATAGAGAAAGCATATGAGTCGAAGTTTATCCATTCATTTTACCCTTAGAAGGATAAAAGCGATATCACTGGGCCCCTCGATGATTTATTCATGACACCATAAGCGCTTGGACAAGCGTTGACTGATTGATTTGTTCAATTAGTTAGCCATCATAAATCGGAAATAAGGAAATAACACATGAATATTGAGAATGAATATAATCCATGTCTTAATTCATATAATATCTAGAATGGAGGAATATATGATCCCTTTTCAAATGGACACCTCATTGACTACGTCAAAGTTCGACAACGGGTTTTAAGAGCTACGGTTGCTAGTCATGTTTTAAGCAGTACATGTAATTATAGTTATTAGACTTATCCAAGTGGGATACTATTGGATTACGTGTCTAAGCCCATAGCTATAATTGGTATGTAGTTGACCAGGGAGTAGCATGGTCCATTTTGGGTTGCATTAACCAGAACAATATGATAGGATGGATATTTGAGAAAGAGGTTTTTTATGACTTATTAATACATTATAAGTATAATATAGTAATTTTGAAATCATATTATTTCAGTAGTATTGATCAAGATTTAATTTTGAATTAATTTAGTGATCTAAAGAGACTAATTAAATTAATGGGGGATAGTTATGTAAATCAGTGATACATATGGTTTGAGCTATTGATCCATGATGGGCTAAGTTTATGTAAGAGTTCATGAAGAGTTAGTCCATAAGGATTATGGATCAAAAGCCTAACTGTAGGAATTAGGGTTACGTATGTCTCTTTGATTCTACACTATATACATGTAACACATTGACCTAAAATTGTATACGCTAGTAATCTTAGAGATATTATAGTCGATTTTTAATGCCAAATAACCTCTCTCTCAAGTTCTCTAATTGTTGGTGGTGTTTTGTGAACAATTTGAGGCATCACAGATGAGGTGATATGTTCTTAAAGGCCAAACACAACAAGCTATAAAAACAGATAATCTTCTAACTAATTTTTTATGATTCAAATGTAAGTATACTAGTTGTAGGCTTCATGCTTTGGATAATTTTGTTGCCTGTATAACTAGAGAAAACTTATATCCAAAGCATTAGGGTTGTATATGAACCAGAGGGATGTTAGAGTACATAAAACCCAACAAAATACATATGGTGACAAAGAATATAAGGTGGTTGAAAAAGAGTAAGCCGTTAGAGAGTTCCATTGATGCATCCCTTGAGGGTTTGTTAAGGATACCATCCATGCTTCGTATGGGTTGCATATCTGTTTATTTTTTTTGTTTTATAGTAGAGTTTCATAAGGAAGGTGTCACACCCCCGAACCAGACGACGGAAACGTCCGGGGGGCTTGTGTGTGACTTCATCTTGAAATATCATTACAGTGAATATAATTGAAATATAACATCATCATCATCACACATGTAATATAACAACATTCAATGTTTACATCGAGTATTGTATTTGAATATTACATGCCAAAATAGTAAGAGTATGATGAAAAAATCACACAATTTTCATTAGTTTGTTTCGTTCATCCTGCTTCAACGGTTTCCTGAGAATACAAGTTTTTTTGAAAAACAGTCAACATAAAATGTTGGTGAGTTCATGAGCATGTTTGTGAAAATGAATTGCATAATTTTGAAAAGAACCAGAAAATCCGATATTTTCTGCAAACTGTTTAGTATGTTTGTGTCAGATCTTGTATTAATGCATGTATGTTATTGTTTATTGAACTAAAATGGTAAAGAGAATGTAGAGAGAATGTCAAGAGCATGTAAAGAGAATATTCACAGACAACCCGATGTTGTCTGTAAAAGTGAAAGCTTCCATACCACCCCCCGAGGTTGAGTACTAGTAAGAGTATATTTCCGAGTAATCCAAGATAAAAGAGAATGGTCTTCCGTAAACTTCATAACGTTAATTCCTCTAAGCAAGCCTTCATAGCCATACTAAATAATTACAATTTCACCTGTCTTGGCGTCGTGGATGTCGACGGAAAATAGAATATGGTTTTCGTCACCCTAGACTGAGTTAGTCTAACTGTAGTAAGTAACTCAGGTGTGGGGAGTCATCCTCGTATAGATCGATACACAGATCCCCGGTCTCCCTTCAAGAGAATCTGGTTATAATTACAGGTTACGATCGTACACTTAATAGGTGCCAACCGATAAGAACTCACTAGATCCTTAAGCGAATTTACGCGAAGAAAAATGTATAAACACTTTCTAGGTCCAATGATCCACGTAAGTGAATCACTAAGGCATCGCTAAACATGAAGTCATTTCAAGGTCCAATGATTATATAACACAGGCCTGAAATATATGTGAAAGTACAACTAAGGCCCATGTCACATGTAAGGTATTTATAGGCCCAAATAGCACGCAAATAGTATCCAAGGTCCGTCTCACATATTAATGGGTCAATGAGGCCCAACAAACATATAAATAGTATACAAGACCTATCACACATAAAAATGGGCCACTAAGGCCCGATAACATAGAAAATGATCAAATTAATCCATTTGTTAGTTTATCGTTGGTTTTGGTTCTAGTTAGCATAAAAGTCCACTTTTTGTAAAAATGACGTTCTTGGCCCAATAAGCCAAAAATTTACAGTTAAGGCCCAATTTTCAAAGAATAGTACTTTAGTCTCCATTTTATTCAAAACTTATGTTAATGACTAGTTTGTGGTAAAAATAACCTTTTAAACCCATTTTTGTCAAAAATATCATTTTTGGCTTGATTTTTGTGAAAACACACAATTTTCTGGTTTTGGGCTTTTCAGAGCTAGTTGTTGGAAAATTTGTAGAAAAATCATCGTAAGTCTAAATTTGGATCCGTGACTTCTGGAAGTTTGGAAATTTTGCCTAGTTTGTTCACAATTTTTCTCATAATTTTTAATGGCTTCTAAAAAGTGTTAAATTGCTCACCTTCACTGGATGGTCCGAAAATATTTCAAATATGATAGAGAGTTTTGTAAAATTCGCCAAAAATTGTAGAAAAATCGTATGAAAACGTGAAAATAGTCATTTTAAAGGTATAAATCTGATGTTTATCCATGTAAAAAAATTTTGAAAAATATTTCCATTAAGAGGGTCAAAAAACTCTGATATTGGACCAAAACGTTTCTGTCAAGGGCTGTTTTATGAGTTTAAATTATAGATCTTAGAACACAACACTAATTTTTGCTATTTAGAATGTATAAATCCCAAATATACTAGTTTATATCTAATATATGTGATAAAACATACTTTTCTCAAAGTTCGTATGAAGAACCGAGTGATAAACTTCAAGTTCTTAACATATTATTAGATTAATGAAGAAATCAACACATAATCACCAAATAATTCATGGAAAACACACATAATCATACACATACACATAGATCTACACATAAGACTTGTATTCTCCCCCAAAAAAACAATTAAAAATCGAAAATAGGGGGTATGAACTGACCTTGGGGTGATGGATCGGTTTTGATGAAGAAGTGGAAGAGATTTTTGATCCTAACAAGCTTTCTTGAGTAGATCTTGAACTTAGATGATTCTAAGAACATGATCCACAAAAATATGGATGTAAGAGGAGATTTTTGAAGAGATGAAGAAGTTAAATTATAGTTCTAAGAAAAAACTTCCCAAAAATGATGATCTAGGTGAAGATCCTCTTGAAACCACCCACAAATATTGAAAATTTAGAGGAGTAGAGAGGAGTTCTTGAGAGAGTAATTGAAAAAGTTTGAAGTTGAAATGTGTGTGTGTGTGTGTTTTTGTGCTCTTTGGCCGAGAGAAAGAGTTAGGGAGTGAGAGATATAGAGTTTGAATTGTGATGGTGTGATAGGTGCATGGATACATGCACCCTTGCATGGGTATCCAACAAATAAAGATTAGGTGTCATTCTATGGTTAATACCTCCTTTTCTTAATCTTATATGATATTATTGTTGTTGGGCCAAGAATGGGTTAAATGAAAGGAATTAAGGGAAGGTTGGGCCTCTTTCTTGACTTGGTTCGAAGTTATGAAGCCCATTAAAAAAAATTCGGTCCATTGGACCCTTAAGTGTGTTCACAGCTATAATGGCGTAAATGGATGGGTTTAATGGTTCATTAGGGTTAACTGGAGTTGTTATGGCCTAATAGGCCCCTTAAAGGTAAACAAATTTGTTTTAGGCCCATTATGGCCCAAAATGTTAAGTTTCATGAAGGTGGATCCAACTAAAGCCCATTTAGGGTTCCTAGGCCCAAGATGATGAAGTTGGAGATTTATTCTTCCATTAGACCCAATAAGAGAACCCTAGTCCATAATGAACTTGAGTCAGGATATCTAGGGTTTCCAACCCTTATTTGAGCATATGAGATATATTTGAATGAGAATGGAGTGAAGTATTCACTTAGAGTACAAGTTATTACACTAGGTGAATGATTGCATGAGAGTAGAATTTCCTAGCAAAAATGCTAGTTGTGACAGAAGATGTCTAGTTAATCCTGTAATATGATTGATCACTTAGAATCCAAATTGTATGACTCGTTTAAGATAGGTTAGGACTTGAACTATTCAGAGGCATTGATAAAGGTTTTTGGATTCAAATGGGGAAGAGTTATCCATTGAGGTTTATAGTCTAGACACTATACAAACATTTTCATGGTAAGGAATACTTGAGATAGTTTATATAGGTTTTTGAACAATCTAGTCTCTCCAATTGATGCGCACGAGAGGGAAAAAAAACAAACAAGCACCCAAGATAGATGATTCCATTCAAATGTGGTGTATTGTTGCGGCTTATTATGTATTTAAAAATGTCAGAGGTTCGATCATTATAATGGGTGCCACTTGTTTCGAGTAAGTGTTTGTCATGCATTTTGAGTCATCATCATCGACTCACATGTTAGGCTTTTGGCAATAGTGCTTTTTTCGTTCGTGTTTGATAAAGTATTGGTGGTTCGAAGCATGGCTGAAAAAATCCAGATAGTATTGTCTATGTTCCTAGGGTTCTAAAGTTTAATTTGTATTTAGCTACTACTAGATGGGATGTGGGATGATGGTTGTTTCCTTTGAGTTAAATGATTGATGGTGTTATACCTATCGACCCATAAGAGGTATTGGTCGTGAATCAAACAACCATGGTTGAAATGATAGCAAGACTGGGAGTTGCTGTCAGTTGAAGTAATGGTAATTGGAAACCTAGAAGTTTTGAAATGATGGTTACATACACGTAGACCCATAATGGTTGGTTATGGGATTAGAATTGGTACATATCGAATACATGTTTAGACGAGTTAGTCTTATTCTTTGGTAACTAACTGATGAGGGCTCCATGGTGTACATTTGATGCGAGATACGATATATTGCATGACGACATAAACAATTTAAGAGGGTGAGTTGGCTATACGGATGGTAGATTGCTACTCAGTGTATATAATTTTCTTCGTTCATGCAATAAAATTAGGAAAACAACTAGAGTGTTAACATTGTATGGAAGTGTGTCAAGGCCATTAGCTATGATTAATGTCGAGGAGGTATTGATCAAGATATTGTTTCATTTGGGATTTGTAGAGTCCTTTGTTAAGGGATGACTCATTTTATTGGCTGAAGGAGAAGGTACGATCATCAGCCTTAAAGGATCGGTATCAAGAATTCATGATTATGCTGGAAAGTGGAAGTAAATGGATGGTCATGTTGGTGCGGGAATTGTATGTCTACAAAAACAAGTATGGTTTAGAACCCAAGTGGGGGAGAATGATCAATTAAGATTGAAACCTTAGTTGGAGCACGAAAATAGGTTTGGCTGTAGGGCTCGAAGTTACCTAATTTTTTAAAGTGTAGAGAATTAAGCCATTTTAAAGAAGATGTATCATGACAAAGAATATAAGGTGGTTGAAAAAGAGCAAGTCATTAGAGAGTTCCATGGATGCATCACTTGATGTTTTATTGGGGATACCAACCAAGCTTCATAATGGTTCCGTATCAGTTTATTTTGTGTGTTGTATAGTAGAGTTTCATGAGGAAGATGTCTACTTAGTCTGGTAATATAACGGATCAACTAGAATTCAAATTGTATGACTCGTTTAAGATAGGTTGGGACTCGATCCATATAGAGGCATCGATAAAGGTTTTCGGATTAAAGTGGGGAAGTGTTATCCATCGAGGTTAATAGTCTAGAGACTACGCAAACGTTTTCATGGTAAGGAATACTTGAGGTAGTTTATATTTCTGTTTGAACACTCTAGTCTCTCATGTTGATGCACACGAGAGAGGAAAGATAACAAACAAACATCAAGATGGATGATTCCATTAAAATGTGGTGTATTGTTGCGGCATATTATGTATTAAACAATGTCATAGGTTTGATCATTATAATGGGTGCCACTTATTTTGGGTAAGTTTTTTTCAAGCGTTTTGAGTCATCATCATCGACTCACATGTTAGGCGTTTGGCGAGAGTTCTTCTTTCATTCTTGTCAGACAAAGTCTTGGGGGTTCGAGGTGTGGCTGAAAAAATCTGGATAGAATTGAATAAGTTCCTCTGTGTTCAAAAATGTATTTTGTTTTTAGCTACTACTAGATGGGATGTGGGATGATGGTTGATTCCTTTGTGTTAGTGGATTGATAGTGTTATACCTATAGACCCATAAGAGCTATTGGTCGTGAATCAAACACGCATGATTGAAATGATAACAAGACTGGGAGTTGCCGTCAGTTGACGTAATGGTTACACACATGTAGACCCATATGTTGGATAAGGTGTCTAAGTCCATAACTTATTTGGTATATACTTGACCCGACCGGCATGGTCCATTTGGGTTGCATCTCATCCAAACTATTATGGAATAATTTTATGAGAGTTATACACATATGTTTATTAATCTATTATAAGTTATAATATATTAATATGAAGTTACGTTATTTAATTAGTTTTAGTCTTAAATTAATTATGAATTAATTTAGAGATTAAAAGGAAGACTAATTAGATTATGGGCTATTTGTTTTATATAGTGTGGGCTAATACTCATTTGTTAATGGGCTAGGCTTATGTGGAAGTCCATGGATGATCCATGGAGCTTTTAACCCATGGATCCTTGGAAAGGAAAAGACAAGGGTTATTAGGGTTTCACCCTAACCATGCACACTATATAAGCATGCTTATGGAGCATGAAATGGAGCCTAAGGAAGAACTAGTGAACTAGTGTGTGTGTACATGTGTGTGGCCGAAAATACAAGAGTTTGTATACCCTCTCAAAGTTTTCCAAGAGTTTGTGGTGTTTTGTGATTCCATTTGAGGCATTCACACTATTGGTGCTTGGCCCTCAAACTCCTTAGAACCAAACTCATCAAAAGGTATGTAATCTCTTCTAACTCTTTTATGTTGAAATGTTCCCCATGCCATGTTAGATAGGTTAGAAACCTTGGAAAATTATTATTTTGCATGTATTTAGACAAACATAGATCCAAGGTTTATTAGGGTTGCATGCACACTTAGGAAGTGTTAGATTACTCAAAACCCAACAGTGGTATCAAAGCCTAGGCTTGCTTGTTTGATACTTGATGCAAAATAGTGAAAAAAGTCGAAATCGTTGTTGTCTGCATGGTGGACTCGCCGAGTCCATGGGGGGGACGCGACAAGACCAAGGCAAACTTCAACCTACTCGTCGAGTAAGTTCATGCAGTCGACGAGTAGGGTCAAAAGAGTGCAGTTTTTCGACTTTTGCTGCTGGAAATGGACTAGAAACATTACGCTAAACTGTTTTGGTGTTTTAAAACTTATTTTAGTTGGTGTAATGGTTGTTCTAATCCATTTACAATAGCATATATCAAAATTC
This sequence comes from Lactuca saligna, assembly GCF_052625555.1. NCBI lineage: Eukaryota > Viridiplantae > Streptophyta > Magnoliopsida > Asterales > Asteraceae > Lactuca > Lactuca saligna. Next base: position 139,954,598 of record NC_136420.1, read on the forward strand.
CATGATTTTATGTGTTCATATAATTCTTGAATTTTTTATGATCATGTTCATGTTCTTATGAACTTAGAAAATGATAGGAATTATTTGTTGAATCGTTTAGAATTAATTCTTGGTCATTTATGTGTTTTAATGGAGTCGATAATTTGTCCTCAAGTTATGGATTTCCAAAGGTCACCTTTATTTAACACACACTTAAAACACATAAGTTACATGAAAATGAATAGTCTTCATTTTTATGAACCTTTAATTCATAAGTTATGAAATGAAGAGTTTTGCAAAGTTACAAAACTTGCCCTCAAGTTTTGGAATTTGTAAAGTTTCACACACTTTAATAAACTTTAATTCCAACCCATAGAGTTTTAATAGTTAAAATTCAACCCTTATACTATTTATAACATTAATGGTTAATTATTATATATATGTATAAGAATAAGTTGTTTTACCGTTAGTAGGCCTCATTCACGAAGCCGGTCTATAAGGTGGGTATAAGGTTGTTGCCTATAAAATGGCGACTTAATGGGTGTATACTCTCACCCACTGCTTGCTTGATCGGTGGAGGGTCGTTAGCCTAACAGGTAGAATAATGACTTTAAATCCTCATTAAAAGTATAATGATTATTATAAAGTAACTAAACTCTTTTAATTCCCAATCTTAGTTACCTTAGGAAAAATGTGAACATGGTGCTAGTCCATGGAATTCACACTTTGTACCTTACCAAGTCGTTGGTGGAGCGTATGTGGTTATCCGACACACTAACTAGGACTAGTAAGGATCACGAAGGGTGACTTAGTGTTTGTCATAGATCAATGGATCGTGTGTGGTTAACCGGAACGTTGATTAGGTGATAATATTAAGGGTACCAAGTGAATTTGCATGGTTATTCACACCTTGTTTTGTGATCCTCGGCATCCCAGTCACAAAACTTGAAGGGCACAATCGAGATGGAAACATGCCATTGAAAAAGTTCAATGAATCTCAAAAGAATCTAGGAATTTCAAATCCAATTAAAGCTAATAAATCATTTCGTTTTCGTGGTGGAAATTGGTGAATCGTCATTCACCTACCTTTCAAATATATTATTACTTAGATTACGGCATCCCTCTTCTAAGTATAATATATTGTGATTGGGTCCTAGCCTTAATATTACATTTGGGTGTCTTATTAAGGATTCTATATATCTAATCTAAACTTACTCTCTTCTTTCAGATGTCTTCCAACACTAATGCTTCGGGCTCTAACCCAACTAGTTCTTTCTCTCTCATGAATCTTTGTGGGAGGGTCAACTTTGATGGTTCCAACTTCATAGATTGAATTAGGAACATCAGGATGGTTACTCGTTATGAGGACAAAGAATATGTTCTCGATAAGGAGTTAAAAGAACTTGATGAGTCTGCTGCTACTCCTGAGGAGATCACTGAATTCAAGACTCATGAGGGAGATGCTACTAAGGTGGCATGTATCATGATGGCCACGATGACAGCCGAGCTCCAAAAGTCGTATGAAGATTTCTACCCTTTTGAGATGCACCAAGACCTGATGGAAAGGTACCATCAGAGTGCTCGTCAGGAGCGGTATGAAATAATCTCCTCCATAATACCAACGCGCATGAAGGGCAGTGAATCCGTCACGGGCCACATGCAAAAGATGCAAAGGTATGTGGACCGTTTGCTGAAGCTGAATGTTAACATCACTGAGGAGTTGGCAATTGACATCATTTTGCACTCCTTGCCTTCTTGTTATGATCATTTTCGTATGACATATCATATGAACAAGGAGGAAGTTACTCTCAGCAAGCTTCAAGGACTCTTGAAGACCGCAGAATCCGGTCTTAAGGGTAAGGCGGTTGTTACCTCTACTACTCCTACTCCAACATCTAACCCTGTTTTGGCTATTGTGCAAGGCAAAGGGAAGAAGAGGAAGCACCCTTCGAAGGGTACCAAGGGAAAGTCTCTTGAAGGCTCCTCAGCGAAGACCAAGAACGGTTATGTCACTCCTTCTGCCATTCCCAAGGATGCTGAATGCTTTTATTGCCATGAAAAGGCACACTGGAAGCGTAACTGCCCTAAGTACTTGCAGGATCTAAAGGATGGGAAAGTGAAACCCACCCATGCAGGTATTTACACTATATTGTCTAATTACTCAACATATTCTAACTCTTGGGTGCTTGATACAGGATGTGGTATTCACATATGTTCTGATTTGCAGGGCCTAAGAAGAAATGAGGATGTGGAGCACAGGAAGATAAACTTGATCATGGGGAATAAGAAGGCTTCACCTGTTTCCAAGATTGGAGTTTATACTTTGTTGCTTAATAATGGGTTAAAAGTAGATTTGAATAAATGTGTGTACGCGTCTGAAATGGCGAGGAATATTATTTCTTTTCATGCTTTGTACAAACAAGGTTTTACCTTTTCGTTTGATAATGAATGTGGTGGTATTAATGCTTTCTTTAATAATGTGTTTTATTAAAAAGCATTACCTTGTGATGGTGTGTATGAAACTGTGTCGATTGTAGACAACTTAGGAAATAATGTGTTGTATATTGACTCTTCTACTAGCCTAGATAAAGCATCATTGTGGCATTGTCATCTTGGACATGTAAACAAGAAACGCATAGGCTAACTCCAAAAGAGTGGAGTCTTGGAATCATTTGACCTTAAATCGGATGATAGTTGTGAATCTTGTCTACTTGGAAAGATGACAAAATCACCCTTCACTGGAACTTGTGAGAGGGGTGAGGGTTTGTTGGACCTAATACATACCGATGTATGTGGGCCATTCAAAACCGCCACAAGGGATGCTAATTGGTATTATGTGACTTTTATTGATGATTTTAGTAGATATGGGTATGTCTACTTAATCAAACATAAGTCAGAAACCTTTGAAAGGTTTAAGGAATTGAAAAAGGAAGTAGAAAATCAATTGGGCAAGAATATTAAGATGCTTCGATCTGATCGAGGTGGTGAGTATCTTAGTACCGAGTTTCTTGACTATCTTAAGGAGTGTGGGATTGTCTCACAATTGACTCCTCCCAGGACACCACAGCTGAATGGTGTGGCTGAGAGTCGTAATCGAACTTTGTTGGACATGGTTCGCTCTATAATGAGTCGAGTTTCGTTACCAATCTCTTTTTGGGGGTATTTCTTAGAGACTGCCGCCCATATCCTTAATCTAGTCCCTACAAAGAAGGTTACCAAAACACCTCTTAAGATGTGGACTGGGAAGGTTCCCAATTTGGACCACATTAAAATTTGGGGTTGCGAGGCTTTCGTGAGACGTGAAACTCATGATAAGCTTGAACCCCGAAGTGAAAGGTGTATTTTCATTGGCTACCCATAGAAATCCTTAGGTTACCTCTTCTACAGACCCAGTGAGAATGTGGTCTTTGTAGCACGAAGAGGGATCTTTCGTGAGAAAGAATTTATAAGCCAAGGAGACAGTGGGAGGCAGATTGATCTTGAAGAAATTCAAGAATCAATTGGTGAAGGAACCTCAAACACTAGCAATCAACCTGAGGAGGAAACTCCTGTTGATCCAGCTGATGAGTCTGTACCTCCGAGGCGTTCCACACGGGTTAGGAACACACCTTCATTTTATTATGGCTTTCATATTACTACGGAAGGTGATACGTTTATCAGTGATATTACACTGGTAAATTTGGATGAACTTAGCAGTGTTAAGGAAGCCATGCCAGGCCCGGAGTCTGCTAAATGGAAGGAGGCTATGGACAGCGAGATACAGTCCATGTATGACAATCAAGTTTGGAACTTGGTTGACCATGTACCAGGCCATAAAACAGTCGGGTGCAAATGGATATTCAAGAAGAAGACATACATGGAAGGAAAAGTGCATACCTATAAGGCTCGACTGGTTGCGAAGGGTTTTACTCAAACTCGAGGTATTAATTATGATGAAACCTTCTCGCCAGTAGCAAAGATTAAGTCTATTAGGATTATGTTAGCCATTGCCGCATTTCATGATTATGAAATATGGCAAATGGATGTCAAAACCGCTTTCCGTAATGGAAAGTTGGCTGAGGATGTGTACATGAATCAGCCAGAGGGTTTTGTCAGTGCAGAGTACCCCAATAGAGTATGCAAGCTTGAGAAATCCATTTATGGGTTAAAAGAAGCATCTCGTAGCTGGAATCTTTGTTTTGATGAGAAGGTAAAAGAGTTTGGCTTCTCGAGAAGAGAAGATGAGTCTTGCGTGTATGTTAGAGCTAGCGGGAGTATAGTTAGCTTCTTGGTACTGTATGTGGATGACATACTACTTATTGGAAATGACATCCCAACCTTGCAGGAGGTTAAGTCCTGGCTTGGGAAGTGCTTTGCTATGAAGGACCTAGGGGAGGCTGCCTATATCCTAGGGATAAGGATATTAAGAGAAAGGAGTAGAAGACTAATTGGACTTAGTCAGAGTATCTACTTGGATAAGGTGTTGAAAAGGTTTAACATGGAGAATTCCAAGAAAGGAGATTTACCGATCCAAAGCAATACTAAAATGAGTAAGACTCAGAGTCCGAGTACAGAGGCAGAGATAGCTGAGATGAGCCAATTACCGTATGCTTCTGCAGTTGGCTCGATCATGTATGCTATGACTTGTACCCGCCCTGATGTGGCATTTGCTTTGAGCATGGTCAGCAGGTATCAGGGGAACCCTGGCAAGGCTCATTGGACCGCGGTAAAGAACATTCTCAAGTACCTGCGGAGGACTAAGGAATGGGTCCTTACCCTTGGTGGGAGTGATGACTTGAGAGTATTAGGGTATAGTGATGCTAGTTTTTAGACTGATAGGGATAATTTCCGCTCACAGTCAGGCTGGATCTTTACCTTAAATGGAGGGGCAATCTCTTGGAAGAGTTCCAAGCAGGAGACGGTGGCTGATTCGACTTGTGAATCAGAGTATATAGCAGCGAGTGAAGCAGCGAAGGAGGTGATATGGCTAAAGAACTTCATCGGAGACCTTGGAGTTGTACCAGCTATTAAGGAACCTATGGAGATTTTCTATGACAACAATTGTGCGGTTGCCTTAGCCAAGGAACCAAGAGATCATGGCAGATCTCGACACATTGACAAAAAATATCACTTCATAAGACACAAGATTGAAGAAGGACTCCTCGTGGCAAGGAAGATATCGTCGGATGAGAATCCTGCAGATCCCCTTACTAAGGGACTGACGAGGATTAAGCATTTTCAGCATGCGAGACACATCGGGCTGAGGGACGATATTAGTTTTACAGATTATATAGTTTTCATGAAACTTCTAAAATGTAATCGACGTTTGATGCTGAATAAAATTTGTGACTTATTTATGAGTGAAGTGTTACAATCATTGTCAATTATTTACTATTGTTTCAGTTTTGCATGTTTTGACTTCCAGAATAATTAATTTATTCAAACCTCGACAATCGATCATACGTCGGAAGTAGGTATGAATCAAGATTGTCATGAATTGGGTTTGTAGATGGCTAAAAGGTGTTTAGACATGGCAATGGTTGCTGCAACATTCATGAGTACTCATAAGTTATGAGTATTGGTATAAACCCACGCTCACTTGTATCACTTCATGGAATTTATCTCGAGTGATCGTGAGACGATAATATCATATAAATCTTTAAACCTAGAGATATGAGTTGTTACCTATGAGTTGGTTGTGCATTGATTGCACGTAAACGCATCAGTAACTTGATGTTATAAAACATGCCTTTGTGTACGATTCAATAAGTAGTAGAACAAGCATATTGGTCGAAGTTTATTTGTTCCTTCTAGAAATAGAAGCGATATCTGGGCCCCTCGATGATTTTGTGTTGACCCATGTACCGGGCCCGGTCAGAACTAAACCGATGTGTTCAGTGAAGTTCTTCGTCAAACAAATCGGAAAATTGAGAAACAACTGCTAGACAATAAGCAAGACATAGTTCCATGTGTTTGTCCGGCTGATATCATGAGAACAGAGGATTATGTGATCACTTTTCTTAAAAATGGCGCTTCATAGTTCGACGGAGTTTTTGAGAGCTACGATTGCTGGTTGGTTCCTAAAGTTATAGGCAAATACAGTTATTAGACTTATCCAAGTGGGAGTCTGTTGGATAAGGTGTCTAAGTCCATAACTTATTTGGTATATACCTGACCCGACCGGCATGGTCCATTTGGGTTGCATCTCATTTAAACATTTATGGAATAATTTTATGAGAGTTATACACATATGTTTATTAATATATTATAAGTTATAATATATTAATATGAAGTTACGTTATTTAATTAGTTTTAGTCTTAAATTAATTATGAATTAATTTAGAGATTAAAAGGAAGACTAATTAGATTATGGGCTATTTGTTTTATATAGTGTGGGCTAATACTCATTTGTTAATGGGCTAGGCTTATGTGGAAGTCCATGAATGATCCATGGAGCTTTTAACCCATGGATCCTTGGAAAGGAAAAGACCTGGGTTATTAGGATTTCACCCTAACCATGCACAATATATAAGCATGCTTATGGAACATGTAATGGAGCCTAAGGAAGAACTAGTGAACTAGTGTGTGTGTGCATGTGTGTGGCCGAAAATACAAGAGTTTGTATACTCTCTCAAACTTTTCAAAGAGTTTGTGGTGTTTTGTGATTCCATTTGAGGCATTCACACTATTGGTGCTTGGCCCTCAAACTCCTTAGAACCAAACTCATCAAAAGGTATGTAATCTCTTCTAACTCTTTTATGTTGAAATGTTCCCCATGCCATGTTAGATAGGTTATAAACCTTGGAAAATTATTATTTTGCATGTATTTAGACAAACATAGATCCAAGGTTTATTAGGGTTCCATGCACACTTAGGAAGTGTTAGATTGCTCAAAACCCAACACCATAATGGTTGGCTATGGGATTAGAATTGGTACGTATTGAATACATGTTTAGAGTGGTTAGTCTTATTCTTTAGTAGCTAATTGATGAGGACACCATGGTGTACATTTGGTGCGAGATACGATACCTTCGCACATCTAATAAAAGTAGGAAGACAACTAGAGTGTTAGGATTGTGTGGATGTGCGTCAAAGCCATTATCCCTGATGAATGTCGAAGAGGTGTTGATCAACATATTATTTCATTTGGTAGTGGTAGAGCAATTTTTTAAGAGATGCTTAGATTTTATGGCTGAAGGAGAAGCTACGATCGTTAGCCTCAGAGGGTCGGTAACGAGAATTCAAGATTATGTGTGAAAGTCGAAGTATATAGATGGGCATGTTGGTGCAGGGATTTTTGTCTTTTAGAACAAGCGCATGTTCGAACCCATGTGGGGGAGAACAATCAATTAAGAGTGATACCTTAGTCGGAGCACAACAAGATGTGTGGCTGTAGGGATCGAAGTTACCTAATTTTTAAAAGTGTAGAGTGTTTAGCCATTATGAATAATACGTATCGTGAAAAAGAATATAAGGTGGTTGAAAAAGAACAAGTCATTAGAGAGTTCCCTGGATGCATCCATTGAACTTTTGTTGGGGATACCATCTAAGATTCATATGGGTTCCGTATCAGTTTAGATTGGGTGCTGTATAGTAGCGTTTCATGATGTAGATGTCTATTTAGTTGAATAATATGAATGATACTTAGAATCCAAATTGTATGACTCGTTTAAGATAGGTTGGGACTAAAATTATTGTGAGGCGTCGATAAAGGTTCTCGGATTCAAGTGGGGAAGTGTTATCTATCAAGGTTAATAGTGTAGAGACTGCATAAATTTTGTCATGGTAAGGAATACTTGAGATAGTTTATGCAGGTTTTTGAACACTCTAGTCTCTCGTGTTGATGCATAATAGAGAGGAAAAATAACAAACAAACATCTATGATGGATGATCCCGTTCAATTGTGTGGTATCATTGCAACGTATTATGTATTTAACAATGTCATAGGTTTGATCATTATAATGGGTGCAAGTTTTTTTAGGTAAGTGTTTTTAAAGCTTTTTGAATCATCATCAACGATTAATATGTTAGGATTTTGGCAAGAGTCCTTCTTTCGTTCTTTTCAGTTAAAGTCTTGGAGGTTCAAGGTTTAGCTAAAAAAATCAGATAGTACTGTCTAGGTAACTAGGGTTCGAAACTTTAATTTTTGCTTATCTGCAACTCTGATGGGATGTGGGATGATGCTTGATTCGTTTGAGTTAGTGGATTGAAGGTGTTATACGTAAAGGACCATAATTGATATTTTTCGTGAATCAAACAAGCCTAATTAGAATGATAACAAGACTGGTAGTTGTCGTCATTTGAAGTAATGGTAATCGGAAACCTACAAGTTTTGAAATGATGGTTACATATATGTAGTCCTATAATGGTTGGTTAGGGGATTCGAATTGGTACATATTGAATAAGTGTTTAGGCTAGTTTGTCTGATTTTTTGATAAGTAATTGATGAAGGAACCATGGTGTACGTTTTGTGCGAGATACGATACCTTGGATGAAAAGAGAAACAATTTAAGAGTATGTGTTGGGTGTATGGATGGTAGATTGCTAGTCGGTGTATACAATATGCTTCGCTCATGTAATAAAAGTAGGAAGACAACTAGAGTGTTAACATTGAATGGATGTGTATCAATAACATTATTTCTGATTAATGTCGAGGAGTTGTTGATCATGATATTGTTTCATTTGGGAGTGATAGAGTCCTTTTTTAACCGTTGACTTGTTTTTAAGGCTGAAGGAGAAGGTACATGTAGAGTCCTAAATTCAATTATCCAAACCAGTAATCAACCAAACTAACAAGAATGGAGTAGAGAAAAGGATTGGTCAAGCAATTTACATGTTTATTACACAAAAACATCGGGTATACTTTGAGCACACACACAAGACCGTGAACGTGCACTTTGACAACGTCACTGACACATTCTGACAGACTCCTATATATAGGTAAAGACTGACCACAAACAGGGTTCACGGCCACAAACAACACAAAAACATACATTTAAGGAACAAGACCCTATTAAGGCCTATATAAATAGTTACGTAGCCCAAACCACATATAAGTATGTCCTAAAAATCTCCCCCTTGGTTTGGGAATAGCATGCACTAAGGTCTTCTTGAACATCACGTCTGATTTTCCGATAGCCCCCGTCCATAGCCTCTTTTCAATAATCTTAGGAACAATACTTGTGAACTCTTTGGCCATTGGCTCCATGATCTCCGTTTTGCAGATAATTTGATATTGAGCTAGGTGTGTATATCTCATTCCATGAGCCGCAAAAGATCTTTAGCATCAAAAAGACGAAGAACACTATCTCTATCTGCGAACTTGATTGTTGTTGTGGCTGTGAGCTCATCAAAAGCCCAAAATTCCATACGGTCCAGATATCCTTAATGAAAATTTTAAGGAGTAGGAATTTCTTTTAGTTGTTTAGTCGGAGGCCACAACACTATCTTCATTGGCTCGTTGGTTATGTGATAAAGCACCTCCTTGTCTCTTCGAATGAGAAAATCTGTAGTTTTCATTCCAGCAAAATTTTCTTTGAACTACCTTTCACGAAAAAATTTGAAATTAAAGGCCTTTGGATCCTTAAAAGGATTGTGGAACGGAGCTTCTGAAAGTTCTGCGTGATTGACTTTCTACCAGGAACAAAAGTCGTGAGTATCCTTGTAATATTCTATGTTGACATGGTTCCTCTTCACCACCCACAGATTCAAGTCATCGTAAAATCCCCACATTTTGATTCCTGATCGATTTCGAAATTTGTCTCTAAACCTTCACTTTTCAAGATCAGTTACCATAATTTGAGGCTGGTCTTCACGAAGGTTCTCATCAGGGTTCCTCATGAAGAGCCATCCTTCTTTCTTTTCAGCAGTAATCTTTCTCTTAGCTTGGCTGATGGTAATCTGAGGGTTGGATTGAGTAGTTTCCTTTTCAAATCGATCGACAACCCTTGTGGCTCTGTGGGATGGTGAATCCACAATGTTGTCATGCTGAGTAGTCTAGACAGGGGCACTAGAAAAACCTTCATTGGTGATTGGCTTATCAATTGTTGATTTGAATTTATCTCCAAATTATGTTGCCAACTTGTTCTTTAAATCACAGTAGCACGTTGTTAATGCTCCAAGGTGAGTATGGAGATTAGATATTTGTTTTGAATTTGATTTATCTTCTTTTTCAATATTAGAAACTCGAATGTTGAGCTTACCTATCAAAACATCTTCTCAGTAATTGTCTGTTGTAATACTCTGACTTCTTCCTTGAGCTTTTAGACAGAAGTGTCGACTCCCCTTGAGTTGACTTCGTCAATTGATATGCCATTTCCGCAAGGAGGAAGGCCTGCGGTTTCTTGTTCAGCCAAGACCCTTGCAAGCCTCTCAGAGGCGATGTCATGCGCAGGACTCAAGAGGGAGGAAACACCAGGAACTGAAGAGTTCGCAGTTTCAAACATTATGCTTGGTCCTTCTAGGGTCGGTGCGGTTGGTGTAGGAGTTGGTGTTGAGGTTGCAGTATTGGTCATCTGTTCCGAAGAAGGAGGCATTGCTTTGAGTCATCAAGGGACCACTCGCAGATGGCATAGACATTGGAATGTCAACATGAAAGAGGCATTGCTTTTTGAACGTCTTCCACTCCCATATATCCGTTGCATGTTGCGCAACATTATCGATATTTTTAAAGAAGGAGTCGAGGTCTTCATTTGTTGGGTAGTAAGTGTTATGCTCAAAATCCAAAATGAAGTCTTCATTTAAACCCGATAAGTCATCAACAAAAATATCATCATAATTACCAAATCCCTCATCATCATCATCATCATACTCATCATCATCATCACTTGTATCTTTGTCCTTATTGGAGTCACTTTGTACTTCCACAGTCGTCAATTGATCATGTTCCTCTACCACGATTGCGACATGAGGATCTTTCTTCTTCATGATTAGAAACAATAATAACATCATCTTCTGTTTCCATATGTCCTAATGAGCTTTCAGAGGCTAATGCATCACCAACTTCAGCAAAATTTCCAAATTTCACCAACGGATACTTGGCCTGAAACATAAACTTCCCTTTTCTATTTTGCTTCATAAGCCCAAATGCGTTGGATCCAACAGATTTGACATGAATTGTTTCTACTCTTCTTTTGTTTTCTGGGTGCTTGATATTTAAGATCGGTTGCATAAATCTTGGGTACATCAGAAACTTATCCTTTTTCTTCCCTTCAACATTCCCCAGCATTTCATTCAATATGTATTTGGAGAAGTTGAATTCTAGAACAATGACAAGAGCTGTGCTTGCATCCATATTGAACAAGGAAATTTCATCAGCCCCAACTCTCCGACCAGAATTGAAACCCACGAACACATGATCTAAGAATCTCCATTTGCGTTGTAGAAGCTTTTAGATGGTAGGAGGAAACACCTCTTCATAGCCCATATGTTGAATGATATTTTCTATATGATCCATTGAAATCTCAGTCGTAAAACTTGGCTGGTCATCAATTTGCAGAACCTCTTGAATGATCTGTTCCGTCACCAAAATCTTCTTTCCTTTAACAGTAGCTTCTAGGGATAAAGAATCATCTTCACCTCTTTGCACCACAACATTGCTCCAAAAATCCTTGATTAAAATTTGATAGATAATAGGACTAGATTTAAGGGAATGAACAATACAACACTTCTTCAATCCATGAACCATGGACTTGAATTCAGAATGTGTTGCAGGTGGATCAACCAAGAAAATAGCCAATTTGTGGACGCCAACAAATTTCAAGACATCCATTTTGACCAGCATAAACCGAGCCAAGTGAGAAAACAAATATTTAAATCAATAAGCACCAAGTTTTCACATCAATCATGCAATTAGTCCTTTAATTTTGAACCAAGATTAATGAAAATTGAATTTAAGGATAAATTTGGTTCACGATCGTGAACACGTTTCCGGTCGTGAACCCTTCAAGGTCGTGAACGGTTTAAAGGTGCCGGAAATCAATTTTTCCATCAATAAACGCATTAAACACAGTCGATTTCAGGTAATTTCAATATAAGGGTGATCGCCAAGAGGATACCTACATGAATTAGTAAACAATTTTGGACGAACAACACGAATTAAGATGAATCGATGAAGAGAGAAGAGAGATAGACTGGAGGGGTTCACAATCGTGATCCAGAAGAGAGGGAAAAGATGAATACGACCGACAACCCCAATATTTATACATATATCCAAACCTGGTCCACCATCAACGGGTTGCAATCCAAGATGCCTCAAATCCAAGCCTAACAAATCCAATTTATTTAAAAATAATTCTTTTTGAAGATATTAAAAATTAAAATAATATTGAATCTAAAATATTTAAACTAACTTGATTTTTTAATTTTTGATTTTTAGCAAAATAAAAAAATAAAAAATTAAATTAAATTAAATTAAAATGAATTAACACTAGTTTCTATTTTTCGATGCTGATATTATTTTTATGAGTTTGGGATCAAAGTTCTTAGACATCCTGAATCCGTTTATCGGTACCTCCTCCATCATCAATAAATATGTTCAATTGTCGGTATTGTGGTCCATTTAAGCACAAAAGACCATGAGAAATTTAGAACATACTATAAATGACAAGACTTTTGACCCAATGTTCCTAACTAGAATTCATGAAAGACTTTTCAGCTGACGACGACCAAGGATATTGTTGTCCACCTATATGATGATCAATTTTAGTTGTACTTGAAGATGTTTCCCGCTTCCTAATATACCCCAATAGTTAAGAACTTCCGAGATACTCCTTACTTTAGGTGAGCAGTCTATTATTAGGAGAGTAGATAGATTTAGACTAACCATGTAACATACCCCAATAATTAGGGTTTTCATGGTAGGCGAGTACGCTGGGCGTACAAGGTGTACGCTGCGCGTACTCGCGCGCCTCATTTGGACGCGTTCCCCCTCAGGTACGCTGGGCGTACCCAAGGTTACGCCCGACGTAACTTATTCAGATCCAAAACCTAATTTCCTTTGGAGGGGATATAAAAGGAATGTGTGGCTAGACTTCTCATCCACCATCCCTCAGAGTGAAACCCTAAAAAGAGTGTGCCTTCGTTCTTTAGCCATTGTGGGTGTATTCTAAGCTTGGTGGTTCCATTCCAAGGTTGCAAAGGAGAAGAAGAGCTTGTTGAAGAGGCTAGAAGTGGTGCTCAAGTGTAGATCTGAGCTTTGCATGGGTTAAAGCTTCATTTTCAGGTAAAAAGTTCGGATCTTGTCACTTGGTTCATGTTATATGCTTAAGGTGTAATTTTCTAGGGTTTAAGTCCCAAAGGTGGAGACTTTTTGTGCAAATGGCCTCCATAAGCTTAGATACTTAATATTTCTGATCTATTGGAGTTGTAGACTCATGAAAATGGCATCTTGGATGTGGGTATTGCACCATGCATGAGATCTAGGTCCTTGAGTTGGAATAGAAAGTTGTTATGTGATTTTGGAGCCTTTACAGCCATGCCAAGGCTTAAAGGTCTCGACTTTATGGGTTTAGGCACACTAAAAGATTCAGATCTATCAGTTGTAGTAATGGCTTAACCGATTAAGACCAGGAATGGAGAGTGGCTGATTCTGGTGGTTACGCTGGGCGTCACTTCCAGTTCGCACAGCATACTGGGTGGAGACCCCGATCTAGGGGGTTGGCGATGTACAACCCGCGTACATCTAGCAATACGCCCCGCGTACTCGCAGGATTGACTTTTGTTGACTTTTAGGGTTTTGGTCAACATGAGGACTTTAGGTCAAGGAAGGGTAAAATGGTCTTTTACCCTCTAAGGAATGATGATAAGGGGTAAAGTTTTAGTGGTGGAAGTCTTTGTGTATTAAATGATATTTTTATGTTTAGGCGAGGTAGCGTCGTTGTTTGGATTCGGTGATAGCGAAGATGCGAGATCTTAGACTTTCCACAAGGTGAGTTTTCTCACTATACTGTACCCGGAAGGGTTGACTGTGTGACCGGAAGGTCGAATATGCGATGAGATATATGTATTATGTGTGATAAGTTATTCGTTATATGTGCCATGTATGATATGCTTGATATGGGTCGGAAGGCATTATGTTAAGGGCCGGAAGGCGAATATGTTATGGGCCGGAAGGCGTTGTGATGTGGACAGTAATGTCGACGTGGGTAGGACCGGAAGGTTTACCTAGCCAGGACGGAAGTCCCCCGAGACACATGGACCGGAAGGTCAGGGCCTGGAAAGGCATATGTGCGTAAGTTGTATTTTGGGGAACTCACTAAGCATTTATGCTTACAATTGTTGTCTTATGTGTTTCAGGTACTAGCGAGGACCGTGGGAAGGCGCCGGCGTGATTGTACACATTATCTGTGGAAAACTATTTTTATGATCTTTGGGATGTATTCTGTTGTGACAATATTCTTTACGTTTGAATTTGAAATATTAATCGATGTTTTGATGTTTACAAAAAAATGAAAAATTGGTTTTAAAATTTACGTCATTACAAGTTGGTATCAGAGCCTTGGTTTGAGGGATTCGGATAAACCTTCGGGCGTAACTAAACTCAAACCGGGGATTTGAGAAACTTTTAATTAATAAAATCAATAAAAATTTGATAAGAGATTTTGAAACAACCAAATAAGAAGAAGTGTGTACGGTCAGCCAGCGCTCGAACGGTAAAATCCCCAAAATACTCTTACAATATGTGTTATGAGATATGAAATGATATGATACGCATGCTAGTAGACTAGGTATTCATATTAGGACTAGAGTGGCCTGATTTGTGATGCCTTAGTCTAGGGAAATCTACTTCTATGAGGTTCTTTGAGAGTGAGTGGGTAGCTAGTGCATGGCAAGAATAGAGTACTCATGATCCGGGGTTTGGGGAGGAGGACTTGGGGTGAATGCTGATGCGGTTTATTTGGTAATATTTGGCCCGTACTACTGAAGACACCGGGTCAGTGGGCAACCCAAGTAAGAATCCCTGGGTAACGGAGACTGAGTAGGGTTGCGTTATCGAGTGCGATTATGCTCGATAGAGTCTCTGATATTTATATGTTGTATTTCAGAGGCATCATGGTTGGACCACGCCACAAACTTGGTACGAGCAGTGTGAGTGACAAGGAGCTTCGTCAAATTATTCATGAGGAGGTCGCTGCAGCGATTCGAGCTGAGATTCTGGAGATGTTTGGGTCTATTAAGACCACACCGATGGAGACTTTTGATGAGCGGTACGCCGTGGTGACTGAGGCTGCAGCGGCTGCAGCTACCGCAGTTGTGGCTGCTGCCAGACCACAAGGAGGTGACTCGTTGCTATTCCGGGAGTTCAGCAACACGAAGGCACCCCAGTTTGACGGGATGCAGGATCTGATCGCTGCGATGAGATGGATTGCTGATATCGAGGGATGCTTCTACACTTGTTCATGTCCGGAGCATCTAAGGGTACGGTTCGCCTTAAACTAGCTCCGCCTGGGAGCAAAGGATTGGTGGAAGTTCGTGACGGCGAATTTCACTCTGGCGGAAGTTTCAGCTGTGACTTGGGAGAGGTTTACTACTATGTTCAGAGACGAGTACATTTCCCCGGTGGAGAGGAAACGGTTGGTTCAGGAGTTCTTGACCCTCAAGCAGGGTAATGATTCTGTCACGGTGATCACGCGGAAGTTTCATGAGAGGGCGATGTTTTGCCCTGAGCAGGTGTCCATGGAGCAGGCTCGGATGAGCCGGTATTTGGGTGTGCTGAGGAGGGATATTCGGGATTTCATATCGAACTCGCCTTACCAGACTTTTGCTGAGCTTCAGGCGAATGCCAGGAAGCATGAGATCGAGTTGGAGACCCAGGCCAGGGAGGAGGCCGAGTCTCAACGGGTGGATCGGCGGCCGGCTTAGTCTCAGCCGACAACCAAGCAGACCAAGTCTGCTGATTCGAGGTCGGGAGGTCAGAAGGGCTGCACTTGCGGAAAGTGTGGCAAGGGTCACAAGGGGGAATGTCGATCGGGTGCTTGCAACAAGTATGGCAAGGAGGGGCACATTGCTAGGGATTTACCCAAGGGATTTATGGTTTGCTTTCATTGCAACCAGACCGGCCACAGGAAGGCCGAGTGCCCCCAGCTTTGCCAGGGTTCTACGCCTGCTGCCAGGGTTACCGAGACTCGGCCAGTGAAGGTCGAGACTCCGAAGGCTCATGGAAGAGCTTTCCAATTGACTGCAGAGGAGGTCCGCACGGCGCCTGATGTCGTAGCTGGTATGTATTCTTTCGCGTATTTACTTTTATGATAAGGTATTGTGCTTATATTATGATATGCGTAGGTACTTTTTTTGTGAATTATGTACCTGCTTTGGTATTATTTGACTCGGGTGCGAGTCGGTCTTTTGTATTGTTGGCTTTTAGCCAGCACATCGGTATTGATCGGGAGGTGATGAATCAACCTCTGCGAGTTTCTATAGCGGATGAGAAAGCGGTATACGCCACTAACGTCATTCGAGGATGTGTGCTCGAGATTTTTAGGGTCAAATTCCCTATAGACTTGGCTGCCAAGGCGAGGCAGAGTTTGCAGCAGCGCTGCAATGGATTCATAGCCTACGTGATGGATACTCGATTGGCAGTGGGGTGGCCTAATTCGGTTGAAGACGTTCCTATTGTATGCGAGTTTTTGGATGTGTTCCCCGAAGAGTTACCAGGTGTGCCTCCGAAAAGGCAAGTGGAGTTCCGTATCGATTTGGTTCCGGGAGCGGCGCCCATCGCCAAGGCGCCTTATCGTCTCGCTCCACCGGAAATGCAGGAGTTATCCTCGCCGCTTCAGGAGATGTTAGGGAAGGAGTTTATTCGACTGAGTAGCTCACCTTGGGGAGTGCCGATTTTTTTCGTCAAGAAAAAGGATGGTTCACACCGGATGTGTATTGATTACCGGGAGTTGAACAAGTTGACGGTTAAGAACCGGTATCCATTACCTAGGATCGACGATCTGTTCGATCAGTTGCAGGGGGCATCTTGGTTCTCCAAGATAGACTTGAGGTTGGGATATCATCAGATGAGGGTTCGGGAGGAAGATATTCAGAAGACTGCATTCAGAACTCGTTATGGACATTATGAGTTTGTGGTGATGCCTTTTGGGCTCACCAATGCCCTGGCCGCATTCATGGATCTTATGAACCGGGTGTGCAGGCCGATGTTGGATTGGTCAGTGATCGTTTTCATTGATGATATTTTGGTATATTCGAGGTCTAGGGAACAGCATGAGGAGCATTTCAGGGAAATTCTTGGGGTATTGAGATCGGAGAGGTTGTATGCCAAATTCTTCAAGTGTAATTTTTGGTTACGAGAGGTCCAGTTCCTCGGGCATCTTGTTAACCAGAAAGGGATATTGGTCGACCCGGCCAAGATTGAGGCGGTGTTGAGGTGGGAGGTGCCGAGATCGCCCACTGAGATCAGGAGTTTTCTGGGATTGGCTGGGTATTATCGAAGGTTTATCAAGGATTTTTCCAAGATCGTCGTGCGACTTACTAGGATGACCCGGAAGGGTGTTGCATTTTCGTGGGGACCGAAGCAGCAGTCCTCATTCGAGACCCTTCATCAGAAATTGTGCGAGGCTCCGGTGCTTGCACTCCCGGAAGGCATGGAGGATTTTGAGGTGTACTGTGATGCATCTATATCGGGTTTGGGGGCGGTGCTTATGCAGAGGGGACATGTGATAGCGTATGATTCGAGGCAGTTGAAGCCTCACGAGTCAAGATATCCCACTCACGACCTGGAATTGGTGGTTGTGGTGTTTCCCTCAAGATCTGGCGGCATTATCTTTATCGGGTTCGGTGTACCATCTACACGGACCACAAGAGTCTGATGTACTTGATGGATCAGCCAAATCTGAATATGCGACGTAGGAGATGGTTGGATGTGGTGAAGGATTACAATTGTGAGATCCTGTACCACATGGGCAAGGCTAATGTGGTAGCCGATGCGTTGAGCCGGAGGGTGGAAAACGCCCCGATCCGAGATATTTGTATGAGGTTGACGGTGATGACCCCGATTTTAGATACCATTCGAGGAGCTCAGGCTAAGGCTGTGAAACCAGAAAACTAGAAGAGGGAGCGGGTTGTAGGTCAGGTATCAGGATTCGTTACGGATGGTCGAGGGCTTATGACTTCTCAGGGTCGGATTTGGGTACCGTTTGTGGGTGGTACGCGTACTATTTTGATGGATGAAGCGCATCGATCGAAATCCTCGATTCATCTCGGGGCTACGAAAATGTATTTGAATCTAAGGAAGGAGTATTGGTGGCCCTGTATGAAAAGGGATGTTGCATGGTTTGTTGAGAGATGCCTGACTTGTCGGCAGGTTAAGGCCGAGCACCAGCGTCCGCACGGTAAATTGCAGCCGCTAGAGATTCCCGAATGGAAGTGGGAACAGATTACCATGGATTTTATCACCAAAATTCTGCGGACTGTAAGGGGATTCGATGCGATTTGGGTGATCATGGATAGATTGACGAAGAGCGCTCATTTTCTAGCCATCAGCGAGAGCTCTTCTGTGGAGAAGTTGGCGGAATTATACATGAGGGAGGTGGTATCGCGGCATGGGGTTCCGATGTCGATTGTTTCAGATCACGATGTGCGTTTTACTTCCAGGGTTTGGAAGAAGTTTCATTAGGAGTTGGGTACGAAACTGCATTTCAGTACCGCATACCACTCGCAGACGGACGGACAGAGCGAGCGAACGATTCAGATGATTGAGGATATGCTCTGAGCATGTGTTTTTGATTTTGGAGGGAGCTGGGACGCCTATCTACCTTTAGCAGAGTTTTCGTATAACAACAACCATCATTCGAGCATTGGTATGCCTCCCTTTGAGCTATTGTATGGGCGGAGGTGTCACACCCCCATCTGCTGGGGAGAGGTGGGGCAGCGGGTGATGGGTAGCACGGAGATTGTACTCCAGACGACTAAGCAGATTCCACAGGTCAGGCAGAGGTTGTTGACCGCGCAGAGTCGCCAGAAGAGTTATGCGGACAGGCGGCGGTCCGAGCTCGAGTTTTAGGTTGGTGACCTTGTGCTCCTAAAGGTCTCTCCTTGGAAAGGAGTGATACGATTCTGGAAGAGGGGCAAATTGGGACCCCAGCACATTGGACCCTTCAGGGTAATTACTAGGGTAGGCCGGGTAGCCTATCGGTTGGATGTACCTGGTGAGTTGGGGCAGATCCGTGATACCTTTCATGTCTCGCAGTTGAGGAAATGTATTGCCGATGAGTCAGTAGTGGTGCCAGTAGATGATATTCAGGTGGATGCAGGCCTGAACTATGTGGAGAGACCAGTAGCGATTAGGGATCGGAAAGTTAAGGTTCTGAGGAAAAAGGAAGTACCCCTGGTACAAGTGCAGTGGAAACATTCGAAGGGGTCTGATCTGACATGGGAGTCCGAGTCTGAGATGCGGGATCAGTATCCAGAGTTGTTTTCCGTATGAGACTTCGGGGGCGAAGTTTGATTCTAGTGGGGGAGAATTGTAACAGCCCGAAATCCAGGTATTCCTCTTTTGGCCTTGCATTTTGGATTAAATTGTTAAGTTACGGTTTTCATGGTAGGCGAGTATGCTGGGCGTACAAGGTGTACGTTGCGCGTACTCGCGCGCCTCATTTGGACGCGTTCCCCCCCAGGTACGCTCGGCGTACTCAAGGTTACGCCCGTCATAACTTATTCAGATCCAAACCCTAATTTCCTTTGGAGGGGCTATAAAAGGAATGTGTGGCTGGACTTCTCAGCCAACATCCCTTAGAGTGAAACCCTAAAAAGAGTGTGCTTTCGTTCTTTAGCCATTGTGGTGTATTCTAAGCTTGGTGGTGCCATTCCAAGGTTGCAAAGGAGAAGAAGAGCTTCTTGGAGAGGCTAGAAGTGGTGCTCAAGTGTAGATCTGAGCTTTGCAAGGGTTAAAGCTTCATTTTCAGGTAAAAAGTTCGGATCTTGTCACTTGGTTCATGTTATATGCTTAAGGTGTCATTTTCTAGGGTTTAAGTCCCAAAGGTGGAGACTTTTTGTGCAAATGGCCTCCATAAGCTTAGATACTTCATATTTCTGATCTATTGGAGTTGTAGACTCATAAAAATGGCATCTTCCATTTGGGTATTGCACCATGCATGAGATCTAGGTCCTTGAGTTCGAATAGAAAGGTTTTATGTGATTTTGGAGCCTTTACATCCATGCCATGGCTTAAAGGTCACAACTTTATGGGTTTAGACACACTAAAAGAGTCGGATCTAGAAGTTGTAGTAATGGCTTAACCGATTAAGACCAAAAATGGATAGTGGTTGATTATTGTGGTTACGCTGGGCGTAACTTCCAGTACGCGCAGCGTACTGGGTGGAGACCCCGATCCAGGGGGGTTGGCGATGTACGCCCCACGTACTCTCAGGGTTGACTTTTGTTGAATTTTAGGGTTTTGGTCAACATGAGGACTTTAGGTCAAGGAAGGGTCAAATGGTCTTTTACCCTCTGAGGAATGATGATAAGGGGTAAAGTTTTAGTGGTGGAAGTCTTTGTGTATTAAATGATATTTTTATGTTTAGGCGTGGTAGAGTCGTTGTTTGGATTCGGTGATAGCGAGGATGCGAGATCTTAGACTTTCCACAAGGTGAGTTTTCTCACTATACTGTACCCGGAAGGGTTGACTGTGTGACCGGAAGGTCGGATATGCTATGAGATATATGTATTATGTGTGATAAGTTATTCATTATATGTGCCATGTATGATATTCTTGATATGGGCCGAAAGGCATTATGTTATGGGCCGGAAGGAGAAAATGTTATGGGCCGGAAGGCATTGTGATGTGGACAGTAAGGTGGACGTGGGTAGGACCGGAAGGTTTACCTAGTTGGAACGGAAGTCCCCTGAGAAATATGGACCGGAAGGTCAGGGCTTGGAAAGGCGTATGTGCGTAAGTTGTATTTTGGGGAACTCACTAAGCATTTATGCTTACAGTTGTTTTGTTATGTGTTTCAGGTACTAGCGAGAACCGTGGGAAGGTGCCGACGTGATCGTACACATTATCTGGGGAAAACTATTTTTATGATCTTTGGGATGTATTCTGTTGTGACGATATTGTTTACGTTTGAATTTGAAATATTAACTGATGTTTTGATGTTTACAAAAAAATGAAAAATTGGTTTTAAAATTTACGTCATTACAAACCAAAAGTTGAGGGTTTGAGAAGTAGAATGGTGAATATGTTGTGTTCCTGGTGGGATATATTTTAATTGCGCAGAGGAGACAATGTATGGCTAACAGACAGAAATAATTGCATATATAGGAGATGAAGAGAAATAGACTTGCATATGTTGCAGTCCAGATCAGAAATGTTCCAATCACAAAGAGGACACAAGATATGACTCACACTAAGAAAGAAAGAAAATAATTTTCCATAGACCTACTTTATCTGAATTCCCCAATCACCCTGTCAATACCAGAATTAAGGATATAGTTTGTATATCGAGGTAAAGTTAAACCACGGTTCTAGATATAGATTATTTAGTGTAATCTACAAATTCCCATGTATATCTCCCTTCTGAACCAAGCCAAGCATCGTATTATCAGGCTAAACAGAACTATCTAATTTAAGTTTTTTCATGTCTCTAGATTCCTTAAGTTCATCTATGCCTAGTCAAGTCTAACTAAACCTTTCATGCCTACTAGCACATTGAACACAGAGACTAAACGATTTAGCTTTGGCACCCTACACAGATTCAAATTTTCTTGTTATGACATATTGATATCACTTCCCAAGACATCACCTACAAAAACATAATTTTGGATTTTTTAATTTTCTAAAAAAGAAAATAGAACAGAAATAACATTCTTTTTGGATTTTTGAGATTTTTTAATTTTTGTTTGGTTTTTTTTTTCTCCCCCCAAATTTGTGCATAGAGAAGAATGAAAAATAAATGCATAAATTTAAACTACTTTAAAAACAAAATTCAGTCTTCAAAGCGAACCATTTTCAAAAATTCAACAAGCACATCGAATTGAGCTTTCTTAAATGGTTTTGTGAACGGATCTGCCACATTATTAGCAGTGGGAACCTGTTGCAATCGGATGAGCGAATGCTCATAACAATCCTGGATAAAATGCACTTTGATGTCGATGTGCTTGCTTTTTGAGTGCTGGACTGGATTTTTAGCAATTTGAATTGCAGCTTCGTTGTCACAAAAAATAGGGGTTTCTAGAAACTTCAAACCGTAATCTAATAGCTAATGTTGGATCCATATGAATTGAGAACAACAGGCAGAAACAACGACACATTCTGCCTCCGCCGTTGAGGTTAAGACTATATTTCTATTTTCTTGTACTGCCAGGACACTAACCGATCTCCCAAAAATTGTCATCCCCAGACGTTGATTTCTTCTTAAGCTCAGAAACTCTATAATTACTGTCAGCAAAATCATATGAATCAAATTCAAAATTTTTTGGATACCAAAGACCCAATTTTTGGGCTACCTTTGAGATGCCGAAAAATTCTTTTGATAGCAGTTAAATGGGAGAGTTTAGGATTAGCCTACTAACATGCACACTGACAGACCACGAACATGATGTCTTGCCTGCTCGAGGTCAGATACATTAGCGATCCAATCATTGATCTATATTTAGTTTGATCTACGGATGCGCCATTAGGATCTGGAGTCAACAGGGGTCGCTCGGCCATTGACATCAATGCAGGTTTTGAGTTTTTGAACTCGGACTTCTCTAGCATATCGTCAACATATTTGGCTTGATGGAGTAGGATTCCGGTTGAGTCTTGTTTGACCTGAATCGCAAAATCATGGTTATCTCCCACAGAGAACTCATATCAAACCTATTCTTCGTCACAACTTCAAACTCTTTGCACAAGTGTTATCTCGTTGACCCGAATATAATGTTGTCGACGTATATTTGCACAAGAATCTGATCGGAACCAACATGCATAATGAACAGTGTTTGATTAGTTGTCCCACGTGTATATCCATGCTCGAGCAAGTGCTTCGTAAGAGTTTCATTCCATGCCCTTGGAGGTTGATGTAACCCATATAAAGCGTTGACCAACTTGTAGATCTGATTCAGAAACATTGAGTTGAAAAACCCAGGAGGTTGATCAACATAGATTTCTTCCTTTACAACGCCGTACAGGAAGGCAGTCTTGACATCTATTTGGTAAACAGTGAGGTTCAAGTAAGAAGCATACGTGAGGAAAATAGGAATAGCCTCCAAGCAAGTAACCGGTGCATAAACTTCGACGTAGTCTAGAACCTCTATTTTTCGGAATCCACGAACAACCAATCGTGACTTAGTCCGCACAATAACCCCTGAATCATCTTGCTTGTTTCGATCAACGTATCACATGTGGAGGGTGTCACACCCTGAAACCGATGGTGGAAACATTTCGGGGCGGAGGAAGTCATGTAAAGTATCACAACCAATGTACATAGTAAGCAAAGTAAACAAAACCAATAAATTACATATAAGTATTTACATTTGTTTGAAAGTAAAGTTATACATGATTATAGATATATACATCCAAAATGAACAAAAGTAAAGACGAGACTGCTAAAACTCTCTGTCTTCTCCAAAAGGTAGCAGGGTACCTATCTAATGTGGACCTGAGAATACAAGTATTTTTGAAAATATCAGCATAAAGCTGGTGAGTTCATAAGCAGTTTGTTTTAGTAAAAGAACAAGTTTCCTTGGGTTTTCTGAAAAAGTTGTTATCCAAGAAACTCCTATATTTTCTTATAAGAAGAGTTGAGTTATTCATTTGTTACACAATCTGGTTAAGAACAGTTTCATGATCCCAGGAAAAACCCTAATTTTCCTTAAACTTTTGTGGTTTGTTATCGATTCGAAATGAAGTATACAAGTATCTACACTACTTGTAACGTTTAAGTGAATTATTCTGAAAGCCTGATTATCTTTGAATGTATATTAGTTTCAATACATAAACTATAGAAGAGAGAAAAACATCTGTGAATAAAATTTGTTAATTTAATATGTATTGTGAGTCGTATAACCATACTAATTTGACCCGTGACCTCCTTGACATTCTTCAGGCGTCGCTAGAATCCAAAATTTGTCATCCCAGGCGTGCCCGCCTAACTGTAGCTAGTAGTTATGGTATGGGATTGTCAGTCCCGAACAGATCTATCCACAAATTTCATGCTCTCCCTCTTGGAGACTCTCGTTATACTTCCGGAGAGGATTTACTGATACCCCATAGGGAATAATGAAGACGAAACTCACAAGCTAGTATTACCAATTCATAGAAAAATAGATGGTTCTCAAGTTTCGAAATAATTTGGTAAAATATAAATAATCGAACACGAGATAATTATTCAACGAGATATTGTAGATTAAACACGGATAAACTAAATCAGTCATAGTTTTTGAATCCATAAAACTAGTAATGTCGATCCTAAATTATTCCCTTAATAATTTAAACGATTAGATGATTTATAAATTAGATGATTTGATGAGTTCCCATATTGTTTGAATGGTGTGTAATTACATTCTGAAAACCTCCCTTATGCTCCGCATATTACAAAAGGGATTTAGTATTTAAAGTTTGTTAGGAAGTCATATAATTACATCAGTTTTAAGTTTCAAAAACCATTATGATTTGCTTGTATGCCCCCCCTGAAAACATTTGAAAACACACAAAAAAGGTGTAGGAGTATGAACTCACTGGTCGAGAAATGTGTCGGCTAGGATGCTAAATGTCCGTTCAGGGCTTGAATACGTGCGAGGTTCTTATGTAATATGAGGAAATACATAATTGTATCTAATTAGGCTTTGAAGTACTAATTAATTGAGAATATACACTCCGAAATGCGAAAACACTTCAATTCAAGTGTTAGGAGTGATCCGGGTTGCATCTAAGGGTGTATAAGGCCTGGATACGAAGTTTGCTCTTCAAGAGTA
The DNA here is from genome assembly GCF_052625555.1 of Lactuca saligna. Taxonomy (NCBI): domain Eukaryota; kingdom Viridiplantae; phylum Streptophyta; class Magnoliopsida; order Asterales; family Asteraceae; genus Lactuca; species Lactuca saligna. The sequence continues at coordinate 139,979,456 of NC_136420.1, forward strand.
AACTCCTAATGCAGATTATGGCCTAATGACCATATCCCCATGAGTTTACGGTCGTAAAGTCATGGGTGGTGGGTTCTTGGTTGCTTAAGGGTCTTACAACACTTGTAGGATGAGGCTAGATTCAGTTCTAAGGCTATGGAAAGGGGATTTGATCAACATATGGAGCATTTAAGGAGTTTATAGGATTAAACAAGGAGTTTACGTCCGTAAACTCTCATGTACCCATTCCTTATGTGTTTTGGGGATCCTAGGTTAAGCACAAGTGTTTCTAGTCCAAAGTACAAGCCATTGAGGGAAGTTAGGGCACCATTTGACCACTTTATAGAAGTTTACGGCCCAAGAACCATTCCTTGGGGGGGTTTACAGCCGTAATCTCCTAAGGGGGTGGTTTCCTTCATGTTTAAGGTCCCTAACACAATGATGGATAGCTCTAGACATTATTCCAAGGTTTAGGAGGTGTTTAAAGGGAATTTTAACACCTTAAAAGGTTTTTGTGGCCCTTGAAGGGGTGTTTACAGTCCAAGCATGTTCTTCAGCCATAAACTCATGTTTACTCCCTAAATGTTAAGGTTTTGGTGCTCCATGTCCATTTATGTAAGCCCCTAAGTCATATCTAAGCTCAAGAATTGGTTTGGAAGGGTTTTGGGGCTCCAAAACCCCATTTAAGGGTGTTTACGGTTTGGGATCATTCTTGGGCTGTAAACACAAGTTCTTGGTCCTTTTTCATGATTTAAACACGAATTTGAAAGCTAAACATGCTACACTATCATCTATAATGGATTACATTCCGATTTGGAGCTTGAATTGGGTGAGTTTTGAATCAAAGTTTGAGTTTGTAGAGAGAGAGTGAAAAAGCTTCAAATGAAGTTCTTTCAACTTTTTATATGGTTAGATTTTGAGGCTCGGTGGAAATCTACCCGATATCGACGTTAAACGAGAATTTTGGTCGTACCCGATTTAGTTGTTCTTACCCGACGTGGTCGAAACTAAAAATTTTCTAAATAATAATTTGGGTTGTTTTCATGTGTTTCTAACGGGCTTGGACACTCACTAGGTTACAATAAAGGTCTCAATTTAATTAAATTAACCCAAACGTTAACGGAAAAATCCGAAATACAAATGGATTTATTAACGGGGACGGGTTACAGCGATGGAAAGTTTTCGGATTGTCACATTATCCCCCCGGAAGAGGGAATTTCATCCTGAAATTTAGAATTAAAATACAAATCATGGAATTGAAAAGAGATGCGGATATTTCTGTTTCATCGAGTCTTCGCGCTCCCAAGTGAACTCAGGTCCCCGCTTGGCATTCCAACGAACCTTCACTATCAGGATGCGTCTTTGTTTCATACGCTTGATCTGTCGATCCATGATTTTGGTCGGTTCTTCCACAACGTTCAGGCTTTCGTTGATCTCAATTTCGTGAAGAAGGAACACAAAGGTTTCATCGGATAGGCACTTTTTAAGATTTGAGATGTGCAAGACAGGATGGATGTTGCTAAGTTCTTGAGGTAGTCGGAGTTTATAGGTTACAGGACCGATCCTAGCGAGGATCTCGAAAGGTCCTATGTACCTCGGGTTAAGTTTTCCACGCTTTCTAAAGTGTATCATGCCTTTCCAGGGTGAGACCTTCAACAGGTCACGATCTCCAACCTGGAATTCCAAGGGTTTCCATCGTTTATCGGTGTAACTCTTCTGTTGGTCTCGTGAAGCTTTCAGTCGTTCTGGGATTTGAATGTTCTTCTCCGTGGTTTTGTGGATGATTTCAGGACCAGTGAGAGCACTGTCAGGAACTCTGCTCTTGGCTAGATGTGTGTCCTCTACCTCGGCCCAGAACAGAGGGGATCTACACTTACAACCGTAGATGGCTTCGAACGTGGCAGCCTTGATGATTGTGTGGTAGCTGTTGTTATACGAGAACTCGATCAAAGGTAAATGGATGTCCCACGACTTTCTAAAATTGATAACACATGCTCTCAGCATGTATTCCAGGGTCTGGATAGTTCTCTCACTATGTCTGTCTGTCTGAGGATGATAAGTTGTACTCATATCCAGCATAGTTCCAAGAGCTATCTGAAGGGACTGCCAGAAGCTTGAGGTAAACCTGCTATCTCGATCGGAGATAATGGACACAGGCACGCCGTGTAGTTGGACTATCTCTTGGATGTAGACTCACGTGAGTCTTTCCATCTTGAATGATTCTTTAATCGGAAGGAAGTGAGCGGATTTTGTCAAACGATCAACAATTACCCAAATGGTATCGTACCCACTCAGAGATAAAGGTAACTTGGTGATGAAATCCATGGTAATCATCTCCCATTTCCACTCAGGTATCTCGGGCTGCTAGACAGACCCGAGGACTTTTGATACTCGACTTTTACTTTGGCACAAGTCAAACACTTGCCCACGAAGGTAGCTATTTCGGCTTTCATGTTTGGCCACCAATATTGTTTCTTGAGATCCAGGTACATCTTATCCGAACCTGGGTGAATGGAGTATCTTGTCTTGTGAGCTTCGTTCATAACAACTTCTTTGAAACCTCCAAACTTTGGAGTCCAGATTCGATCCATGAACTAGTAGACTTCGTCACCTCTGATCTCAAGTTTCTTACCCATTCCCCTCAAGGCTTCATTCGACACGTTCTCTGGTTTTAGTGCTTTTAACTCGGTTTCTCGGATCTGTACAGATAGGTGGGAATGAATGGTCATAGTTAATGTATTATCCTTGCGGCTTGAACTCTCCTTTCGGCTCAGGGCATCTGCTACCACATTGGCCTTGCCGGGATGGTAGCGGATATCGAACTCGTAGTCACTGAGCAACTCTACCCATCGGTGTTGCCACATGTTTAAGTCTTTCTGATTGAAGATGTGTTGCAGGCTTTTATGGTCAGTGAAGATCGTGCACTGAGTTCCGTAGAGGTAATGTCTCCAAATCTTCAGTGCGAAGACCAGTGATCCTAACTCCAAGTCGTGAGTTATGTAGTTAACTTCGTGTGCCTTAAGCTATCTTGAGGCATAAGCAATAACTTTTCCTGTCTGCATAAGCACACAGCCTAAGCCCTGATTTGACGCATCGCAGAAGACAATGAAATGCTCTGTTCCTTCGGGCAGGGATAGGATAGGTGCGCTGCACAAGGCTCGCTTCAATGTTTGAAATGTTGTTTCTTGCTTCTCATTCGAACAAAAGGGTACACCTTTCTGTGTCAGAGTAGTTAGGGGTTTGGCGATTCTGGAAAAATTCTGGATGAATCTATGATGGTAGCCAGCGAGACCTAAGAATTGACGGATTTTTGTGGGTATCTTCGGTGCTGACCAATTCTCTATCGCTTTGATTTTGGACGGGTACATGTGTATACCTTCCTCGCTTACCACGTGACCAAGGAAAGGTACCTTCCAAATCCAGAATTCGCATTTGGAGAATTTCGCGTACAACTTCTCCATTCTAAGAGTTTCCAACACAACCTCAAGTGTTGTTTGTGATCTTCTTCGATTCGGGAATAGAAAAGTATGTCATCAATGAACATGATGACAAACTTGTCCAAAAAGGGGCAATACAACCGATTCATAAGGTCCATGAATACAGCCGGTGCATTGGTTAGACCGAATGGCATCACTACGAACTTGTAGTGACCATATCGAGTCCTGAACGCTATCTTGGAAACGTCATTATCGTGAACTCGAAGCTGATGGTACCCTGATCTGAGGTCTATCTTCAAGAAGTAGCTGGCTCCCTGAAGTTGATCGAAAAGGTCGTCTATTCGAGGTAGAGGATATCGGTTTTTGAGTGTCAACTTGTTCAACTCGTGGTAGTCTATACACATTCGAAAGGATCCATCTTTCTTCTTCACAAATAAAACCGGGGCTTCCCAGGGTGAGGAACTCGGTCTGATGAACCCTTTGTCGAGTAGCTCATTGAGCTGACTGGATAATTCCCGCATTTCTGCTGGAGCTAAGCGATACAGAGACTTGGCTACAAGAATGGCTCCAGGAATTAAATCGATGCGAAACCCGACTTAGGATTCGGGAGGGATTCCCGGAAGCTCTTTGGGAAAGACATCAGGAAAGTTGTAGACATCGGGGATGCTCTCGAGGTCTTTAACTTCCCGTCTCTCATTGACTACATGAGCTAGGAATGTGTAAAACTCCTTTTGCAGAAGCTTTTGAGCTTTGATGCAAGATATGATGCGTAGATTGGAACTAAGTTTATCGTTGTAGATCATGAGAGTCTGGTCAAATGGGAGATTAAGACAGATGGCTTTTTCATAAGCAAGGATATCATCATGATTGGGACTCAACCAATCCATGCCAATGATAACATCAAAGCTCTTTATGGAAACTGACATTAGGTCAATGGGAAAAGAGTGATCGTTCAGGGTAAGGGTACATCCTATAAATATATCATTGGCGTTTGCTTTCTCTCCATTATCCATCTCGATGGTAAACGTTTCAATTAATGGTTGGGGTTTAGGTTTAAGAAGATGTTTGAATGTATGGCTAACAAAACTTCTTTCAGCACCAGAATCGAAAAAGATACTAGCATAAGAGTTGTCGAGAAGGAACGTACCCGAGACAACGGTAGGATAAGAGACTGCCTCATCTCGTCACATAGCTAGGACTCTCCCGGTGTTGCTAGCTGTCGTTGCCTTGGGTCAGTTTCTCTTGAAATGCCCGACCTCACCACAACCGTAGCAGGCCCAATCAACACCCGTTCCGAATGCTTGGCTGGTTGACTGAGCTGGGTTCCTGCAGTTTCGAGCAATGTGTCCTTTCTTGCCACAGTTGTTGCAGAGCTTTTCACGACAAGGTCTGAGAGTACGATGGTGATAACTGCGTTTTTCGCACCAGGGGAGGGTACCAGTGTATCGACTGGTAGGAGTTTGAATTGTAGGGGCTACAGTCGGGGTTGTAGCAGCGTGAACTACTACTGTTTGTTGTTTCTTCGAGGATCCCTGCGAATCCCGACCCTTCCATTTGTTCCAGAATTTCTTTTTATTTTCACCACTCCCTTTAGTTGGATCGGGAGCGGTGGTCACCTCTTCGGGATCGTCACTATGATCAATCAGAGTTTGCGCTAGGAATTTGGCACTGTCGTAGGTGTTTAGCTTCGCAGCCAAAATGTTACCCTTGGTTGGTTGAGTCAACCCTATATGAATCTCTCAATCTTTTTACTCTCCGGGGTAACCATACCCGGACAGAGAAGCCCCAAGCCATCAAATCTTGAAGTGTAAGTGGCGATATGATAACCCTTCATCTTCAGGTTCCATAGCTCGTGTTCCAGCTTCTGTATTTCGCCTTGAGGCAGTACTCCGCAAGCAGAAGTTCCTTCATGATCTCTAACCCATAGCATTGGCTACAGGTAGGGTTAAGGATTTAACTCGGCCATTCCACCAAGTTAGGGCTTTATCGTTGAACATGCAGGTGGCTAACTTCACTTTGTCGGATTCTAAACAGGCACAAATTTCGAATATAGATTCAATTTTATCGAACCATCGAGTTAGGGCAATGACACCCCGAGTGCCATTGAAGGGCGTGGGTTTCGCGTTCATAAAGTCTTTGTAGGAACACTCCTTCTAGTGTCCTTGGCTACCTTCCTGGTTTTGAGGCTGAGTTCCACTTCCTGGCCCGCCTGAACCACCGAAGTTCATTTGTGATATGGCGGCAGCCACAGCAGCAGTAATGGCTGCTTGGAACATGGCGGGATCAAATGGAGGGGGAGGTGGTGGTGGAGGAGGATTGTTGTTCTTTGAGCTGGGTCTTTTTTTTGGAGGCATCTTGATCTAAAATAGCCAGGAAAGAGAGGATCATATGTCCTCTGAATTGAATCAAGAGATATCTCATTATGACAGGTATAATGATCTACTAAGCGATAAAACAGGAAGGAGTTATCAAAACAAGAAAGAGTTATCAAAGCAGATGAACTATCGCTAAGGAAGGAAGAAGTAGCAACACTCGGAATAAATTTCTACAACGTACTCGGCTCTGTCTAAAACACTCATATAGTATTTTATGTTTTGCTGTGACGATGACACGTTGTTTGGATATTAGGTAAGTTTTAGGCATGATGCACACCACAGTCACTCCCAAGCACATGTTGGTCGTGTCTCGAATGAATATAGTTGATCAGGCTATATTGACCTTTGACACGACTACATAACTGCCCAGGTTTAACCGCAGTGCACAACACCCAATTACTTATGTGTTGTTCTATTCGAAGTTACGGTCTCTGACGTTCAGGTATTCTTCTATACTTTTGAAAAATACTTATATTTTAAAGCATACTTTGAGTTCAGAGAACTTTCTCCCCTTAGTGTTTATAGTCTTATACCATGTAAGGTTTGGTATACTTAGTTCACTATAAACAAGGGCTCTAATACCAATCTATCACACCCCAAAACCGATGGCGGAAATGTTCCGGGGCGGAGGACGTCATGTAAAGTATCACAACCAATGTACATAGTAAGCACAGTAAACACAACCAATACATTACATAGAAGTATTTACATTATTTTGAAAGTAAATTTATATATGGTTATAGATATATACATCCAAGATGAACAAAACCAAAGACGAGACTGCTAAAACGCTCCGTCTTCTCCAAAAGATCGCGGGGTACCTGTCTAATGTGGACCTGAGAATACAAGCAGTTTTAAAATATCAGCATAAAGCTGGGGAGTTCATAAGCAGTTTGTTTTAGTAAAAGAATATGTTTCCTTTGGTTTTCTGAAAAAAGTTGTTATCCAAGAATATCCTATATTTCTTTATAAGAAGAGTTGAGTTATTCATTTGTTACACAATCTAGTTAAGAACAGTTTCATGATCGCAGGAAAAACCCTTATTTTCCTTAAAAGTTTAAGGTTTGTTATCGATTCGAAACGAACTATACAAGTATCAACCCTACTTTTAACATTTAAGTGAATTATTCTAAAAGCGTGATTATCTTTGAAAGTACATTAGTTTCAATACTTAAACTATAGAAGAGAGAAAAACATCCATGAATAAAATATGTTAATATAATACGTATTGGGGGTCGTATAACCATACTAATTTGACCCGCGACCTCCTTGACGTTCTTCAGGCGTCGCTAGAATCCAAAAATTTTCACCCCAGGCGTGCCCGCCTAACTGTAGCTAGTAGTTAAGGATTGGGATTGTCAATCTCGAATAGATCTATCTACAAATTTCACGCTCTCCCTCCTGGAGAATCTGGTTATACTTCCGGAGAGGATTTACTGATACCCTGTAGGGAATAATGAAGACGAAACTCACAAGCTAGTATTACCAATTCACGGAAAAATTGTTCGTTCTCGAGTTTCAAAATAATTTGGTAAAATATAAATAATCAAACACGAGATAATTATTCAACGAGATACTGTAGATTAAACATGGATAAACTAAATCAGTCATAGTTTTTGAATCCATAAAACCAGTAATGCCGATCCCAAATTATTCCCTTAATAATTTAAATGATTAGATGAGTCATAAATTGGATGATTTGGTGAGTTCCCATATTGCTTGAAAGCTATGTAATTACATTCTGAAAACCTCCCTTATGCTTCGAATATTACAAAAGGGATTTACTATTTAAAGGTTGCTAGGAAATCATATAATTACATCAGTTTTAAGTTTCAAAAACCTTTATGATTTGCTTGTATTCCCCCCTGAAAACATTGGAAACAAAGGAAAAAGGTGTAGGGGTATGAACTCACTGATCGAGAAATGTGTCAGCTAGGATGCTAAATGTCCGTTCAGGGCTTGAATACGTGCGAGGTTCCTATGTAATATGAGGAAATACATAATTGTATCTAATTAGGCTTTGAACTACTAATTAATTGAGAATATACACTCTGAGGCACGAAAACACTTCAATTCAAGTGTTAGGAGTGATCCGGGTTGCATCTAAGGGTGTATAAGGCCTGGATACGGAGTTTCCTCTTGCTCCATCTTCTGTATTTCGCCTCGTGGGCAATACTCAGCCATTAACATTTCTTTCATCTCAGTCCACAACATAGAGTTGGCTACAGGGAGCGTCATGGATTCTACATGTCCGTTCCACCAGGTGAGCGCTTGATCCACAAAAGTGCAAGCCGCGAACTTCACCTTCATGTGCTCAGGGCAGTCGCATATCTCTAATACCGACTCCACCTTTTCGATCCATCGCTTCAGAGTGATCACCCCTCCAGTGCCATTAAAAGTTCGTGGTTTGGCGTTTGTGAAGTCCTTGTAGGTACATGTCTTGGTGGGTCCTTGATTCATTCCGTTGTTCGTACTTCCGGCTCCTTGCCCATTGACTCCTCCATTGTTCCCTTGTTGAATTTGTGCAATCGCTGTAGTGACTGCTACTGATACAGCTGCCTGAAAGGCGGCTGAGTCAACTTCAGGTGGGGTTGGTCCTGGGTTTCCGCGAGCAGGTCGGGGAGGCATCTTTCTGTCACAAAACGGAAAGATGTTGAGGGTATGTTGTTTCGGTGAGGTCGTGATCCTACTGACTAGGTGCATGGTACGAACTTAAACACTACTACCATTGACCAATCAATAATAATTTCTCAACACATAGAAATTTGCAATATCGTAATAAAACACGTAAAAATTTATTAATATTATCCGCATTTGATACATGAAAATTTGCTCGTAGGAGCATACATGAGTGATAATAGTTCGACAGCATAACGACTCTATGAGTAGTGTAGTCACTTAAACATAGAGTCGGAGTACATAGCATATTTCCTAACGATCTACTAAGATAAGTCTATCCCTAACCGCGATGAGTTGCGCCCGGTGGTGGTGCTGAGGATGTGGATGCTCCCTGAAGACGAGCCACCAAGCGTTCCGCGTCCCGGAGTCGAGACTCCCACCGAACCTGCCTCATGTGAAACTCTCGAAGGACGTCACGCGTCTCCTGCTCCGCACGCTCGACCCTAGTCCTCAACTGGCGCACCTGATCCGCAGTGTCCTGGGCAAGGTCGCCCGTATTCCGTAACCGTTTCACCATGACTGGAAGGGCTCGATCAGCCGGTCCTCCGTCTCTCAGGTCAAAGAACTCGCGTGACATGCCGTACGGGGGTCGCTGTCCCTGCTGTCTGCTGCATCTCCAAAGATCAATACCCCAGGGAGGTGTAGGACCAGTGGGGCCTACTCGATAGGCAGGCACCCTGATCGGGTAAGGGGGGTCGATGACTTCGGACTCCGCATCCGAATCACCCCTGTCACTATCATCAGGATCCTCCTCGAGGCTTCCTTCATCTTCCTCTGACTCGGTAGGCTCGCCCTCAACTATGGCCTCCGGTTCCCCGTCAGATTCCTCTTCGGGGTCTTCCTCAGGCTCCTCCTCAGGCTCTTCCTCGGGCTCCTCCTCTAACCATCCGTTGTTCCCCTGGTTAGGGAAGTAGGGGTCTCCAGGGTGATGAAAACCAGCCATGCGGTCTGCGAGAGTGTGTAATTAAGCTAACGTTATTCCTAGGATTCTACAATTATCGCATAGATTAAGTAGGCGTTCTCTTTTCGGTGGTAGAGGTATAGTTTTAGGTTCCCTAGAAATCCCGATCTCACCAGAACGTGCGTTAGTTATACTTTGGAGAGAGTGTAGTTGATCAGGCTACATCCACTCCTTGGTACCACTAAGAACAGTCCTGAATTAACCGAGACACTAGTATTATTTTTGTTTGGTTCGGCGTTAGGTTCCTATTCCTAGTGCAAACAAGGTTGTTTTATTTACTTGTTTTGTTCAGAGTTATGTTAGTCCCTCTTTTTGGTTTATAGTTGCATATCCATGTGTGGCTAGATATGCTAGTTCACTATAAACAAAGCTCTGATACCAACCTGTCACACCCCCGAACCAGACGGCGGAAACGTCCGAGGGCTATCGTGACTCATTGAATACCATCACAATGCATATACATGAAACATAACATTATACATCACCAACATTTGGAATGATACAACTGGTAGCGTTTACATTCATTACATTGTTTCAAAACATTACATTCTCAAAAATATCTGTTTGATACTACTTAAACCACAGCAAAACGTCATAGAGTACAAATCATCCTTCACCTTATCTGTTACCTGAGAATACAAGTATTTTGAAAAACGTCAACATATGAAATGTTGGTGAGTTCATAAGTAGTGTTTGAAATCCAATGTATTGTTTGAAAACCATCAGAAAATCCGATATTTTCTAAAAATAGAATAGTATAAAAATATGTGAAGATCCGTGAGTATGCTTGTTTGAATTCTATAGATGTAAGCGTAAGAGTTGTGAAATTCGACCGGTAATTCATAATTGTACTTGTTGAAAACCCTAGGAAAACCCGACGTTTTCCTATCACTTTGCTTTACTTAGTTTGTATACTGTTGTTTCGTTGCGTTAGAGGTAATCGTTGAGCTCCGGAGGCATTGAGAGTACAGTGGGTGGTGAAGTATTGTGACGTGCGTTAATGAAAACGTCCAATCGACAACCTTACAAGCGATCCCTTAGGCGTCACTCGTAATTATTCACACAACTCTATCCTCCCGGACTTGTGTAGTCCCACGACCGGAGGGAAGAAGGGAAGGTGCGAAACCCTCGGTATTTCCCCGCGTCGTTCAAGACTATTGCAATTGCGAAGGGCCCGAAGCCCAACCCGCAATCGTGAGTTACCGACTTTACTAGCAGCACTGAAGGACCCTTGGGGACCAGCAGTATGTTTGCCATTGAAAGTCCTTTTACGTTATGTCGGATCGGTAAAACCCAACACTTCGTAAGAGAGAGGTCTTCGGGCCTTAAGATCAGGTCATTGGGCTAGCTAGGCTCAACAAACAAGATTTTACACTTTTGGGGCCCAAAGGTGGTGCGTAGATGTCTGTGCACACTCGCATGTATAGTGACTTCCCAATCGTTATTAGTTATGAATCGTAATGTCGTAATGTCATGGTGTCGTCGTGTTAGTAGTTTCGGATTTTTATTGGTTCGAGACCGAACCAATTCGTTTGACAACGACTTTTGGTATTGTAGTGTATTGTATTTCGTCGATAGTCGTGGTACCATCATTTGGTCAAATTGCATGTATTGAACTAGCCTTGAGAATTTTATGTTTTCAGTCCCTCCTTATTTGTAAAATTTACTTTTTCACCCCTTTATTTAAAAACTTTCCGGTTTGGTCCTTAAATCAATTTTTTTGACATTTTAATACCAAAAATTATTGAAATAAGTATTTTCCAGCATATTTTTCATAGAAAACAGCTTAAGTCCTTGAAATTGCAGTTTTCTCGGTTATAACCCCTCTTTTTCGAAATTTTTACATTTTTGGCCCAATTTGGAAAATTTTTGCAACTTTGGTCCTTTTTAAATTTGAAAAGCATTTTAAACCTTTGAAAAGTACATGTAACACTAATAGTCCACTGTTTTACAGAAAAATACAGTTTTGGCCCTCCAAAACAGAAAATTTCGCATAATGGGCCTCATTGGGCCGAAAATGTCATTTTTAGCCCATTAAGCTTGGAATTTATGTTTTTAATCCTCTAAATGAGTATATTTCCAGAAATTGTTTCATTGAAACTGTTTTGACATAGTTCATCCATCAGAATTCGTGATTTGTCGATTTAGGCCTTTAAATTTTGTAATTTTCACATTTTAAGTCCAAAAATGGTGTTTTTAGTCCAAAGAAATTGTTACTAACCCATTTAGCCATTTTTTTCTAGAACTACTTTGTATGTAGAATTATATTTGATGCTAGAATCATTTAACATAAGGTATATCTCGGTTTTGAGGGATTTTATGGCTAGATCCAACATTATAACACACAAAAGCACACATATGAGCATGGAATCATACAAGGCATACAAAACACATATAGATCTACACTTTCACTTGTATTCCCCCCCCCCCCCAAAAAAAAAAAACTCATAAAAACCGAAAATAGGGGGTATGAAGCTCACCTTGTTTGAAGCTTTCGGTTTTTGGAAGAAAAGATGGAAGAAAGTTTGGTGATTTTCGGCCTTAGCACCCCTTGATGAAGATCTCGGCCTTGAGGTGTTTCTAAGATACAAGATCATGATTTCTCATGAATTAAGAAGAGATATTTGATAGATCAAGGAAGCTAGATCATAGAATTTAGTAAAAACTTACCTAAGATGATGATTAACTTGCAAGATCCTCTTGAAAGCTCCTAATTTTCGAGATTTTTGGAGTGGGGAGGAAGGAGTGTTCTTGAGTGATCTAGAGAGAATGGGATGGATTTTGTGAGTGTGTGTGTGTGTTGTGTTCGGCCGAGAGTGAGAGGGAGGAGAGGAGAGAGTGATTTTTGAAGTGATGTGCATACATGAAAGTATGAGATGTTGCATGGATGTCCATTAGGTAATAATGATGTGGCATGAGAAAGTCAAACCCTTCTCTTGGGCTTGCTTTGGGCCGAGAACATGGAAGGAGAAAGGAAAAATTTGGGCTTTTTGCTCCTAAGCCCAATATTAGAGTTAGTCTTAGGTATTTATTTGTCTTATAAAATAAAATTGTGATTTTTATGTTTTAATAAGCTAGATTGGGTTAATCATGGATCAAAGCTTTCAATTTATTTCATTCTAGGCCCAATATGGCCCATAATATTGAAATAAATGAATGTGGGTCCAATTACAGCCCAATTAGGGTTCTAAGCCCATGATAGTCCAATTGGAAGCTTATTGGTCCATTTGGATCCAATAAGGAAGTTCTAGTTCAAAATGGACTTAACAAGAACTTCTAAGGTTTTCCAATTGCTTGATGTAGGGAATTGGGGTTTAGTTTTCCATTGAGTAAGCATCATACATGCCTTTGAGTTTTTGAATTCAACATTTACTTGAGTATAGTGATTACAAGACATAAAATTTCTAGTTGTGACACTATTTATGTGATTATGATGCACTGCAGTATTTCTATGTGATTTATGATGTGTATGCTCCAGAGTTTACAGAGTTAGAACCGGAAGGTTCACGGAGTTACGACCAGAGGGTCCACAAAGTTATAGCCTCGAGTGGCTAATATGTGTTATATGTGGTATTTTGGGGAACTCAATAAGCATTTATGCTTACAGTGTTGTGTTATGTGTTTCAGGTACCAGTGAGGATCACGGGATAGCGCCGACATGATCAGTACACACACGAGGAGTTTTTAAGTATTATGATCTTGGGTTGTGTTTCTATGGTTGTTATATGATACAATGACATTTTTATAATATTTATTAATGAAAGTATGTTTTTGGAAAATGTAAAAATTGTTTTTAAAATTTTGGGTGTTACAAGTTGGTATCAGAGCCTTAGTTTGACGGATTCGGGTGCACCTTCGGGCGTATCGGAACTCAAACTAAGGATTTGAGAGATTTTCAAAATAAAATTCGCAAAATTTTCTAAAAGAGTAAATAGTTTTTGAAAGAGCAGAGCACAGCAGTGTGTACGATCAGCCAGCGCCCGAACGGTGATTTCCCAAAATACCCTTTACATTATGAGTTATGAGAAATGTTATGATATGATATGCATGCTAGAATAGGGTATGTATTCTTATTAGGACTAGAGTGGCCTGATTTGTGATGCCTTTGCCTAGGGGTTTTGCTAGTAGATGCTTGAGAGCGAGTAGATTGGAGCGAGGAGCTATGTGAGATCTTCTAGAAGGTAGATTATGCATAGCGAGAGTAGAGTACTTGGGACTTGGGATCCTAAGAGGAGGACTTGGGATGAATACTAATGCGGTGTGGATGGTAGTATTGGGCTCATACTACTGAAGACACCGGAGCAGAGCGCAGCCTAAGTAAGAATTCTTAGGGTACCAGGGAACGAGTAGGGTCAAGTTATCGAGTACGAGTATGTTCGAGTGAGTCTCTGATATGTTTTATGTTGTATTTCAGAGACATCATGGTTGGGAAACGCCACAGACGAGGGACCAACGGGGTGAGTGATGAGGAGCTCCGCCAGATGATCCATGAGGAGGTGGTTACGGCCATCCGTACAGAGATTGCAGAGATGTTTGGGTCTATCAAGACCACTATGATTGAGACTTTCGATGAGAGATATGCGGTGGTTACTGAGGCTGCAGCCGTTGCAGCTACCGCAGCTGTTGTTGCTGCCAGACCTCAGGGTGGCGATTCGTTGCTCTTCCGAGAGTTCAGCAACACGAAGCCACCCAAGTTTTATCGGATGCAGGATCCGATTGCTGCGATGAGATGGGTTTATATTATTGAGGGATGTTTCTATACGTGTTCATGTCCAGAGCAACTGAGGGTCCAGTTCACACTGAACCAGCTTCGCTTGGGAGCGAAGGACTAGTGGAAATTTGTGATGGTGCACTTTTCTTCTGCTAAGCTTGCCACAGTGACCTGGAAGAGGTTCACCGCTATGTTTCAGAATGAGTACGTTCCCCCGATGGAGAGGGAACGTATGGCCCAGGAGTTTCTGACACTCAAGCAGGGTACTGAGTTTGTTATTGTGATCACCAGGATGTTCCATGAGAGGGCGATGTTCTGCCTTGAGCACGTGTCTACCAAGCAGGGACGTACGAGTCGGTATTTGAGTATTATGAGGAGGGACATACGATAGTTCGTGGCGAACTCATCATATCGAAAATTTGTCGAGCTTCAGGCAAATGCTCGGAAGAGGCAGATAGAACTGGAGACTCACGTTAGGGAGGACGCGGAGTCTCAGGGGAGGGATCGGATATCGGCTCAGTCCCAGCCGGCAGCCAAGCTGGGAAAGCCTGCGGATTTGAGATGAGGGACCAGAAGGGTCGTACTTGTGGCAAAATTCAGCAAGGGTCATGAGGGAGTGTGTAGAGCCGGGTCTTGCTACAAGTGTGGCAAGGAGGGGCATATGGCCAAGGATTGCCCCAAGGAATTTGCAGTCTGTTTTCACTACATCCAGAGCGGACACTAGAAGGACAAGTGACTGTAGCTGTAGGGATCTGCCCCTGCTACTTTTCGAGATACCGAGAGCCGACCAGTGAAGGCCGAGGCACTGAAGGCACGAGGGAGAGCTTTTCAGTTGACCAGGGAGGAGGTCCACGCGGCGCTCGATGTTATGGCTGGTATGTATTCTTTCATGTATTTTCTATGATGTTTATGATATGGTGTTTATATTATGTTATGCGTAGGTAATTTCCTTATGTGTTTTGTGCCTGCTTTGGTGTTATTTGACTTGGGTGTGAGTCGGTCATTTGTATCATAAGCCTTTAGTCAGCACATCAATATTCGTCGAGAGGCATTGGGTCGACCTTTGTGAGTTTCCATAGCTGACGAGAGAGAAGTGTATGCCACGGATGTGATTCGTGGATGTGTACTCGAGATCTTCGGTGTTGAGTTTCCGATTGATTTAGTCCCGATTGCTATGGGAGATGTTTGTGTCATTGTAGACATGGATTGGTTGAGTAGACTTGGAGCGGTTATCGACTACGAGCGACAACTTGTGACCATACGAGACCCTAGTAGGGGAGTTCTTACGGTTTATGGCAAGGTTACCCGTTCTGGGTCAGCATTTTTTTCAGCCGCAAGAGTGAGGCAGAGTCTACAGTAGGGTTGTAGTGGGTTTATGGCTTATGTGGTGGATACGAGAGTAGGTGTAGAGAGACCGAGGTCGGTAGATGAGGTCCCGATAGTGCGTGAGTTCCCAGATGTTTTCCCCGAGGAGTTTTCGGGTGTGCCTCCCGAGAGGCAGGTGGAGTTCCGTATCGATTTGGATCCGGGGGCAGCGCTTGTCTCCAAGACGCCCTATTGCCTTGCACCTCCAGAGATGAATGAGTTATCCTTGCATCTTCAGGAGCTGCTGGGAAAAGGGTTTTTACGGCCGAGTAGCTCATCGTGGGGAGCGCCAATCCTTTTTGTCAAGAAAAAGGATGGTTCACACCGGATGTGCATTGATTACCGGGAGTTGAACAAGCTGACAGTATACAACCCTTACCCCTTACCGAGGATCGACGATTTGTTCCATCAGTTGCAGGGAGCATCTTGGTTCACCAAGATTGATTTGAGTTCTGGATATCATCTGATGAGGGTGCACGATGAGGATATCCAGAAGACAGGATTCAGGACTTGTTATGAGCATTACGAGTTCGTGGTGATGCCTTTCGGGCTCACTAATGCACTGGCCGCATTCAAGGACTTCATGAAAAAGGTGTCCAGGCCGATGTTGGATCATTCAGTAATCATGTTCATTGATGATATATTGGTGTATTAGAGATCTAGAGAGCAGCATGAGGAGCATTTGAGGGAGATTCTCGGAGTTCTAAGATCGGAGAAGCTTTACGCCAAATTCTCCAAGTGCGATTTCAGGTTACAAGAGGTCTAGTTTCTAGGACACCTCATCAACCAGAACGGGATATTGGTCAATCTGGCCAAGATCGAGGTGGTGATGAGTTGGGATTTGCCGAGATCCCTCTTAGAGATCAGGAGTTTTTTGTAGTTGTATAACCACCCGAAACTTTGTTCCCTCGCCGTAACCGTTTCGTTAATAAAACTCGTCTTAAGCGAGTTCTTCCGATTTCGACTTCGAACTAGCTCAATTAAGTTAAAACTTTTATTTTGACCTTGTAAGTATCCAAACATGTTGGAAACATGTGAAAATTGATGGGATTTGAGCATTCTAACACTTCCTAAGTGTACATGCAACCCTAATAACCTTGGATCTATGTTTGTCTAATTTGTCATGCAAAGTTGATTTCCAAGGTTATATTCCTATCTAGCATACATGGGGAACAATTTTAACATAAAGTATAGATAGAATAACTTACCTTGTTGTTGCTTGTGTTCCTTGAAACCTTGTGAGCCTAGCACCCCAAGTGTAATGCCTCAAATGCTTCACACAACACCAAATGCTCTTGGAAGAACTTATGAGAGAATACTCACTTCTTCAAAATCGGCCAAGCCCTCCTTTTCTTAGTCTAACCGATTTGGGAGGAGATCATGTTACTTATATAGTGTTGACACATCTAGGGTTAAACCCTAATGTGTCATGACTCTTCATTTCCATGACCCATGGGTTTGTAACTCCCATGGAGCATCCATGGAGCATCCTATGGGTGGAACCCAACTTGATGATCCATGGAGCCTTTTATCCCACTATACAAGATATGGATGATTTACTTAATCAACCCATATATTTAATTAGTTATCTTTTGATCACTTAATTAATTCTAAATTAATTCTTGATCAAACTAATCAAATAATATTATTAATATGTTAGAACTTATAATATATTAATAATCTCCAAGTGTTATTTCTCTCATTTAGTCTATCCAATTGCATGGTGCCATGCAACCCAAATGGACCATGCCGGGTCGGGTCAAGTACATACCAGAAATAGTTATGGACTTAGACACCTTATCCAACAGTCTCCCACTTGGATAAGTCTAGTAACTATTACTGCAAGTATGACTTCAGGAACCGATCGGCAATCGTAGCTCTTTACAAGGTTTCTCGAAACTTGAGAAGATGATGGTACGCCATTTAAGATAAGTGATCATATAATCCTCTGTTCTAGATATCAGTCGGACAAATACATGGAACAATGTCTTACTTATTGTCCAACATTTGTTTCCCGATTTCCGATTTGTTTGACAAAGAACTTCATTGAACACATCAATTTAGTTCTGACCGGGCCCGGTACATAGGTCAAAAACAAAATCATCGAGGGGCCCAGATATCAGCTTCTAATCCAAGAAGGAACAGATAAACTTCGACTCATATGTTTGTTCTACTACTCATTGAATTACACACAAGAGCACGATTTTATAACATCGAGTTACCAATGCGTTTTTCGTACAATCAATGCATAACCAACTTGTAAGTAACAAATCATATCTCTAGGTTTAAAGACTTATATGATATTACCGTCTCACGATCACTCGAGATAGAATTCCATGAAGTGATTCCAGTGAGCGTGGGTTGAGTCCAATGCTCAGAACTTATGAGCACTCATGATTGTTGTAGCCTTGTCCCAGACCTCTACAACCAAACATGACAATCTTGATTCATACCTACTTCCGACATATGACCGACTGTGGAGGTTTGAATAATATGTTATACCAAACAAAATTATTCTGGAAGTCAAAACATGCAAAAGAAATATAGTAAACGATCGACAAGAGATAGTAACACTTTACTCATAAATAAAACACTTTTATTCATCATCAAATGTCAATTACACTTTACAAATTTCGAGGTTATCTAACTACTAAATCTAATATCATCCTTCAGCCCTATGCTCCGAGCATGCTGGAGATGCTTAACCCGAGTCAGTCCCTTCGTGAGGGGATCTGCTGGCTTCTCATCCGATGATACCCTCTTTGCCACGAGGATTCCTTCTTCGATCCGATGTCTGATGAAATGGTATTTTCTGTCGATGTGTCTGGATCTCCCGTGATCCCTTGGTTCCTTGGCTAAGGCAACAGCACTTTCACTATCACAGAAAATTTCCATCGGCTCTTTAATAGCTGGTACAACTCCAAGGTCTCCAATGAAGTTCCTCAGCCATAACGCCTCCTTTGCCGCTTCGCTAGCTGCAATATACTCTGATTCACAAGTAGAATCTGCCACTGTCTCTTGCTTGGAACTCTTCCAAGAAATTGCTCCTCCATTTAGGGTAAAGACCCAGCCCGACTGAGAGCGGAAGTTATCCCTATCAGTCTGGAAGCTAGCATCACTATACCCTACAACTCTCAAGTCATTACTCCCACCGAGGGTAAGGACCCAGTCCTTAGTCCTTCGTAGGTACTTGAGAATAGTCTTTACCGCAGTCCAGTGTGCCTTGCCAGGGTTCCCCTGAAACCTGCTAACCATGCTCAAGGCAAAGGCTATATCAGGTCGAGTACACGTCATAGCGTACATGATCGAACCTACAGCCGAAGCATAAGGTATTCGACTCATTTCTGCTATCTCAGCCTCAGTGCTAGGGCTTTGTGTCTTACTCAACTTGGCGCTACTCTGGATGGGCAACTCTCCTTTCTTGGAGTCTTGCATTCTGAATCTCTTCAGAATCTTCTCCAAGTAGGTACTTTGACTAAGTCCAATTAGTCTTTTACTCCGATCTCTCAAATTCCTTATCCCCAAAATATAGGCAGCTTCACCAAGGTCCTTCATAGCGAAACACTTTCCAAGCCAGGACTTTACTTCCTGCAAGGTTGGAATGTCGTTTCCTATGAGTAGTATGTCATCCACATACAATACCAAAAAGCTAACTATACTCCCACTAGCCTTGACATATACACAAGATTCATCTTCACTCCTAGAAAAGCCAAATTCCTTGACCTTTTCATCAAAGCAAAGATTCCATCTGCGAGGTGCTTGCTTTAATCCATAAATGGATTTCTCAAGCTTACACACTCTATTAGGATACTCGTTACTGACAAAACCCTCTGGCTGACTCATGTAAACATCTTCAGCCAACTTTCCATTAAGGAAAGCGGTTTTGACATCCATTTGCCAAATTTCATAGTCATGAAATGCGGCTATGGCTAATAGAACCCGAATAGACTTTATCTTGGCTACCGGAGAAAAGGTCTCATCATAGTCCACTCCAGGAATTTGAGAGAAACCCTTTGCAACCAGTCTAGCCTTATAAGTGTGTACTTTACCATCCATGTCGGTCTTCTTCTTGAAGACCCATTTGCACCCTACAGTCTTTCGACCTGGTACATTCTCAACCAAGTTCCAAACTTGATTGTCATACATGGATTGTATCTCGCTATCCATAGCCTCTTTCCATTTGGCAGACTCGGGGCCCGCCATTGCTTCCTCGTAGCTGTTAGGGTCATCTTGACTTACTAGTGTCTCATCACTAATAAGTGTCTCACCTTCTGCAGTAATATGGAATCCATAGTAATGCTCAGGTGCACTCCTAACTCTCGTGGAACGCCTCAGAGGTACAGATTCGTCAATTGGCTCAACAGGAGTTTCCTCCTCAAGTTGAGGGCTAGAGTTTGGAGTTCCTTCACCACTTGTCTCTTGAATTTCTTCAAGATCAACTTGCCTCCCACTGTCTCCTTGGCTTATAAACTCTCTTTCTCGAAAGACTCCTCTTCTTGCTACAAAGACCACATTGTCACTAGGTCTGTAGAAGAGGTAACCAAAGGATTGCTGTGGGTAGCCGATGAAAATACACCTCTCGCTTCGGGGTTCGAGCTTATCATGAGTCTCACGTCTCACGAAAGCCTCGCATCCCCAAATCTTGATGTGGTCTAGTTTAGGTACTTTACCAATCCACATCTCGTGAGGAGTTTTGGCAACTTTCTTTGTAGGGACTAGATTAAGGATATGGGCGGCAGTCTCTAAGGCATACCCCCAGAATGAGATTGGTAGCGAAGCTCGACTCATCATGGAACGAACCATGTCCAACAAGGTTCGATTACGCCTCTCAGCCACACCATTCAACTGCGGTGTCCTGGGAGGTGTCAATTGTGAGACAATCCCACATTCCTTTAGATAGTCGAGGAACTCTGAACTAAGATACTCACCACCTCGATCGGATCAAAGCATCTTAATGTTCCTGCCCAATTGATTCTCGACTTCCTGTTTAAATTCCTTAAACTTCTCGAAAGTCTCTGACTTATGCTTGATTAAGTAGACATATCCATATCTACTGTAATCATCGGTAAAAGTCAAATAATAACGATTAGCATCCCTTGTGGCATGTTTGAATGGTCCACACACATCCGTGTGTATAAGGTCCAACAAACCTTCACCCCTTTCACACGAGCCTGTGAAGGGTGACTTTGTCATTTTTCCAAGTAAGCATGATTCGCAACTATCGTTTGACTTTAGGTCAAACGACTCCAAGACTCCATCCTTTTGGAGTTGGCCTATGCGTTTCTTGCTTATATGTCCAAGACGACAATGCCATAATGATGCTTTATCCAAGTTATTATTATTAGTAGAATCAATACACAAAACATTATTTCCTAAGTTATCTACTATAGATACAGCTTCATACACACCATCACAAGGTAATGCTTTAAAATAAAGAACATTATTAAAGAAAGCATTAATCGAACCAACTTCATTATCAAACGAAAAGGTGAAACCTTGTTTGTACAATGCATGAAAGGAAATAATATTTCTTGCCATTTCTGGCGAATAACAACATTTATTCAAATCTAAATTTAACCCACTACTTAGCGATAAAGTATAAACTCCAATCTTGGTGACAGGTGTAACTTTCCTATTCCCCATGATTAAGTTTATTCTTCCTTGCTCCACATTCTCACTTCTTCCTAGTCCCTGCAAGTCACAACAAATATGAATACCGCAACCGGTATCAAGGACCCAAGATTTCGAATGGGGTGAGTTATTAGAAATGATAGTGTAAATACCTGCATGGTTGGGTTTGACTTTCCCATCTTTTACATCCTGCTGGTACTTTGGGCAGTTTCGCTTCCAATGAGCTTTTTCATGGCAATAGAAGCATTCAGCCTCTTTTGGGTCAGAAGAAGGAGTAATGAAACCTTTCTTGGTTCCTCTTGAAGAAGAGCCATCAAGGGTCCGAGCCTTGGTACCCTTTGAAGATCTCTTTCTCTTCCTCCCTCGACTTTGCCCGATTGCCAAGACCGGAGTTGAGTCTGGAGTAGGAGTGATAGCAACCGACTTCCCCTTAAGACCTGTTTCTGCGGTCTTGAGAAGTCCCTGAAGTTTGCTGAGGGTGACCTCTTCCTTGTTCATGTGATATGTCATACGGAATTGATCATAGCACGATGGTAAGGAGTGCAAAATGATATCTATTGCAAGCTCCTCAGGGAAGTTCACATTGAGCTTCAGCAACCGATCCACATACCTTTGCATTTTCTGCATGTGGCTCGTGACGGATTCTCCGTCCTTCATCATGGTCGTTATCATGGAGCAGATGACTTCGTACCTCTCTTGTCGTGCACTTTGATGGTATCTTTCCATCAAATCTTGGTGCATTTCATAAGGGTAGAAGTCTTCATAAGACTTTTGGAGTTCAGCTGTCATGGTGGCTAACATGATGCAAGCCACCTTGGTTGCATCTCTTTCATGAGTATGAAAGTCAGCGATCTCCCGGGGAGTTGCAGTGGACTCGTCAATTTCCTTAAGCTCCTTGTCAAGGACATATTCTTTGTCCTCGTAGCGGGTAATCATCCTGATGTTTCTGATCCACTTATTGAAGTTGGATCCATCAAAGGTGACTTTCCCACACAGACTCATAAGAGTAAAGGAGCCATTAGGATTCGAGCCAGAAGCATTATTTGAAGACATCTGAAAAAGAAGAACAAGTTTAGTTTAGATTTAAGAGAGTCCTTAATAAAACACCCAAATGTAATATTAAGGCTAGGATCCAATCACAATATAATATAACTTAGAAGAGGTATGTCGTAATCTAAGCTATACCATATTTGAAAGGTAGGTGAATGACGAGGATCACAAAACGAGGTGTGAACTTTTCAAAGGCATGTTTCAATCTCGAGAGTGCCCTCCAGGTTTTGTGACTGGGATGCCGAGGATCACAAAACGAGGTGTGAAGTAACCATGCAAATCACTTGGTACCCTTAAAGTCTATCACTCAATCGATGTGCCGGTAAACCACACACGCTCCACCGATACTATAATAAACTTTAAGTCACCCTCTACCTACCTTGTTAAGTCCAAGTTAGTGTGCCGGTTAACCACACACGCTCCACCAACGACTTAGACAAAGTGTAAAGTGTAATTTCATGGATTAGCACCTTATTCACATTTTTCCTAAAGTAACTAAGATTGGGAATTTAATAAACATTTAGTTACTTTATTATATTCATCATACTTTGAATGAGAATTTATAAGTCCTTGTCTTACCCGTTCGGCTAACGACCCTCCACCAGTCAAGCAAGCGGTGGGTGAGAATATTCACCCATTAAGTCACCATTTTATAGGCAACAACCTTATACCCACCTTATAGACCGGCTTCGTGAATGAGGCGTACTAGCGGTAAGACGACTTGTTCTTATACATATATATATAATTATTAAATCATCATAATATAAGTATAAGGGTTGAATTTTAACTTTTAAAATTCTAGGGGTTGGAACTAAAGTTTTAACTTAACTTTACTTGTTCCAAAACTTGAGGGCAAGTTTTGTAACTTTCAAAACTTTTCATTTCTTGTAACTTATGAGTTTAATAGAGTCATAAAATGAAGACTCTTCATTTTTTATAACTCTTGTGTTTTTCTTAATGGTTTTAACTCAAGTGTGACTCTTGGTTTTCCATAACTTAAGGATAAGTTATGAACTCCATTAAAACACATTATGATCAAGAATTAAACTACCAAATAGGTTCCAAATAATTCCTATGATCATCTAAAACATCATAAGAACAAGAACATGAATATGAACACAATCAAAAATTACATAAAACTTTGTAATTTTTGATAACTAGTTGTTGTAAATGAATTAGCAAGACATTACACCACCAAAAAACAAGTTTACATTTACTAAAACAGTTTAGGGTAATGTTTCTAATTCATTTTCCAGCAACTGAATCGAAATTCTGCACTCATTCGACCCTACTCGCCGAGTGCATGAACATGACTCGCCGAGTTGGTTGAAGATACACATGGACTCGACGAGTCCCCCCAATAGACTCGACGAGTCCATTCGCAGATAGCAAATTTTTCGATTCTGTTTTCAACTTTTAAGCACAAATAAGAACAAACAAGCCTAGGCTCTGATACCACTGATGGGATTTGAGCATTCTAACACTTCCTAAGTGTACATGCAACCCTAATAACCTTGGATCTATGTTTGTCTAATTTGTCATGCAAAGTTGATTTCCAAGGTTATATTCCTATCTAGCATACATGGGGAACAATTTTAACATAAAGTATAGATAGAATAACTTACCTTGTTGTTGCTTGTGTTCCTTGAAACCTTGTGAGCCTAGCACCCCAAGTGTGATGCCTCAAATGCTTCACACAACACCAAATGCTCTTGGAAGAACTTATGAGAGAATACTCATTTCTTCAAAATCGGCCATGCCCTCCTTTTCTTAGTCTAACCGATTTGGGAGGAGATCATGTTACTTATACAGTGTTGACACATCTAGGGTTAAATCCTAATGTGTCATGACTCTCCATTTCCATGACCCATGGGTTTGTAACTCCCATGGAGCATCCATGGAGCATCCTATGGGTGGAACCCAACTTGATGATCCATGGAGCCTTTTAGCCCACTATACAAGATATGGATGATTTACTTAATCAACCCATATATTTAATTAGTTATCTTTTGATCACTTAATTAATTCTAAATTAATTCTTGATCAAACTAATCAAATAATATTATTAATATGTTAGAACTTATAATATATTAATAATCTCCAAGTGTTATTTCTCTCATTTAGTCTATCCAATTGCATGGTGCCATGCAACCCAAATGGACCATGCCGGGTCGGGTCAAGTACATACCAGAAATAGTTATGGACTTAGACACCTTATCCAACAAAAATGTCCCAAACTAGTAATTTGAAAATTTTTAGTTTCTACCATATCGGGTAACGACAACTTAATCGGGTGCGACCCAAAGCATCGGTTAACGTCGGTATTGGGTAGAATTCCACCGTGTATCCAACTCAAACCATATTTAAAGTGAATTAAGACTCATTTGGAGCCTTTTCACTCTCTCTCTCTCTCTCTAACCTCTCTCCTCAAATCCAACTTGTTGATCCAAAATCATCCATTTCAAGCTTCAAAACACCAAGGTAATCATCCTAGCTCCTAGTATAACATCCTTAGCCTTCATTTTCATGTTCAAATCATGGAATAGGACCCTAAACATGTGTTTACGGCCCTGGAACAGCCTTAGGTTGTGAACACATGTAAATGGGGTTTTTGAGCCTTAAAACCCATCCAAATCACCATAGGAGCTTAGATATGGCTTAAGGACTTATTGGATTGGACTTAGGAAACCCTAAACTCAACATTTTAGGAGTAAACATGATTTTACTGCCCAAGAACAAGCTTGGGCCGTAAACACCATTTCATGGAGAGTAAACTCCTTTTTGGGTGTTAAAATGCAACTTACACACCTCATAAGCCCTGGAATAAAATCTAGAAGCAAGCATGAACAACTTAGAGGCCTAAAACATAAAGAAATCACCCGTATAAGGAGTTCACGGCCATGAGGGGAGTCATGGGCCGTAAACTCCTTAAATCATGTCAAATGATGCCTTTAACTCACCCATTGGCTTGTAAAATTGAGTAGAATCACTTGGAATAAATCAATGACCTTCAAAACACTTCAGGATGATGTGGGTGAGAGTTTACGGCCGTAAACACTTAGTTTACGCAGTAAACTCATAAATTGGTCCATATGGTTGAGTTAATTCCTTGATAATGCCCTAGAACTAAACCTAGCAACACCTCTCATTTGATTTAAGGCCATTTAGCACATAAGAACACCCCACCATGAGTTTACGGCCGTAAACTCGTGGCGATGTATGGTTTAAGGCCGTGAACACTCCCTAGAGTTTAATCTTGAAGAGTAAACTCCATATTCTAGCCATTCATGTCCATAAACGTCACCCGGGTCACTCCAAACACTTAATTTTAAGTGTTTTCGCGTCATGGAGTGTATAATCGTATCTGATTAGTGTTTTAAAATCTAATTAGATACATTTGTGTATCATTTAACATTACATAGGAACCTTGCACGTTTTCAAGCCTTGATCCGACGTTTAGCATCCTTGTTGACACATTTCTAGCCCGGTGAGTTCATACCCCTACCATTTTTCAATTTTTTTCACTGTTTTCAGGGGGGGAATACAAGCAAAGTACAAGTAGTACTTGTACTCAAAATGACTTTATACGTGTTGTGTTTCATACTACTTATGTTTTTAACACTGTTAATCATAACACTGATAACCGTTTGAACTTGCAGATTACATTATCATAGTATTTGTGAAAAACGCTATAAATTGTCGTATTTTATATTTTCACAAATGACTTTCCTCATTTCAATAGTTAAAAACATAACCTTTAAACTTTGAACAGGAAACTTAATAAGTTGTTTTGTCATCGGTAACATCCCACGGAGATACGCGAGTGGAGGATAGTAGATAGACATTTGTAATGTCCTTAATAGAACACCCTAGGCTTGAGTGTAGAAGAACAGACATCATTAGAAAACATAAAACATTAGTAATGTCCTTAATGAAACACCTAGGCTCGAGTGTAAAGGATAGGATCCATTAGAACTTAGTTAGTCATAGATACTACTTCCCCTAGGCACGAGAAGTAAAGAGTAATCTTATAGATTTGAGACACGTCATTTGTAACACATCCCGTGGCACGAGAGTGGAGGACTACCCCCGTAACCAGAATCTCTGAGCAGAGGAGAGCATGACTTGAGTGTATGGATCTATACTGGACTGACAATCCCGCACCTGGCTGCTAGCTACAGCCGAACCGAAAGGTTCAAGGGTGACGAAACTCATAAAAAGGATATTGGCCATGACCCGAGTCATATCTAGTCTGAACTATGGTTAAGGACTCGCAATCAAGATTTTGAACACGTTACACTTAATTATTAGTTTTATATATGTGTTAAAACTAATGTACACTTAAGGATAATCAGACTTTCAGGAGACTTCGCACACACACACATTCAGGAAAATATGGGATTTTCCTAGGGATAACATTGAACATAATCAGAATTGGTAACAATTCACACATACACGCACACACAGGTAGGAAAATATAGGATTTTCCTGGGTAACAGTAGTACGTAGCCAGAAAGTGTAACAATTTGAATAACTAAACATTACAATTCACAAGAACAATTACGATTTCAGTGTACATCTTTTACATTACAATTTGGACTTGGTAAACATTACTTTTAAGAAAATATGGGATTTTCTTGGATAACCATTTTTTTCAGGAACCCAAAGGAACTCATGCATTTTGATAAAAACAAACAACTTATGAACTCACCAGCTTTATTCTTATTTTCAAACCGCTTGTATTCTCAGGTCCGCATTAGAAAGGTACCCGACGATCTCTTTTGGCGAAGACGGAGTGCGTAGAAGACTCGTCTTTCTTTTGTTTAAACCATGTATTTATGAAACTTGTAACAATTTACTTTTCAACTGATGTAATGAAATCTATGTAATGTAATGTTTTGTGTTTTACTTTGCTTACTATGTACATTGGTTATGATATTCACATGAAGTCACCTCCGCCCCGAGACGTTTCCACCTTCGGTTTCGGGGTGTGACAAATTGGTATCAGTGCCCTTGTTTATAGTGAACTAAGTATACCAAACTTTACATGGTATAAGACTATGAAAATTAAGGGGTCTAAGTGTTGTGAACTAAAAGTATACTTTGAAATATAAGTATTTTCAAAAACATACAGGTATACCTAACCACCGAAATCCGTAACTAGAAGTAGAACAAAACATAAGTAAATGGGTGTTGTATGCTGCAGCTAAACCTGGGCAGTTATGTAGTCGTGGCTAGGGTCAATATAGCCTGATCAACTATATTCATTCGAGTCACGACCAACATGTGCCTCGGAGTGACTCTGGTGTTCAGCATGCCTAAAACTTACCCAAATATCCCAACCAACGAATCGTCGTCGCAGCAAATTATGAAATACTATGGGACTATTTCTAGATCCAACTTTGTTGTAGAAAATCCTCATTTAAGCGTTGCCCCTCGATCATTCCTTTAGCGATAGTTTATCTGCCTTGATAATTCATTCCTGCTTTATCGCTTAATAGAATTATATGTATGTCTTAAAGAGATATCCTTTGTTTCATATCTCTTGATTTAATGTAGAGGACTTACCATCCTCTTTTTCCTAATCACTTTAGATTAAAATGTCTTTGAAGGAAGCATCCAGTTAAAGTAACAACAACCCTTTGTCGCCACTTCCTCCTCAATTCGATCCAATGATGACCCAGTTGGCTGTGTCTGCTGCAGTGGCTGCCATAGTGACATATTTTTTCTCTAACAGATTCAGTGGAACAGGAAGTAACACCAACCCCCAAAACCATGAAAATGTTCAGGAGCATCAGAACGAGCGTAATAAGAGTAAGAAAGTTTTCTGGAAAAAGCGAAAGGGTCAGAGTTCCCAAGGACCCTCCAAGAGGCGTGAAACTATGGTAGTTCAAGTTGCCGCTACTATTGTTGCTGTATGTACAGTTCAAGCTACCGCTACTCCAGTTGTTGTACCTACAACTCAAGCACCTATCACTAGGTATGCGAGTAATCTCCCTTGGTGCAATAGGTGCAGTTATCACCATCGTATCCCTAGACCATGTTGCGAAAAACTCTGTAACAACTGTGGCAAGAAGGGTCACCTTACTCGAACCTGTAGAAAACCAGCCCCACTAATCAATCAAGCTTACAGAACGAGTACTGTTCGAGCCTGCTATGGTTGTGGAGAAATCGGGCATTTCAAGCGAAACTGCCCAAAAGCAACAACCACCAACAACGTCAACAACGCCGAGATGGTTTTAGCTATAAGGCAAGAGGAGGCAACCGCTAATCCCACCACCGCCGCGGGTATATTTCTTCTCGACAATTCTTATGCTCGCATCCTTTTTGAATCTAGTGTCAAGAAAGTTTTATTAGTCATTCATTCAAATATCTTCATAAACTTAGTCCCCGTCCAATAACCAAAACATTTGCCGTCAAGATGGTTACAGGTGAGAATGAGTGCACTAACGACTTATCTCTGAACTGTATCCTTATCTCGAGTAATCATTCTTTCCTCATTGACCTGATGTCAGTTTCAATAAAGAGCTTTGATGTTATCTTTGGCATGTATCAGTTGAGTCATGATCATACTGATACACTTTGTTATGAAAAAGTTATTCATCTCAATTTCCTCTCCGACCGGACCCTCATGATATATGGTGTCAAGCTTGGCCCAAATCTTCGCATCATTTCCTGTATCAAAGCTCGAAAACTTCTGTAAAGGAGTGTTAGGTATTCCTAGTCCATGTAATCAGCGAGGAAACAAAAAGAGAAAGACTTCTAGAGCGTCCCCGAAAACTGTAATATTTCTGATATCTTCCCGAAGAGCTCCCGAGATTTTCCTTCTGAACATGAAGTAAGGTCTCGTATCGATTTAATCCCTGGAACTACCTTCGGAGCGAAATCACCGTACCATTTTTGCCCCAGTAGAAATGCAGGAGTTATCCAGTCGACGTAATGAATTGACCGTCAAAACGGATATCCTCTTTCCCGAGTAGATGACTTCTTTGATAAAATTCAAGAGCAGCTACTCCTCGAAGATATACCTTAGGTCAAGACACCATCAGCTACGAGTTCATGAGAGTGATGCTTCAAAGACAACATTCAAGACTCGATATGATCACTAAGACTTCGTATTGATACCCTTCGGTCAAACCATTTTCCTCCAGTCATGTAGTAGGCAATGAAGACATACACGTGGATCCTCTTAAGATCGAAACAACAGAGAATTGTTAGGCACCGAAGATACCCATAGAAAGCTTCACTAGATTGATAGAAAAATTCCACCAATGTACAATGGAAACCTCTGGAATTCCAGGTTGGAGGTCGTGTCCTGTTAATGATCTCGCCCTGGAAAGACATGACACACTATGGAAAGCACGGAAAGCTTAACTAGTGGTACATTAGACCCTTTGAGATCCTCATTAGGATCCACCCCGTAGCCTTCGAACTCCGAGTACCTTCAGAACTTAGAAACGTCCATCCTGTCTCCCACGCTCCAAATCATTAGAAGTACTTGTCCGATGAAACCTTAGTAATTCCTCTTGAACAAATCGAGACCATAGACCGAGAGATCAAACGTACGAAACAAAGCCATATCCCATTAATGAAGGTTCGCTGGACTTCCAAGCGAGAACCTGAATTCACTTGGGAGCGCAAAGACCCGATACAGCAGAGACATCCGCATGCTTTTCCATATCATGTATCTTAATTCTTGAATTTCGGGACGAAATTCCCTCTAACAGGGGGATAATGTAACAACCCGAAATTTTGTTCCCTCGCCGTAACCGTTTCGTTAATAAAACTCGTCTTAAGCGAGTTGTTCCGATTTCGTCTTCGAACTAGGTCAATTAAGTTAAAACTTTTATTTTGACCTTGTAAGTATCCAAACACGTTGGAAACATGTGAAAACGTCGCAAACTAGTAATTTGAAAAATTTTAGTTTCTACCATATCGGGTAACGACATCTTAATTGGGTGCGACCCAAAGCATCGGTTAACATCGGTATCGGGTAGAATTCCACCATGTATCCAATTCAAACCATATTTGATGTGAATTAAGACTCATTTGGAGCCTTTTCACTCTCTGTCTAACCTCCCTCCTCAAATCCAACTTGTTCATCCAAAATCATCCATTTCAAGCTTCAAAACACCAAGGTAATCATCCTAGCTCCTAGTATAACATCCTTAGCCTTCATTTTCATGTTCAAATCATGGAATACGACCATAAACATGTGTTTACGGCCCTGGAACAGCCTTAGGCCGTGAACACGTGTAAATGGGGTTTTTGAGCCTTAAAACCCATCCAAATCACCATAGGAGCTTACATATGGCTTAAGGACTTATTAGATTGGACTTAGGACACCTTAAACTCAACATTTTAGGAGTAAACATGAGTTTACCACCCAAGAAAAAGCTTGGGCTGTAAACACCATTTCATGGAGAGTAAACTCCTTTTTGGGTGTTAAAATGCAACTTACACACCTCATAAGCCCTGGAATAAAATCTAGAAGCAAGCATGAACAACTTAGAGGCATAAAACATAAGGAAACCACCCTTATAAGGAGTTCAAGGCCATGAGGGGAGTCATGGGCCATAAACTCCTAAAATCATGTCAAATGACGCCTTTAACTCACCCATTGGCTTGTAAAATTGAGTAGAATCACTTGGAATAAATCAATGACCTTCAAAACACTTAAGGATGATGTGGGTGAGAGTTTACAGCCGTAAACACTTAGTTTACTGCCGTAAACTCATAAATTGGTCCAGATGGTTAAGTTAATTCCTTGATAATGCCCTAGAACTAAACCTAGAAACACCTCTCATTTGATTTAAGGCAATTTAGCACATAAGAACACACCACCATAATTTTACGGCCGTAAAATCATGGGGATGTGGTGTTTAGGGCTGTGAACACTCCCTAGAGTTTACTCTTGAAGAGTAAACTCCATATTCTAGCCATTCATGTCCATAAATGTCACCCAGGTCACTCCAAACACTTAATTTTAAGTGTTTTCGCATCATGGAGTGTATAATCATATCTGATTAGTGTTTTAAAATCTAACTAGATACATTTGTGTATCATTTAACATTACATAGGAACCTTGCATGTTTTCAAGCCTTGATCCGATGTTTAGCATCCTTGTTGACACATTTCTCGCTCGGTGAGTTGATACCCCTACCCTTTTTCAATGTTTTTCACTGTTTTCAGGGGGAATACAAGCAAAAGTAGTACTTGTCCTCAAAACGATTTTATATGTGTTGTGTTTCATACTACTTATGTTTTTAACATTGGTAATCATAACACTGATAACCGTTTGAACTTGCAGATTTCATTATCATAGTATTTGTGAAAAACGCTATAAATTGTCGTATTTTATATTTTCACAAATGATTTTCCTCATTTCAATAGTTAAACACATAACCTTTAAACTTTGAATAGGAAACTTAATAAGTTGTTTTGTCCTCGGTAACACCCCACGGAGATACGCGAGTGGAGGATAGTAGATAGAACATTTGTAATGTCCTTAATAGAACACCCTAGGCTCGAGTGTAAAAGAACAGACACATTAGAAAACATAAAACATTAGTAATGTCCTTAATGAAAAACCTAGGCTGGATTGTAAAGGACAGGCTCCATTAGAACATAGTTAGTCATAGATACTACTTCCCATAGGCACAAGAAGTAAAGAGTAATATTAAAGATTGGAGACACGTCCTTTGTAACACGTCCCGTGGCACGAGTGTGGAGGACTACCCATGTAACCAGAATCTCCGAGCAGAGGAGAGCGTGACTTGAGTGTGTAGATCTATATGGGACTGAAAATCCCGCACCTGGCTGCTAGCTACAGCCGAACCGAAAGGTTCAAGGGTGACGAAAGTCATAAAAAGGATACTAGCCACGACTCGAGTCATATCTCGTCTGAAGTATGGTTAAGGACACGCAATCAAGATTTTGAACACGTTACACTTAATTCTTAGTTTTATATATGTGTTAAAACTAATGTACATTTAAGGATAATCAAATTTTCAAGAGATTTCAAACACACACACACATTCAGGAAAATATGGGATTGTCCTGGAGATAACATTGAACATAATCAGAATCGGTAACAATTCACACACACACACACACGTAGGAAAATATAGGATTTTCCTGGGTAACAGTAGTACGTAGCCAGAAAGTGTAACAATTTGAATAACTAAACTTTACAATTCACAAGAACAATTACGATTTCAGTGTACATATTTTACATTACAATTTGGATTTGATAAACATTACTTTTAAGAAAATATGGGATTTTCTTGGATAACAGTTTTTTTTCAGGAACCCAGAGGAACTCGTGCATTTTCATAAAAACAAACTGCTTATGAACTCACCAGCTTTATGCTGATTTTCAAACCGCTTGTATTGTCAAGTCCGCATTAGACAGGTACCCGACAATCACTTTTGGCGAAGACGGAGTGCATAGAAGACTCGTCTTTCTTTTGTTTAAACCATGTATTTATGAAACTTGTAATAATTTACTTTTCAACTGATGTAATGAAATATATGTAATGTAATGTTTTGTGTTTTACTTCGCTTACTATGTACATTGGTTATGATATTCACATGAAGTCACCTCCACCCCAAGACGTTTCCGCCTTCGGTTTCAGGGTGTGACAGGTTGGCCGGCTATTATTGGAGATTTATCAAAGGTTTCTCCAAGATTGTGATTCCTCTCACCAAGTTGACCGGGAAGGGCGTAGCATTCAGTTGGGGCCCAGAGCAGTAGGCCTCATTCGAGACACTTCGCCAGAGATTATGCGAAGCCCTGGCATTGGCCCTTCCGGATGGAATGGAGGACTTTGTGGTATATTGTAATGCGTCGATATCGGGACTAGGTGCGGTGCTGATGCAGATAGGGCATGTGATAGCATACACATCGAGGAAGCTGAAGCCTCATGGGACGAGGTATCCTACCCATGATTTGGAGTTGGGGGCTATGGTGTTCTCCCTCAAGATCTGGCATCACTATTTTTATGGGGTTCGGTGTACCATATATACTGACCACTAGAGCTTGAACTATCTAATGATCATCCCAACCTGAACATGCGTCAGTGGAGATGGTTGGACGTGGTAAAGGATTATGAGTGTGAGATCCTGTACCATCCGGGCAAGGCTAACATGGTAGCCGATTCCTTGAGTCGTAGGGCGGAGAGTACCCCATTACGAGATGGTTTTTTGAGGTTGACAGTGATGACTTCGGTGTTGGACACCATTCGGGAGGCCCTGGTAGAGGCCATGAGAACGAAGAACCGCAAGCGAGAGCGGGTGATCGGATAGATATTTGAGTTCATTACCAATAGTCGAATGCTTATAACCTTCCAGGGCCAGATTTGGGTGCCATCTAAGGGTGGGGCATGTGCCATTTTGATGGAGGAGGCGCACAGGTTGAGGTTTTCGATCCATCCCAGGGCCACTCGGATGTATTTGGACTTGAAAAGAGACTATTGGTGGCCCTGTATAAAGAGGGACATGGCGTGGTTTGTAGAGAGGTGCTTGACCTGTCGTAGGGTTAAGGCTGAGCACCAGTGTCCACATGGGAAGTTACAGCCACTTGAGGTTCCCCAGTGGAAGTGGGAACAGATTTCCATGGGTTTTATCACCAAATTACCGAGGACTACGATACGCATCGATGAAATTTGGGTGATCGTCGACCAAATGACGAAGAACACTCATTTTCATGCTATCAGTGAGAGCTCTTCCGCAGAGAGGCTGGCAAAGGTTTATGTGAGGGAGGTGGTATCGCGGCATGGTGTACCGATCTTGATTATGTCAGATCGAGATGTGCATTTCACTTCCAGGTTCTGGAAGAAGTTTAATGAAGAGTTAGGTACTAGGCAGGATTTCGGTGTCGCTTACCACCCACAGACGGACGTACAGAGTGAGCGGAAGATTCAGATGCTCGAAGACATGCTTCGGGCATGTGTGTATGACTTCGGAGGGAGTTGGGGCATGTATCCGCCTTTGGCTGAGTTTTCTTATAACAACATCCACCATTAGAGCATTGGTATGCCTCCCTTCAAGTTATTGTATTGGATAAGGTGTCGGACTCCGATCTGTTGGGGAGAGGTAGGGCAGCGAGTGATGCGCTGCACCGAGATAGTGCTTCAGACGACCGACCAGATTCAACAGGTTAGACAGAGGTTGCTGACGGCCCAGAGTCGCCAGAAGAGTTACGCGGATAGGCGAACATCCGACCTCGAGTTTCAGGTTGGATATTTTGTACTCCTGAAAGTGTCTCTTTGGAAAGGAGTGATCCGATTCAGAAAAAGGGGCAAGTTGGGGCCCCGGTACATTGGATCGTTTAAGGTGATCACGAGGGTCGGTAGGGTAGCATATCGTTTGGAGCTACCTGCAGAGCTGAGCCTAATCCATGATACCTTCCATGTGTCTCAGCTGAGGAAATGTATAGTCAGCAAGTCGGAAGTGGTACCGTTGGGGGATATCAAGGTGGATGCGAGCCTGAATTATGTTGAGAGACCGATCGATAAGTATCAGGAGCTGTTTTCGGCATGAGACTTTGAGGGCAAAGTATGGCTCTAGTGAGGGAGAATTGTAACATCCCGAAACTCAGGTAAAGCTATTTAACCCTTCCGTTTTGTTATGTTGTTAAGATTAGTCCCTCGAATGAGTTTTGTAGCAAACGAGTATGCTGGGAATACGGGGGCGTAGGTTGCGCGTACGCATGCAATTAAGTTGGATGTGGACTCGCTTGGGTACGTTGGGCGTACATAGGGTTACGTTGGGTGTAGCGGGACCAGATGCAAACCCTAATATTTGGCTTGTGCACTATATAAAGGATGCTATGGCTCATTTCTCAGCCTCCATATCAGAGAGTGAAACCCTAAGAGAGCCTTCCATCGTCCTTAGGTTGAGTGTGAGTGTTTTTGAGCTAAAATTGCGTTGTTGTGTTAGTCAAGAGGAAGGAGAGGAGCTTGTGGAGGCTAGGGCTTGAAGTGTAAGTTTGGATCTGGGATCTTCAGAAGAAGGAGCTTCATCTAGAGGTATAAAGTTCAAAAATTTCCTCTTTATTTGGTTTGATGTTTCATGGACCATTTATAGGGTTAAAAGCCCCAAAGGTGGAGACTTTATGAGTGTAATAGACTCCATGGACCTAGATCTATCCCATTTCAGTGATATCTGTGTTATAGATCCATAAAAATCCCAAATTTTTCGTTGTTGTGGGGTCATGCTTGAGTTATGAGCTTTCTAGGGTTGGGAATGGGATGTTATGGCTTTAGTTACTTGTCCAACCATGCAAAGGCTTAAAGTCATCAACTTTATGGATTAAGAGGCTTAGGGATGGTCAGATCTAAAACTTGGACATGTGTCTTAGCTGTTTAACACCCTAAAGTTAAGGAGTTTGAAACTGGACGTTATACGGGGCGTAATCCCAGTACGCACGACGTAAGGAGTCGCATACCCCGTTTCTGTGAGGATGCCAGGTACGTCCAACGTACATGTTTCGTACGTACAGCATAACCTGGAGAGTTGCCTTTTGTTGAATTTTAGGATTTGGTCAACTTTAGGGTCTTTGAGCCACGAGAGGGGTAAAATGGTCTTTTACCCTTCTGAGAGTACTAAGAGAGGGAATAGTCTAGCCTTGACAAACGCATTGATTAAGATTGTTTATTTCGTATGATTAGGCGGAGGCTAGATCAGATTTTTATAGAGTTCGAGATTACTGAGTTACCCGAGGTGAGTCTTCCCACTATATATTTACCTAGAGTGGTAATTAGAGTTATATGACAATGTATCTTGTATCTTATTTATGTGATTGTGATGCACTGCATTATTTCTATGTGATTTATGTTGTGTATGTTCCAGAGTTTACAGAGTCAGAACGAGAAGGTTCATTGATTTAGGACCAGATGGTCCACAGAGTTATAGCCTCGAGTGGCTAATATGTGTTATATGTGGTATTTTGGGGAACTCACTACACATTTATGCTTACAGTGTTGTGTTATGTGTTTCATGTACCAGTGAGGATCGCAGGAATGCGCCGAGATCATCAGTAAACACATCAGGAGTTTTTATGTATTATGATCTTGCGTTGTGTTTCTATGGTTGTTATATGATACAATGACACTTTAATAATATTTATGAATGAAAGTATGTTTTTTGAAAATGTAAAGATTGTTTTGAAAAATTTGGGTGTTACACAAAAAAGGAAGTTAAGTTAGATTTATTGTTTAATGGGTCTTTTATGTGTTTGAATGTGTTTGTGACGCAAGGGAATAAGAAGAACATACATACATACATACATCCACATGAGGCTTTTAATATGTGTATCAGTGAAAGGAAAAACAGAACATCAATGGATTTTTAGAAATATATACAGAGAGATTTTGAGAAACAGAGAAATGGTAGTTTAGTAAAAAGAAGACCATTCTAAAAGTACAATGTTGTAAACCCAGTTCTAGCTCCTTGACCCATCAACCGGGTTCCGGTCCATTAAACCCGAATTCGGGTTTTTTTTATGAATACGATTCTAAAACCCAGAATACCTATACCCATTGGACCCATACCCGAAATACCCGGAACATGGATAAGACTAATTTTTAAACCCAATACCCGGATCGTTTAAGCATCTTTCGGTTGAACTGGTTCCGGTTCTGGTCTGATTTCAGTTCCGGTAAAGTTTTCCGGTTTTATAACTCATCCCCACTCGCCATGGTATGTTTGTTTTTAATGTGCCCGATCATAATGTATGATTCATTTCTATGATTTGGTAGAGGTTTCATGAAGAGTTCGGTATCAAATTTAACTTCAACACTACTAGTCACCCTCAGACAGATGGTTAGAGTGAATGGACTATCCAGATGCACGAGGATACGTTGAGGGCTTGTGTCAATGATTTTGGTAGTAGATGGGACTTCTACCTTCCTCAAGTTTGAGTTTTCATGCAACAACAGCTTTCATTCTAGTATTGGTGCACCTTAGTTTGAATTTCTATTTAGTAGGATGTGTAGTACTCTAATTTGTTTGAGATAGGCCGATCATAGTGTCTACTCCAGATGGCATAACTTATTCAACATGTCAAGTAGAGGCTGCAGATAGCAAAAAGCCAACAACAGTGTTACTTTGAAAGGAGACAATAAGATTTAGTCTCTTAGGTTGGAGATATGGTTCAGATGAGTGTATCACCCTATAAGGGTGTTAGAGGCTTAAGGAAGCAGGGTAAGTTTTCACCCGATTTATCAGACCTTTTCGAGTGGTGGCCAGGGTTAGTAAGTTGGTCTACAGGTTGGATCTTCCTGGGTATCTTAGTTAGATTCATAGCAGCTTCCATGATTCTTAGCATCATAAGTTGTTTTTTGTTGATATGGTGGTGCTTCAGTAAGACAACATTTAGGTTGTTGGGAGCCTGAATTTTGTGGAAAGGCCTATGGCGATATTGGATAGGAAGACAAAGGCCTGGCACAACAGTGTGGTACCTGTTAGAACTAAGTTTAATTAGGATCGTTAGATTTTATGCAATCAAACAATTATGAATGTAAATATGAACACGAGTATGGCTTTGAATATGTCGTATGATTAATACTTCAACACCTCAGAAGAGCTCGAATAAGAACTTCAACTGTAGAGCTGTTTAGGGTTACAAAACAATAAACGTAATAATCAACAACTTATAATGCATACATGCATGAATACTTATAGTAAAACCCTACTAGATAAATACGGATCGACAGGCCCAATCCGGATACAAAATATAAAACCCATGACGCAACACAATTAAACTCAAAAATCTGCCCCTTTGCGTCAATGGAACCGAAAGCTCACTTCACTTAAGCTGAAGAAGACTTCTTTATTGTTTTGAACACCTTCGGAATGATAGCCAAAAGATGATGACAGAACGTTATCTACCACCGAAGCATGTCCGTGAAGTCCTTTTTGTCTGCTTCTGAGTTCTACTTGCATAGATGAATAACATTGATGATGTGCTCCAAGCAGTCAGTTGAAAATAAATGTTTATCAACAAGAGCAAATAAGAATCTGTGAGCTTCGCCTTTGGTAAACATCACAGTGATATGTGTTGAATCTATTTGACCCATCTTCATCTTATTTACATATCCTGGTTTCGGTGTTGGCTTGATGATCGGTTTCCTATTCATCACTCTCGCTATCTCTTGATCCATAATTGCAACCTCATAGATATAAGAAGCCAACATCCTCTTCAAGTGCTCCAATATCGGCTCATATTCCCTCGGATTTGTGAGCAAATATTAAACAAAAGAATCCAGTCATGAGGATTTAGATTTGGAAGATCTGCTAGGGAGATAATCGAAACTAAGTTTGCAGATCCTCGTGTGATTTTGAAATAGACATTTACAAATTTCCATGCAAGCGTAGATTTCAATACCTTGAAAGTGATTGTCTTCTGTGCGCTTCATGTCAATAACTGAGGTTGCCCATACGTTAAATAGAAATCAATAAGCACTCGGTGAACCTTTGGGTGAGAAAATGGAGCACCGACAGTTGAATCAAAGCAGTGAAACGTGAATGCCTTTCGTGTTATCGGCATGTCGAACTGTGAGTCCTTGGAATTGTCACCATCAAACAAAGCAACAGGTTCCAACCAATAAACACTTGGAAACTCTATAGCTTGATTGATAAGTGCCTCTTTTTTCCATAAGGGAAACAAGGCCTTCTTGCAGTTCAAGGCTTCTTCTTCTTCCTTGTTTCTCCTTTCCCTCTCCTCTGCTTCCCTTGCAATTTTTAGAGTTTCATCAACCTCTCGGTCTCTCTTCTTTCTCTTGAGAGCCTCAGCACTGGTTTCCTCAACATCATCATTTCTATCATCTTCAGACTCCTTTCACTTGGCTTGTGAACCAGAACCTAAAGCTACATTATTCTTCAGTTCGGCTGTAACTTTATCCTTCAGTTGAGTAGGATCAGTTTCAGTTTTAGCCTTCGGTTGATGAATCATCGTTTTGAAATTCAGTTTCGCTACAAGACATAGGATTACCCCTGTTTAGCTAAAAGATAAACAAAACTTGAACTTACAGCCACCAGAATATTGGAAAATTAAAATTTTCGTGCAATAGAGTGACAAAAGATAAAGAAATACAGCAAATTTGTATTGGATGTGAGTGATGTCTTATTATAAGATAGAAAGCAGGTGATTCCAGGAAAGAATCGCTTCCTTCAAGTTCAAGATAGACTTGAAGTGCTTGTGTGGTTTCCCGAAAAATAAGATCAAGTGTTTGTAAAGAAACATTGAAAGGCTCATAGGCTTAAGGTGGCTTATCTTAAACCGAACGACGATTCTTAATGTAAGACCGAACATTGGAAAAAGTACTTGTGAGACCGACGTGGTCTGTTAAACAAGTTGGTACGATAGATTTTATAATGACTAAAGAAGTTATAGAAATCTCAAAAACAAAAATAAAAAAGTGATTTCAGTAGGTAACCAGTAAGATCTTGAATATAATAATTTATCGTCAATTCATTATAGGTGTTGAATTTTTGTGTTTCACTCAGCACGTGGTATACGTATCTAAGATCACAAACACATATTTTATGCAGCCATAAACCTCAGTGGTAATAATCGAGAGTCTCAAGGGTTACAGTGGTGAACCAAAAGTTGATGGAGAATGTAAGGTTGATGGCTAAAGAACCAAAAGTTCCTTCTGCGATAAATACATGACTAAGCAGAAAAACTCTTAACTCATATGAGAAGAGTATGGTAGCTCTAGACCGAGTTGATTTTAAAAGCCTAATTTGGAAGAAATGATAGGTATAGATCGAATCATTAAGTCCTTGCTCTAAGTCGTAGAGGTGTTGGTCAACATGCAGCAACATGCTTCTAGGGACTCTTAAATAGTTCATAAAAGAATGAGCAGACAAACACACCACACAACCAAAACGAACAAACCGAACAACCAATTTTTTTTTTTGAGGTTTTGATATTTTCTAAATAAAAACAGAAAGAGAAAATATTTTTGGATTTTTGAAGTTTTCAGAAAAAAAATAAAAAAACAGAAAGAAAAAAATATATATTTTTGGATTCTTGAAGTTTTCTGAAAAATAATAAAAACAAAGAAAAAAAATATTTTTGGATTTTTGAAGTTTTCTGAAAAATAATAATAAAAAAAAACAGAAAGAAGTTAAAAGAATAGAGATAATAGAATATAAAGAATACACAACCGAAACCTTATCTTTATTGAGTGAAGCGAAATAGACTGAGTGTTCGGTTCATTTCGGTTCCTTAAAATTCTAGAGCCGAAATAGACTGAGTGTTCGGTTTGTTTCGGTTCTCGAAAACTTTGGAGCTGAAATAGACCGAGCATTCACTCCATTTCGCCTGTCTAATTTTTATTGCAAGATTTGAGGATTCGGTACCGACTCTGCTTCCATCATTCCCAGACCTTGTAAAATTTTATTGAAACATGCTTCAGCTAAGGCTTTAGTGAATATGTCAGCCAGTTGATTAGAGGATCGAACAAAATGCACTTCCACGTTCCCATCTTCTACATGATCATTGATGTAATGATATCTAAGTGCAATGTGCTTAGTTTTTGAATGTTGCACTGGATTGTGACAAATCCTTATTGCACTTTCAGAGTCATAATAGAGAGGAATCTTCTTCATACTCATCCCGTAATCTCTCAGTTGACTTTGAATCCATATTACTTGAGAAGTACAAGATGTTGCAGCTATGTACTCAACTTCTGCTGTTGAAAGTGACACACAGGTTTGCCTCTTGGACTGCCAGCTAACAAGTTTTCCGTCAAGAAATTGGCACCCACCTGTAGTGGTCTTTTGGTCCAGACCACATCCTCCAAGATCAACATCAGAAAAAAGCTTGAATATAGAATCCAGATTTAGCTGGATACTAGAGACCGAGAGATGAGAGTCGCTTTAGGTAACGGAAGATATTCTTCGCTGCCACCATGTCAGGTTCTCTTGGATTAGCTTGAAACCTAGCACAATAGCAAACATAAAACATAATGCCCGGTCTACTAGCTGTTAGATATAAGGGACCCTATCATTTGACGATATAGTGTTATGTCAACAACAGGTTTTTCCAGAGATGGTGTTAACTTAGTGCCAAATGCCATAGGAAGCTTCACTTTAGAGTTTCCTGTCATACCAATTTTTGTTAACAGGTTCTTTGTGTACGCCTCCTGGTTGATAAATATACATTCAGGTCCCTGTCTAATATTTAAACCAAGGAAAAAATTAATTGGACCCATTGCGCTCATTTCAAATTTAGTCTCCATCAACTTTCTGAATTCAGCTGTTAAGCTAGGATTCGTAGAGCCGAAGATGATATCATCAACATAAATATGAATTATCATTAGATGTTCGCCTTTATTCTTTCGGAAGAATGTTAGGTCAACCGAACCTTGCTTAAATTTTGACATTTTTAGAAAACGAGTTAAAGTTTCATACCAGGCTCTCGGTGCTTGCTTCAAACCATAAACCGGTTTATCCAGCACATAGTAATGATCAGGAAATTTCTCGTTCACAAACACGGGAGGTTGCTCAACATACACTATTTCTTCTAGTTCTCCATTCAAGAAAGCACATTTGACATCCATTTGGAAAACTTCAAAGATTTTATGAGCAGCATATGCCAGGAAGATTCTAACTGATTCCAACCTAGCTACTGGAGCCAAGGTTTCCTCATAATCTATCCCTTCCTCTTGGCAATATCCTTTCACCACCAATTAAGCCTTGTTGCGAATGACGGTCCCCTCTTTGTCCAATTTATTTCTAATGACCCATTACAAGCCGACCACAGAAGCATCCTTTGGTGTGGGAATGAACCACCAAAACTCGGTTACACTCGAACTCATTGAGCTCATCTTGCATTGCTTGAACCCAATCAGAATGATCAAGTGCATTATTAATTGTTTTCGGTTCGGTTTTGGAGATGAACGAGTTAAACATACATAATTCAACTTTAGAGAATAATGTAGTTTGTTTCTCTTTCAATTGAGAGCGAGTAAGAACTTTCTCAGAAGATTCACCAATACTTTGTGTTTTGGGATGGTCCTTGGTCCATTCACTAACGGAGGAAAATTTGGGTCATAAGCTGGATCCAAATCTACATTCACTACATCTTCAAATTCTAATTGATCACCCTCGCCTTCATCAGTTGCATTCTCTTTCTACCCCTCGATTGGCGAAGTGTAACCTGTGGCAGCATCAGAGTTTGCATCCTCTGTGGGAGCTAGATTCTCCCCCTCGACTTGACCTTTATGAGTTGGGGACGGTATTGAATTCTCCCCCTCGAAAGTTTCTTCGGTTGTATTTGGTGTTGATGA
Organism: Lactuca saligna; assembly: GCF_052625555.1. Lineage (NCBI taxonomy): Eukaryota > Viridiplantae > Streptophyta > Magnoliopsida > Asterales > Asteraceae > Lactuca > Lactuca saligna. Next base: position 140,021,947 of record NC_136420.1, read on the forward strand.
ACTCTCCCCTTTAAATCTAAGATGTTGATTTGAGAGTCAGTTGAGGGTTGAGCGCTTGTAGTTTTAGGAGGTTCACTTTCCATTTCATTTGCAGCTCCATCAATGATCCTTTTGAGATAATCAATTTTGTTATCTGCTTCTTTCGCCTCTGAGTGAGCCATTTTCTCTGGTTAATTAAATAACCGAATGTACTCTTTGAACAAGTTGGATATGGGAACCGAGACTTGTCCTGATGCAAGAAAAATTTCCCCTAAGTCACTTTCGCTCCTTTGAACTTTCTTCATGTAATTGTCATCAAAGGTTACGTAATATGTTTCTTCAATCCGTTTCGATCTTTTATTCAAAACTCTGTAAGCTTTTAAAGAGAGAGAGAATAACCAAGAAATATTCCCTCATCTTCATTGACGTCAAACTTGTTTCAGTTCTGATTTGAGTTAAAGATGAAACATCTTGAACTGAACATGTGGAAATATTTAACATTGGGCTTTCTATTATTTAAGATCTCATATGGAGTGATTGAGAATCTTTTGTTAAGGAAGGAATGGTTCTGAGTCTAGCATGTGGTTGCAACTGCATCTGCCTAGATGTATAACGGAAGAGAATTGAAACTGAGCATGTTCTGGCTGCCTCACATAAAGAAAGATTTCGTCTTTCAACAATCCCATTCTGTTGTGGTGTATAAGGGGCCAAAAAGTTGTGAGTTATCCCTTTATCAGCCAGAAAGTCCTCAAAATCTTTATTCTTGAATTCCAGCCCATTGTTACTCCTAATATTCCTCACCATCTTTCTCAGCTGAACTTCCACTTGCTTAATAAATTTCTTCAACTTGGGAGTTGCGTCTTGTTTTTGTTTAAGAAAGAAAACCCACGTGAAGCGTGAAAAATCATCTACAATGACAAGAATGTACTTACTACCACCGATGCTTTCAATAGCCGAAGGTCCACATAAGTCAATGTGCAATAGTTCAAGAGCTTCAATAATCTTTGTATTGATTCATGCAGGGTGGCTCTTTCTGCTCTGTTTGCCCATCTCAAACGTTGCACACAGATGTTCCTTGTCAAACTTGATAAGAGGGAGGCCTCGAACATGATCACCAAGCACCAACTTATTAATGTCTTTGAAGTTCAGATGCGATAGACGATCATGCCACAACCAACTTTCATCTGTGTTTGCCTTTGACAGCAAACATATTGTTGGTTTTCCTCGTATTGGGTTGAGATTTAAAGGATACATCTCTCCCTTGCGTTCAGATTTTAGCACAACCTTTTCCGATTTCTTTTCATTTATTTCAGAGCCCTCATCATCAAATGATACTTTCAGACCTATTAACTAATTGTGACACGCTGATGAGGTTATGCTGCAATCCTTCCACATACGCCACTTTTAGAATCGAGAAATCTCCATTGGTTATCATATAATATCCTGTGATTGATCCATAGGATTTATTTCGATACTTTACACACCCACAATCTTTTAGGGACCGAAACTCCCTCAGCTCTTCCTTCCTTCTTGTCATGTGACGCGAGCAGCCATGGTCTATATACCATTCATCATCGAACTGCTCATCACTAAGTACCTGCAAATTCAAGCAGATTAAGAAACGTAAAGTTTCTTGGGTCCTGGTGAGTCTTTCACAGAAAAATGAATTACATAAGAAATATCAACAAAATATGTCTTTTTACTAGAGTGGTTTGATCTTTTCTTTTAACGGTATACACCTTGATTTTAGTTTTATCTTGTTTAATTTTTGGTGCATTAGTTGGTGTGTTGTTAGATGGTTTAGGATTTTTCTTTTGAATCTTAGGGTTAGCTGCCTTTTTCTTATTATGGAACTCAGAATCTGATGCTAGCTTTCCCTTTCCTTTGACGTCCTTCACAGAATTTTTTTTGCATTGTGAATCACTAAAAGTTGACTTACGGTTCTGAGAGCTGATGTGGAGACCGAAACTTGACTTTTGGTTTGGTACGCTAGTTTGGGAACCGAGAGTAGATGTTTGGTTCGGACATTTGGAATAGTAGGAATTTTGGCTAAAATTTTCTTTTCCTTTCAGTTTTTCCTTCCCTTTATCTTTTGATTCTTTCCTATGTGGTATGTAGTTGGGATTTTGAGATTCCTTGTGACGTTTTCGCTCATTCAGGTTCTTAGCGTATCTTTGATTTCTTAAGCGTTTCTGTTCCGCTAACTCCTTCTGTGATTTGTGGATATTAAAGCAAGCCTTTGGCTTCTGTTTTTGACTTTCGGTTATATTTGTTGGAGCATCTGGTTCTGTCATTGGTTCTTCAGGGATTTCTTTAGTTCCCCTTGTGCTTGGTTTGTCGAAACTTGAGGGTTTGTTGATGGGTTCAACAACATATCTTCCTTTAACCCTCCATGAAGTTTGCTCAGATAAGCTTACGGTTTTGTCTGCATTCTCAATAGGGGCAGACCAGAAGTAATCGTTGCACCCTTCAGCGTTGTCTTTGTCAACCAAGACTCTTAATTCTATTGTTTGTTTTGTAGTGACCCCTATAACTGCATAGACCTGATTTGCAAAAGTTTGAACCTTTTGATAAACCATAGTTTTTTCTTTGAGTTTTTGTTGCTTGTCTTTTGACATGAGAGCGAATTCAACCGAATTTTCATAAATGGGTGGTTCCTCATTCTCGGTTTCGCTCTTCATAAACTTGGAGCAATCAACTACATCTTCTACTGAGATTTCACTCATCTCACTTTCCTAGTTCATTTTCTTTTCTGGAGTTAATTTGGCATTAGACAGTTCAAATGATTGAATAGTGTCTGACTTAGTTTTCAACCTATCATTTTCATCGAAAATATATTTTAGCATACATTTGTGTTCCTTACAATCAATGAAGGTTTCTATCTTGTCCAGTCTAATTTTGTAACACATGGATGTCTCTTCTGATGACACTATTAATTCACATTCCGCTATGACCTCATCCTCCTTAAATTCAAGGAAGGTTAAAATCATCTTATGAATCTTCTTTCCTATCTCACAACTCAAATGCAATTTAGCAATATTAGTGTATAAACGCTTAGAAATTAAACAAAAAACATTCCTTTGTTTTAAAAACTTTAAATTGTCTCTTTGCAAATAAATACTTTCATCCCTAGCCTTAATTAACTCCACCTCCTTTAGCTCAATCCATATTCTTCTCTCCTCACTCTTTGAAGACACCCTACTGAGTTGGTCAGTTAGGTTAGAATTCGCTAACCGAGTTGGCATGAGACTACCACTTAAGTTAGAAAAATTAAATTTTAATTCATTTAAATCTTCTTCATAATCTGTTATTGGAACTTTAAGTGATTCAAGGATGGATTGTACCTTTTTTATCAACCGATCGCAGTTGTTGATCTTCTCACTAACAAGCTTGGCTGCAAAACACTTGTCCTCAGTCAGGTTCGGTTCCTCATTTGCACTTTCGGTTGATGAACCAGCTGTGACAATTAAACACTTTCCATTCGAACCTACTTCCTTTGTCACATAAGCCTTTCCATGAGTGGGCTTTCTTACTTCTTCATCTTCAGAGTCGGTTGACAAAACTTCAACGCCACCAAACTCATCTTCATCTGCATTCTCCTGTACAATCAAGGCATTCATTGAACTTTTAGTTTCCTTCTTTTTCTTGATCTCTTCCAAATTGCTCATATAGTACGCCTCATCATCTTCACCATCTCTTTTCTCATCCATTTTCCTTAGCATGCAATCTTTGGCAAAGTGGTTCTAGTCGTGATACTAATTGCAATCGAACCTAGAGTCTCCTGCAAGCTTGCTCTCCTTCTTGACTTCATCCTTTTGAGAAGAGATTTTCTCTTCATCCTTCACCTTCTCAAAACTATAACTTCCTTGCAATTTTCGGTTCTTCTTGATAAGATATTTTCTTCACGCAAACTTCTTTGGATTGGTGACCATCATAGCGTACTCTTTGCTTGTAAGATCACACTCAAACATATCAGACTCTTATTCTTCTTCTGCAACATTTTTTCCTTTTGAGACAAGGGACAAATATCCCACACCAGAAACTACCTTCGCTTCTTTGGTTACTACACTCTCATGGGAATTAAGTATTTCCACATGTTTCGCCAGTGAGTAAGACTTAAACTGTTTGTGTGTTTGTTCCTGAGTGAACAAACAGCCCAAGTGTGATAGCTTCCCAAATGAGATAGCCATTATCTTCTGATCCAACCACGTAGTCTTCAAAGTGATGTGCCCATACTTCATAGTCTTGAGTGTAAAGAATGGGTATCCTGGTTGTAGATCCAATGTTGTTTGAGATGTTGATGGGATTTGTTTGCGAATCGTCGTGATACATGGTGAGCTGCTAGAATCAAAGCTGTAAACTTGAGATTAGGGTTTCATTTGAAACAAAGTTGTCATTGATACACAGAATATGGCTTCTATTTATACGATAAAAGCTGAAACCCTAATTAATACAGAATACAGAAGGAATGTGTATTGATCACACAGCCTCCTGCTCTGATACCAATTGTTAGAACTAAGTTCAATTACGATCTTTAGATTCTATGCAAGCAAACAATTATGAACGTAAATATAAACACGAGTATGGCTTTAAATATGTCGTATGATTAATACTTCAACACCTCATAATAGCTCGATTAAGAACTTTGACTGTTGAGGTGTTTAGGGTTACAGAACAATAAATGTAATAGTTGACAACGTATAATGCATACATGCATGCATACTTATAGTAAAACCCTACTAGATAAACACGGATGGAATGGCCCAATCCGGATACAAAATATAAAGCCCATGATGCAACACAATTAAACTCAAAAGTACCCTTATTCAAGGTTTATTTGCATCATTAGAAGGGTTTTGAGTGCAGTTGGGAGCTCGATTCGAAGATGCGAGAGCACTACCTATGTCTTTTAACAACTAAGAATTTCGAGGAAGAAATCTAGTTTAAGTAGGGAGAATTGTAACACCAAGTTCCAAGTAAACATTACTTATTTAGTTTGCAGTTTAAGACTTGAAGAATGAATTTTTTTGGCCATAACATTAGCATGTGAGTGTCACCACATGACGGTGTCCAAGAAAGCATGCATGTTTTTGGGTGTATTGACCTGACAGCATATTGGTCACGATGTCACAGCCTCTGCATGTAAAACCCTAATTCTAGGGTTTGTGCCCTTTTTTAAGGGAAAAAAGGTCAAGGTTTATATATCCTCTACCTCTATCATCTCCTTCTCACCTCCAACATAAAACCTAACCTCCACTTTATCATTTGAGAGTTTTCGTGGTTATTTAGTGCGTTGAATAAGAAGAAGCTCTTGGTGTAATGATCTACCAATATAACCTCTTATCCTCATTGTTTCTTGTACTCTGAACTTTTTTAAGTTCTCAAGATCCAATATTTGTGATTAATGCTACTAGGTCTAGGCTTATTCTCCCTTTTCTCCATGATTGTGAGAGTTTGAAGGGTTAGATTCCATAAATTTGGCAACTTTATGGATCATTAGGGTCCTTTTAGGGCTATATGTTCTAGTTCCATGTTTCTTTGGTGTATTTAGTCTCATTCGCAAGTTTGAGTCTATTTATTATACGTTTTGACCTATAATGGAAGAACATGGATGTCCATAAAGCACTAATATTTATGTAGCATTAGGAGTAGGAATGCCTCATGGAATTTATTTATGGGTGGTTGTAGTGATTTAGAACCTAATGTATTAAGGAGGTCAGAATAGTGCTCACGGAATGAAGGATTAGCCTTTATGATGTGAGAAATGATAGTCTCCGTGACTTCTTTTTCTTGAGACCACTACGATGTGACAAAAGCTCAGTCACGATGTGGTGGCCATCTAGTAGAGTTTTAGACTATTGACTTAGACCGTTGACTTTTTTACTAAGTTTGACTTTACATCAATCTGAGGGTTGTGGGCAATAGTTTAAGTGTTGGTCCCAGATTCTTGTATAGGTGACATGTAGTACCTGCTATTGGATCTATGGTCAATGATGTTATCTGCTAGACTACGATGATATTTTCTCACTATAATTTCGTACTATAGTATGTGTCCTTGTACGTAGGATGTTGTTATACTCTAGTGTTTGGTTAGACTAGTAGCTATGCTAGGATTATTTGTCCTTGTAGTTATTGTTGTGTTGTATACACGAACATAGTGTGGTTAGGTTCACTTTGTATTGATTTTTGTTGTAGGCCTAAACACCCAGGAGCAATCTAGTTTTATGCTGTGTACTCGGAGTCAATATATATATATATATATATATATATATATATATATATATATATATATATATCCTTGACAGTTGTCCAGTGATTCAGCCTAACAAATTTATGATCTAATCACACGATGCTCAAATCATCTAAGAAACCATATCAAGCACTAGTCATAGCATACATGATCGATCTTATATCTGAAAAATATGACACATGACTCATGCTTTCATTTTCATGACAATGATGTATGTGAACAATCCCCTTCTTGTAATTCCACGTTGAAACTTTTCAACACATTTTGAAATGAACTCAAGAGTAATCTGGACTTCAAAAAAGATAATACTCTTTCACTCTTTCCATGGATGCATATATACTTGCTACACGATGCGGGTTTATGTCGTTAAATAGACTTCTCAACCTAAAAAAAATTATTTAAATACCATAAATGTTTTAATTCTTTCAAGATGTGTCATACATCCTTTGAAAGTTTCCTATTAAGGAAATCTTTTTAAGCATCTATGTTACCACATTGTATAATCAAAGAAGGATACAATGGTAACAAATAAACAATAGGCATTTTCACAACTAATGGTCAGAATGCTCCATTTATCGACTAAATTTAACTATCCTTAGACACTTCTCATTGACAGCCTAAAGGCTATACATTGTTTCCTAGTATCTATTATCTTATCCAAATTGATCTGTGTTTTATCAGTAACCAATGTGTGACCTTCTATAGTTATACGTGACACTTAAAACTAGAGAGGTTCTCTAGCTCCTGTAGACTAGAAGAGGTAAGGCTACCTTATTTGACTCAACTGGTATTTAGACCTCAAGTTGAGAGCTAGTGCCAGCTATAGGTTAATTATCGGTAATATCTTGAATTTCTTCAAGATCAATATGACTAGCACTAATTTCTTAATATGTATTTGTTCCTCTTCAAGGAACACTACTCTTGAGATGTAACCCCACATTCTCATGGGTTTTTTAAATAAATAAAAAAATTATTTAGTGAATATTACTAACAACATGAGAACTAAATGTGGGGAATCTTTCCATGTCCACATTTCATTAGGTGTCAGAAAACCTAGTTAGTTGGTTATAAATTTCAAAACATACTCTACTATTTCAAGTGTATATTCCCCAAAAAAAAGTAATTTGTAGCAAAGCACGACACATTGTATATTAAACCATATCGAATTTTATTATCCTTTCAATAACGAAATTATATTATGATGTTCTCAGAGAAGCTAATTATGAAAACCATTCCATAATATCTAAGATGATCGTAGAACTTGATAATAAGACATTCTCCTTTCCTTTTGGATCAGAAACCATTTTATCTTACTTCCCAATTAAATCCTCAATTTGTTCTAATACTCTTGTGCTATTCACAATGCACGACGTATGCTTAGTTATCAAATCATAATCACATGTACCGATGCTATCAGTCAATATGACGTAGTAGTTTGTACAAGAATCCTTACTTTGTACAAGATCCAACAATCTAGTGTCTCTAGTATTTGTCCGTGTGAGTGGTGATTAAGTCATCTTGCCAATAACCATGATTCGCATACATCATCCAACTTAAATAATGACTCCATGACTGGTCCAATTGGAGCTTGGTGATGCGATACCTACTTCTGTGGCCAAGGAAATTATGACACAAGCATGTTGATATCTAGACTATTAAAAGAATCAATATTTAAAGTTAAAATTGATTTTATTAGTAATATAAACTAAAATTTCATGAATTCTAATTACAAGAAGATTTTTTAACATGAAACTGTCATATTTATAAACTATAATGTCACCTTTCCATTTTCAAATGAAAACTGATGCTCTTGTTTATACAACACATAAAATAAAATTAGGTTTGAAGGCATATTAGAAGAGTTATATAATTTAACTAAATCTTTCATAACTACACTACTAAGTGCAAGCTCCAAATCCATAATCATTGAAACATGCGACACTCATCTATTCCAATTATTAGGGTTACCTCTTGATGATTATGACTTCTTTCTTTCCTATAGATCCTTCAATGTCTTACAAATATGATTATCACATAATGCATCAAGGATCAATGAATTAGAGGTATTATGGAATTTGATTACCTACATAGTTGATGTTGAGTCAAAACATTTCGACATTACCAACTCCAAGATTTTTCAAGTACATAGAGCAGATTTGTTTCCTTTGATCCTTGTCATTTCATTAACGGTAACTTCCTATTTTGAGTTATGGTTGCGTGGAATAGAGGGCACACCAATTACATTTACCCATAATGGGTAGTTCTGGCTGAAACCCATCCTTTCCATCTATGAATTGAACATTTTGTTTTATTTTCACAAACATTCAAAAAGGAAATAAATGGACTTGGAGAAATCTAATTCCTTTTTGGTTTCCATAGTTTAGAGAAGGTTTAGTATTCCATCAAATTCGTCTCCATACTATTCATATGAGAAATCAAGCTAAAATTATCATAAGAACTTGTGAGTGATCCAAGCATAAGATGTATAACATGACTTTTTTTAATGATAACATTAAGATTCTCGTGTTTATCTATGTATCTCTCATTGATCATATAGAAAACTCTATTCTTTAGGTTTCATGCAATTAGAAACTTTTTTCGATTTTGAAATCACTATTTCCTTGACCTTTGGTGAAATATTTGACTCAATTGCATATTCATTTAACATGCTCACATTTCACAAAAGATGCTTTTGGATCATTGAGGACATAAATAATGACGCAAAAGACCTTGACAAATATACACGTTTATGTGAATCACAAGTTCTTTAAAGTTAAAATGTTGTTGATTTGAAGGATATTCTTATCATGGACATCTTTCCTATTTTTAAGTTGAGGAAGATTTTATAAAAAATGATTTATTTCTAATGGAAAACATAACGAAGCTAGAATTTGAAAGTGTTAGAGGATGTGGGAGAGGTTTCCCATTTAGCCTAATAGACAAATTTTAAAGAATTGCATTCAATATTTAATTGTTAACCCTATTTTAAATTATGGCTCGGATCCATATTTTCATTCATAATATGAAGCATGATGCCATAATCAGATCACAAATCTGTTTTAGGTAGGTAAAGCACTTTACCAAATTCAATTAGAATGAAACTCCTTGATCTCTCAAGATTCACAAAACTATCCATGGCATGATAATCTCAAACTATGCACTTAAATTTGTGACAAGGACGTAAAGGAATACAAACAATATGTAAATAACTATCCAAACCTGTGTGACACACTCTTTGTCATTTTTTAAACATTCCAGTCCCACTATCAAATCAAGAAGAAATGATGTGAGTTGCCATGGATTAGCTTAAACTTTTTTTTTTGTAAATAACTAGAATGGGCTTTTTTATTATAGTACTTTATGTTATATTTTTAACGAGATTTACATCCAATCAAAACCCTTTCAATTAACGACTATCCACCACACAGAAACAATGAGTGAAAAGGATACTCAATCAATGGTCATTTATAGGTTGTTTCTTTATACATCTTTTATGGAATGGCTACATGAATGAGGCCAAATCTTAGTTTGACTAACGAATTATTAGTCTTTTACATATAGTATTGTATACCTTTATAAATACATGTAAGGGTGTATTTAAATTATATAAGAATACAAGGTTTAAGTCTTATTAACTTACTTAACTTTTAATTAATTAATATTTAAACCATTTAAGATTTAATTATAATCTTTTAATTAAACATTAAATTAATTGTATAACATATTTCAAGAATTATACAATTATCTTAATTTGACTTTTAATACACAATATTAATTATTTTTCTATATTCCTCAATTTTTGAAATTAGGACTTATCTAATTACCTTGTTTAAATGTGAGGATTTTAAGCAATTAAAATAACCATAATTAACTATTAATTATCTTATAGTTTGAAAAAGTCTAGCAAATCCCAAGAGGTTATGGAGGGCATAGCGCATCCCCTCTACAATTCAACAGGCTTCTTCTCAGTTTTCAATTTTCAATTTTTTACTACTGCACTTAAAATAGAAAATCCTAAGCACTGAAACCACTTATAGATGTTGTAGGATACAATAAAATATAAATGTACGCAATGGAAATCATAAAACTGTTTCTGACTAGATGCAACCTAGATATCTATGGCATTTTCTCACCATAGCAACATAATATGAGCAAACCGATCTAATCTATCAATATGAAAGAACAAATCAGATTAGTAACATAGCCTTTTGTACAATCAAATACAATACCTCCTTTGCTCTTTAATACCTTATAGAAAACAAGAGCAAATTTTATTAAAAGGAGAGAGGATAAAATTAGTAAATTTGGATTTCATCTTCTTGGATTCATTAGAAAAAAAATCAGATTCCAAAGGTTCCCATTTATAGCTAGAGTATGTTAAGGAAAAACCCTTATATGAATAACTAAATATTAGATTTAATATATTCAAGTCAGTTATCATTATCATCTATCAAAAGGCTTCCTATAACCCCAAAATCCACCCCAAAATGGTTCATACCATGAAGGCTTCAAGAATTGCCTCCTTTGGAGATTTATTACATAGTTACTACTCAGTCCTTTCATTTACTTAATTCCTTGTAATCGACATTTGATACTAGATTAATTCTAATTAATAATTACTTAATTTCGACCATTTCTACTTAACTTATTAATAATCTGCTAAGTTAACAAATCATAGTATCTCTTTTTAATGTCATTTCTAGCTATTTCTAGTTATGAGGGCAAGCTAAAAAGGACTTTGCTTTTGCTTCATAAAGTTATATTAATTTAGTTACGAACATGGATACATATTATAACATACAAGTCTCTATCAATACATGGAAATTTCTTCTAAGTACTATGTTTATCTTTCTCGTCCTAACACTAGATCCTGTTGTAGCATAATAGGTCTATTCAATTGCCATAACTGCAATGTTTCTTCAATTCCCACACATAGCAAGAACACTATATTTGTAGAGATTAAACCTCACCATTACATTCCATGATTAGCAAGTTTTCTATCTCATTTTTATTCGACCACTCAATCATTTGGAAACTTTATGATTCCATTAAACCATAATAGGTATCATATGTCTAGAACACACATATGTTGGATAGAAATCATACCTATCCTATCTAACAATATTGTTCCATTCGTGATTCAAAAGTATTCTATCTCTTTCATGTAAATTTATTCTCAACTTACTATCCTAACATTTCTCTTCTTAACCTAATTGATCCTCAGGTAACTTATTGACTCCGTTGAACCATAATAAATAACATATGTATGCAATGCACATAAACTGCATGCATGTCATAGCAACCTAGATTCAATTTCTCCACTTCTTTAATTGATTCACAATTGTCTCATATCTTTTCCTATAACCCATTTCTCTTCTTGAAATTTTTTTGTACTTATCTTCTTTAGCCTTTAGCTGCTCTCAAGCCAACTGCTATGACTTTTTCTCTTCTTTTTACAAACTCTATACTTGATACATTTGTACAGTGCATTTCCGTACACATCTTTTACATCATGAAGTCACACACTCCCACTATTTATATACTCTCATCTCTATATGATATTCGATTATCTCATTCTGTATTGGAAATCTATACCTAATATTAGACTATTCTAACGAGTCCACTATCTTCTTACTTCCATATGTCACTTCTTACTCTCTTTCTAACAATCCCTTATTAGACATAAGGTCTAATACTCTTCTTTCTCTAATAGTCACTCATAAGTAAGTTGATATATAACACATTTATATACAAAATACCACGCTTCTATCTTTTCTCACTAAAGGAGTTGCACCACCTCTTCATTCTCCCTTATAGGCATACAAAATTGTCGTCATACTCTGTATTGTAATGTCTTGATTTTCATAACAAAAAATTTGATTTATATAATAAAACATTGCATTTTAAAATTCATTTATTCTTAACAAAAACAAATGATTTAAAATCAAAAATCATTTATTTGTTTCAAAAGACCTGCATAACTTGATGTTAATGCATGTGTAAAGTCAAGCCTTACACCTTTCATGATCTCATGAAATACCTCAAAACATTTATAATCAACTGGGTAACCACCAAGCTTAGTGAGTTCCTTTAATACCATATACCAATATATATATATATATATATATATATATATATATATATATATATATGTATATATATGCAGTATATGCAGATAATGGCCTTTAGCATAAAGCTAGACTGCCGCTTCGCCTTCAGAGTAAAGTTGGTATGCCCTTTAGCCTTTAGCATAAAGGTGATCCACATGAGTATATTGGCCTTCAACACAAAGTTGTCCGCCATCAAATCCCAAAGAGTATATCAAAACATATACAACAGGCAGACACACAAAAATCCAACACAGTAGGCAACTAACTAAACTAATGTAGTTCCCTAGTAGCATATTGTAGTGCAATTACATCATTATATATATATATATATATATATATATATATATATATATATATATGATACATACTGTACAATATATTATAGTCAAAAAACTCACATGGTCGAGGTGGATGATTCTCAAGAAGCTAGTTCTTGAGATAAAATTTCAACTTATCCCTTTTGAAACAACAAGAATTCTAGCAAAAACCAGGAAGATCGCAAGAAACACTATACCCTAAAAGCTTCTATTTCTTCTAGCTCTCTGATTCTATAGAGGTTTACTAAAGGAAGATTCTCTAATACCCCAAAGAAAACCTCTAAAAAATCAAACTTAAGAACTGACCAGTTGAGTTTGAGAAAAAAGAGACTATAATCACTATTTATAGCCATTCTACTGGTAGGATGCTCCCTGCCTATGTCTAGGGCGTGGTGTCATTTTGGTAGATACTAGGGGTGGCTCTCGGACATGACACGTGGTGGCTTTTGGCAGGTCCATGAAGGTCAAATATCAAATCATCAAAAAATCATATCATTCATGTAATTGCTATATTTTCGATGTTCTTTACATCCATGCACAACTATCAATCAGTACTACAAACTTTTATTTGTACTTTTTTAGCTATCTCTCATCTTATTTTAAGTTTAACAGTCTATAAATATTACACCGCAAAAGATTATATTAAATTCATAATTTTTTTCATATAATCTATATTCTTGATGTCTTTTATATTGATGGATTTGTATTTATAGGATCTTCAATTCTCTTTTACGTTGTTTTGGCTAACACTCAACCAATTTTAGTTTTTATTTCTGCATCATACACTCTTGCTCCCAGACTTCGAAAAATTAAACTTCCTCTTTGAAATTCAGATTTGGACGTTCTCTATATGAGTGCTTTTGCTTTTACGATTACTACCACTCTCATTTATGATTTACTTTTTATGGCATGCTTTGTCATATATGGCTAAATGTAAAATTCAAATACTCATTACTTGTTCATATTTAGTCGGATTTAAGCGTTCCTTATGTCTATGGAAATCGTATTTACATCTACTACATGTTTATGATCTTTATTTTTCGCTAAAAAGTAATAAATTTCTACTTTGAATTTTATAAACATAAAAAAATTACTATAAAGTGAAAATGGGGTGTTACAACCCCCCCCCCCCCCCACTTACATGGATTTTGTCCTTGAAATTATAATCTTAGCGCACTTTAATGTGATTCTAACAAGCCATTTTATTGGACTTTTCAACCTTAGATATACCCCTGAACTCCTTGCAAAGTATTTCCAAAACCAGGAATTTGTTGGTCTGTACTTTTATAGTTTGTAATCTACAATGGACGATCTCCTTCAAATGTAAAATTTCGATGTGTTCCTATGACTAGGAACAGTGTAGATTCTTTAAGAAGGAAATAACTAAGGAAATTTATCTATGACATCCTAACAAAATCCAACATTCAAAACATGTTCTATAATAGGATTGTATTATATCATTTTGACTCTATGTCGCATGAAATCTTTCTATGGTAGACCATTAAAGAACACACAAACCTAGATTATAAGTAGTTGTCTCTATCTAGATTGCAACTAGTTGACTATAGTTCTAGTGAAAGACTCATTAACAAGATTGATCATATTCCTTCCTACCATGTTATAATAAACACTAGGTCACCAATATCCTTCTTGCAATTCTCTAACTACTTTACATGTATCAAGGTATAACTACTACTTCATGAGTTCGTTCATATGCCTACTCATGACACATTGTGATACTATCCCATTACTGGGCTTTCGAAGCCAGATCTATCTTGTCATCATCCCCATGGGGTCTGAAGTCTCATGATAACCCCTTCGGTGGCTTTGATGACTCACAACCATTATCTTACTGTTATTTAAAGAACATAGTCATCATCCTTCCTTAATATCTATTAGGCCTAACATATCTCCACTATATAAGTTTTTTTTGGCTACAACCAATTTGAGGTCCTTAATCTACATGGTATGGATGCTAAAGTCTAATAATCATCCTATTCAACCTATGAATATTAAAATCTAACACTAGTTTTATACAAATTGTTACGCTTATCGATAACAAATAACAATCCTAACCACGTAACATACCCTTAAAACCTATAATGACGCATTAACAAAAGAATACATTATAGTATGGATTCTAAAGTCTAACTTGTTGCCTTATTTTATCCTTCGAGTGCTATAGTTCTAATATATTCTTGTGTCAACATCCACTCCCTCCTTTAATAAAATACTTACCCAAAACATGTAGTATACTCCAAAGCCTAAAATTACACTAACACATCATTAAACGCATACGTATTTGGGCTCGATGATTTATCTAATGCGACCTTTAACTGAATGAAAGCATCTAGGAAATTTATACTAGTCTCTTACTATCATTTTGTGTTCTCTATCATCCCATCCGATAGCCTACATCGTTAAACTTAAAAAGTTCGAACATATTTCTAACACTACACTTCCATGTTACTGCATGTGTAAATCCTAGATAAAATCCTTAGATCCTTTAATTGCTTCGTAGGATGAACTTTTATTGACATTACTAAAACAATATATCTTCTAATGAGGCGTCTCTAGAACTTAATCTCTAACGAATACCACTACTTACACATCTTTTAATAAGGAGTCACTCCTATAATTTTTTTCTGTCACCAATTAACATTACGGATTCTTAGTTAATCTCAATTGCTACCGATAACATCAAGCTCATCTGGTCGAACCTGGATCAATAAATTGATCCACCAATCCTATCATGTATATTATAGATACATCTCTAGCTTTGCAAAGTATCACCTCCTCTCTTAGAGGAGGTAGTCCATC
Organism: Lactuca saligna; assembly: GCF_052625555.1. Classification (NCBI taxonomy): domain Eukaryota; kingdom Viridiplantae; phylum Streptophyta; class Magnoliopsida; order Asterales; family Asteraceae; genus Lactuca; species Lactuca saligna. The sequence continues at coordinate 140,037,423 of NC_136420.1, forward strand.
CTGAATGAACCGCTTCTAGGTGCCTCTTATTTTACGTATATGTACATCAGACAATGTCTTGAAAAGGTTGTACCACAGAAACAATTTCTTTAATATTGATCCTACTACGGAAAGTCTTGGATGTGGTATAACTAAATTCGTACAACAATATTAACACCCTCTCTGTCACACCCCCTAACCAGATGGCGGAAACGTCTGGGGCGGGTGACATCATCTTGTAATATCATCATAGTGTATATAATTGAATCATAGACAAGATCATCGCCATAAATGAAATATAACAACAATCATAGTTTTACATCAATGTGTTTGTTCACAAATTACATCACAAAATGTTAAATGTATGATGAAAGCAAAAACATAACAACATCCACTTTTCCTTGACGACCAACCTATTTAACGCGGTCCTAAGAATACAAGTTATTTTGAAAAATATCAACATATATAATGTTGGTGACTTCATAAGCATTTTTGTATGAAAAGATTTTTTTATCATTTTGTAAAGACCAAAATTCAGATATTTTCGTAAAAATGGCATGAAAGTTTTGTTTCAAATCTTGTATTAAAGCATACGTGTTCTTGTTTGGTAGTGTAAAAAGAGTGTTTCCCCAGAAAATTCAGATATTTTCTATATAATATAAAATGTAATGTATAGTGTATGTTCCCCAGAAAATCTGATATTTTCTGTTTGTAAAAGTGATGTGTTCTTTAAACCCTAAGACCTAAGTAATGTAGTAAGTGTATAGTTCATACAATGTATCAAGAGTATAATATGTGTATTCTGTAAATTTATTGTGTTTGTTAATCACTCTGTCAGTCGTTATAACCATACTTGATATGACTGATATGTTTGTCATGACGTTCTTTAGGCATCAATTAGGTAAGACATTTGTCACCCTAGACTGGCCCATGTAGCTGCAGCGAACAAATCAGGTGCGGGGGTGTTAACCCCATATAGATGTATACAAAAATTCTCACTCTCCCTCCAGGAGACTCTAGTTATAACTACATGGCTTACGGTGTACGCTAGGTAGGTACGAATGAAGGCATGTCTCACAAGATCCTTAACTAAATTTACGCGAATGGTGTATCCTATTATTTAACGTTATGAATAATGTTGCAAATGTGAATTTTGACTACAAACTAATAGTGATAAAAATATAATTGTTTTTATCATGAATAGCTTCTAGTTATCCAAAAGCATCATGAATAATTCGAGTGTATTAGAATTCTCACTCATGTCCCAAATATTATAGTATTTGTCATAAAAGGCCCAATTTGAATGTCATTATCACACATGGCCTAATAGGAATATCAATGGGCTTATATGGCCCAATTAGTGTAAAAATGTCGTAAAAAGTCCGTTTGCTTCTAAAATGATTGTTTTAGCTCAAATAGTACCAAAAATGACATAAAATGCCCACTTTTGTTAGAAATGACCATTTTGTCCCAACGAAAACTGTAATTGACAATAATGGTCCACCTTGGTCAAAATTTGATATTTTGCCACATTAAAGCCAAAATTTACATCAAAGGCCCTTTTTTGTTAAATATAACATTTTGGGACCAATAAAACTATGTTTTGTCAAATAAAGCCCTTTTTATGTAAAAAGACACTTTAGGCCCAATAAAACTGTAAGTTGTCACATAAAGCCCATTTTTATGAAAAATGTCATTTTGACCCATACAACTGTGGATGTTAATCTTTCTTGTAATGTATGGCCCCTTTTGTATACTTTATTTAGTTTTCTAGTAACTTTTAACATGTTAATCTTTCGAAACATCATAAAAAGTCACATTGTGTAACTTGTTTACTATATCTTAAAAACTTGGAAGATATATCGAGTTTATGAGTGTTTAACATAGTTTCATAACATATTTACACAACATATCATGAAAATACACACAATCATGCATAAATACTAAGATTAAACATAAAACTAAGCTTATATTCCCCGTCTCCCCTAAAGATGGAAAAACCTAAAAACAAGGGGTATGAAGCTCGCTTTGAGTTTTCTTGGTTGTGAAGAGGAAGAATGGAGTGGGTTTCAGCCTAGCTTGCACCTTTTAAAGGGTTTCGAAACTTTGATGGTTTAGGAAGCATGAACACGATATGAAGTTATGTAAGGAATAGTTCTTAGTGTAAGATGGAAAAAAATCATTTTGAGAGTGATATAAACGTACCTAGTTATGATCTTTAATGAGAAACTATTGAACACACCCACAAAATCTTTGAAAGTTCGACGGGATAGATGAAGGAAATTTTCTTGTGTTCTTGGGAGGAAATGAAAATGAGTGAGTAAATTATGAAGTGAATAATGGAGACAGAGGAAAGCCTCAGCCAAATTTAGTGAAGGAATAGGAGAAAGATTAGGTCTTGTTGTATAGGGGATAATGATCTCCTAGATGCATGAGATTTACCTTGATACATGAAGGTTAAACATGTGTTGTCATGCATAGATTAATCTTTTATCCATTTATTTTTTTTCTTTTTTTTTATAAAACCGAGAATTAGGAGAGGGAAAGAAAGAAAAGAAATATTGGGCTTGAATTGAATAGAAACTCAGAACATATAGCCTAGTAATGAACCTTTCGGTCCATTCGGCGTACATACAAGCTTATGGCCCAAAAGAGTAAAATAAATGGGTTTTCAGCCCAATGTGGTTAAATAAATGGGTTTAGACTCGTTGCAACACCACTATCACTCCCAAACACCTGTTGGTCGTATCTCAAATAAATATAGTTGATCAGGCTGTATATATACCATATATGATTACATAAATGTCTAGGTTTGACTGTAGTGTCCAACATCTAAATACTTCTGTTTTGTTCTTCTTGTGATACTTGTTCGTATACTTTGTATAAAATACATATATTTTCAAAATATACTTTATTTAGGGCACTTCGGCCCCATTATATATATAGTTGTATATATTTTATCAACTGATATATTTAGTTCACTATAAACAATGATCTGATACCAATCTGTCATACCCCCAAACCGGAACGACGGAAACGTTTTTGGGTGGAGGACGTCATGTACAATATCACAACAATCGAATAATAGTAATCAAAGCAACAACAACCATTGTATTAATAATATCTAGTTTTACATTGTGTTGAAATCATTACATGATTAACATTGAACTATCACAAAAGATAAGATGTAAAGCTACTATGCCCCATCTTCGGAACGCCCGACAAAGTACATGTCTATTAGTTATCCTGAGAATACGGTTTGAAAAAGTGTCAACATTCAAGTTGGTGAGTTCATAAGCATTTTGATTATAGAAAGTTTGTTATTTGTTCTTTGAAAAGGTTAATGTTTTCCTCTAGAAAATCCTATATTTTCAGATGTGATGAATAATAAGTAAGATGACTTGTAAAATGAAAGTTGAATCTTTTGTAAATATGTTCCTAGTTGCACCTGCTCTACTGTAAATCATTGTTTTCGATAGGTAATCGCCTTTTTGTTTTAAGAAAGTTAAATTTGTAATATGTTTACTTGTAACAGAATAATGTTGATCCTGGAAAATCCTATATTTTCCATAGAAAACAAGTTGATATGTTAAACATTCCAAGACTGAAAGGTTCAAGTGTTTACATGTTGATGTACATTAATTTTGTATACTTGAAGTTTTGTTACTTGATAAAACTACTTTGATATATTTTTTCCCCTAAAGTTGTAAGTTCTATTCTTGAAAATGGCGTGTTATAATGAAACGTGTTGATATGACCCATATTTGTTCCTCCTGTGATTATTTAGTGTGTACGAATCGTATATAACCAAGATCGAATGGACAGTTGATTGGTTGATTTTTCCCTAACCCACACCCAAACAAGGAACAAGAAGTAAGGCGGAAAACACCCATCCCACTTCCTGTCGGATATTATTTATATATGACTCTGGCGGAAAACCAAGGAATCCTAGAATTAACAACAAGAGCCTTTTTTATCCTACAGGTTTGTAAAGTACTTTTTTGTAGTTTTATAATTAAATAAAAATAAGCGAAGTTTGTTTATACATTCATACACTAATCGTACTACTGATACCAAATTGCGAGTGCTCATAACCATACTAATACGACTGATGGCATGATGCGATGTACTTTAGGCGTCGGAATCGTTAATGACATTTGTCACCCCAAGCCTACTGGCCTAACTGTAGCTAACACTTAAGGTGTGGGATTGTCAGTCTCGTATAGATCTATACATAAACTCATGATCTCCCTCCAGGAGACTCTGGTTATTGATGTCAGGACTTTTGTTGGCACTTAAATAAGTACTTGAAGATGTTATCTCACAAAGCTATATCGAAAGTTAAGTGTAGAACAATGAAAACCTTTTTTGTAAATAACATATAACTGATAAAATAGTCTGATCGTTCCATAAACTATACCTAATATAGTTTTTAAGTGTGTTTTCCATATTATGATTTGGGCCTATAAAATTGTTCCCTTTGTTCCATAAACTACACCCATTATAGATTATAATTTTGTAAATTAGTTCATTTGTTTCCTTTAACATAGAAATCGTTGCGACTTAAAATATTATGTAGTTTATCCGTAATGGTGTTTGGAGTATTTAGTAAGTTTTTCGTTAATATGAATGCTGATGGCAAGAAAATACGATAAAAAAATTATATTTTTAAATACAAGGTTACGTGTGTTTTAATTGTATTCCATCCCCACAACACTGAAAAAGCTTGGAAAAATATGGGGGTATGAACTCACATTTAGTGTGTGTGCTCAATTAAGTCGTGAAGTGCTAATGGTGATCCCCATATTAGAATACATGACAGTAGTCGTATCCTAAAAATAATTATACTCGATGTTGTATTTAAATTAATAAGATATTAATGTAAACAATAATTAAATAATGATTTAATTAGTTAAGTAATACTCACAATATTTATTTGGAATTGTTAGGGATGTTGAAATGGGTTCATGGTTGAAAAAAGGAGTTTTCAGTTGACTTGATGAGTTTACGGTGTGTTCTTGGGAAATTATGAATACATGAAGATACAGTTGAATTATATATATATATATATATATATATATATATATATATATATATATATATATATATATATATATATATGGAGGGTGTTTACGATCTTAAAAGGCTTGGGCTTTATGTGTTTACGCTCATTTCCAAACCATAAACTATATTTATGGTTCATTATTGGCTGTAAACCCCTTTGCTCCATTAATTCCTTTGGGTGAAAACTCATTTTATGGTTATATTTATGTTTGAAACCCTTAGACTTTTAACGTATATTAACTTATACTTGCTTAATCCAAAAGTGTTTTCGATCTATTCTTAGTTACTAGTTTCTAAACATGTCCTAATGTCCATAGGGAATACAATTCACCAACGATTGAAGTGCAGTATCACTTATGTTTGGTTAGGGTTTAGGCCTCACTGGGTCTATAATTTTGAGTTGTGATAGATAACCTACCTCAAAATATACGCCCTATCAAAGATGTATGAACTTTATAGGGTTTCCTTCTAGAATTCCCTCTACTTCAACCTAGTATTATCAAAGGAAGAGATTTTGACAATGTTAACTCATTATTCCACAAATACAATTATATGACACAAAACTCGAACAATCTCTCGACCGAAAGATCTGTGACTACAATGGTTGGACTCAAACGAGAGTTGAATGAAGCAGTCTACAACTATTCAATTCTAGGAGCATGCAACTTAATGTATTTTTCAAATAACCTATATATATATATATATATATATATATATATATATATATATATATATATATATATATATATATATATATTCTAAGAGGCAAAGAAAAAGCAAATCTCTAGGCTATAAGGCTTCTGAAGTATCAATCGTTTCCATTCTGTAGTTCCTAAAAAGATCCCTAACCTACATAGTAGCATGCATTTCTAACTGTTCATAAGACAACATATATAATAATCAATATAACCATTATTGATATTTTTGGAATCACTTTCCTTTCTGAGCTGTGGTTGACTATAAGTAATGCATTCTTTCTTTTTAAACAAATATCTTTTTCTTTATAATATTTATTTTGATATTAAGATCCTTAGTTCTTTGGCTTAAGTCTAGTATCACACGAGTCTTCATCCAATTCTCTCAAACCAAGGCTCTAATACCAACATTTAACGTCAAGAATTTCTTAACAAAAATTTTCATTTTTATAATAAAACATTTTATTTCAACATTCATTTATTCATAATGAAAACAAATGTTTTTCACTCAAAAGTTATTTATTTAATTTTGATTATATGCATAACATGATGTTCATTCACATGTACAATCAAGCCTTGCCCTTCTCACTATCCGAGGAAATGGCTAAAACATTTATAATCAAATGGGTAAGCATGAAGCTTAGTAAGTTACCTAAAACAACATATACAATAATACATATAGAATGCATACATATAATGGCCTTTAGCATAATGTTAGTCGACCCCATGGCCTTCAGCATAAAGTTGGTATGCTCATTTTGTCTTCAACGTAAAACTGGTCAGCCCCTTTACCCTTCAACGTAAAGTTCATCGCCGTCAACTCCAATATAGTATATCAACACATGTATAATAGACGTACAAGCAAAATTCCAACAAAATAAGAAACTAACTAAATTAATTCAATTACATGATAGCATACTACAGTGATACTATATCCTTGTATATAGAGTATACATATATTATAGTGAGAAAACTCACCTGGTTAAAGTGGATGATCCTCGAGTAACTGGTTCATGAGCTAAAGTTTCAATTTATCCCTTTTCAAAAAACAAGAAGTCTCGCAAAAATCAAGAAGATCATAGGTTGTACTTATCCCCAAAATCTTCTAATTCTCCAAGCTCTCTAATGACCCTGAGCTTCACTAAAGTTAGATTCTCCTAAACCCTAAAGAAAACCTCTAAAAAATAGAATTAATAAATGAGAATTCTTAGACAGGAATTGGATTTTGAGTGTCAGAAATAGAGATCCCTTGCTATCTATTTATATCCATTCTATATGTATGACGTGTTGTGCTAATACGTAGTGTCCCTCACACCTACGGTGCGTAGCAGGGGTGTCTCTTAGACATAACACGGGGATACATTTAGCTGGTCGACAAATGTAAAATATCCAAACATTAGAATTCTTTTCCTTCACATACGAGTAATGTTTTCGAAATTATTTATATCCACGTGTCGCTATCGACGAGTACGACAACTGTCCTTTAGACTCCACCATATAATTCTCGTCTAAATTTAAATTTAACAGCCTTTGAAAATGACACTACAAAATGTTGTGTAAAACTCATAACTTCTTCATACAGATTCTATAATTGATATTCTTGATATCGAACAGTTGGTATTCACAAGATCTTCAACTCTTGTTTACATTATTTTGGCTAAAACTCAACCGATTTTAATTTTGAAGTTCGTGTTGCGCATTGTTGCTCCAAAACTTAGAAATATTATAACTTCCTCTTACAAAGTAAGATTTGGACGTTCTTTAGATGCATGCTTTTACTTTTACAATTACTACGACTTTCATTTAGTTTACTTAGTCCAAAAAGCAGGCTATCTCCGATTTACGTTTTACGACACGCTCTCTATTATCCAATATTTACTACGACTTTTACAATTACTACGAATTTTATGTCCCATTTCTCCATTATCCAATATTTATTCCTCTTAGGGATACATATTCTATCTATTGCCCATCTACTAAGATACATCATATATACCATCTCTATTGGGGGTCAGAATTGGCATCAACCAAGTCCTCGCACGATGGACTGGAGTACTGCAATCAAATGTTTCGTTCTGGAGGGATAAATGCGCTATATGGGTATGGTTGAACATTCTCTAACACCAATTAGTTTTAGATCAACCGGTAGTGCTGATGCTCAACAACTGGTATCAAATCCAGTGGTGAGGGTTCGATTCTCTCACGGAGCAATTTCTGTGCGGGGATTATTGGGGGTCAAAATGGCATCGAACAAGTCCTCGCACGATGGCCCAGAGTGCTGCAATCGAATGACTGGTCCTGGAGGACTGAATGCTCTATGTGGGTAAGGTTGCGGCTTTTCTAACACCAATTGGTTTTAGATCAACCGGTAGCACTGATGCTCAACAATATATTTCATTCATGATAACACAATATCATTATTTCTACATTCTCTTTGCATCTCTTTAACTAGAGAGCCCCTTGTTATGTCATTTCACAAAATAATGTTTCTTTCGTTTCTTCACAACTTACTAGATCCAAACCCTCATGGTTTCTCAATCTACTAAACTCATGCTATCAAGTTATTTTTCTACCCATATCTACAACAATGTACTTTACATCTCATAGCATGGTTTATCCTTAAACCAGCTCATACCTTATCTTCTCCTTCATCTCTTATAGATAAAATCTAGGAATGGATATTCCAAGCCTGATTTACTTAAGCTATGCTTCTGATATCAATTAGATAACAACAAAAATTTCTATCATCTAATTAACTAGGGAATTATTAGAGCATTCTACTAAAATGTAGAATTCTTTTAAATGTTAATCACTACACATCCCATGTTAGATTTCATTTTATAATAAGAAAAATAAACATAATTAAATTACGCTACAAGGAAAACACAATTAAGTAAAAAAAATATTCTATACAAAATTGTTATGCACATATCATAAAAGAATAATGTGTAATGAGTTATATTCTCTTTAATTTCTTGTTCATCTAATATTTACATATTTCATAATCTAATCATTTTTCTTCTCTTCTTTCTCATACTCTACATTTTGAACTCTTCTTCTCATAGTATATATTGACATTCATTATCATATCATCACATTTATCCCTTCTAACCAATGCTCATTGCTTTCTCTCATTTCTCATCATATCTACTTTATACCCTTTTTGATCTTATCTATCTACTTTCTTCTATCCTTTCTCATGACTAAGAATTAATTTCCTTCATTCCTATACACTATCGTTTAATCTCCTACTCTATACGTACTATATCTCTTCCTCTATCTCCATCTTTTATCTACTCTCTCTCTCCATCTTTTTCTATCCCTCTCCATATATATATATATATATATATATATATATATTTATATATATATATATATAACAACATAGAGAGAGAGGGGGAGAGAGAGAGAGATTTATAACTCACCATGTTAGTTAGTGAAGACTAACTACAACTTAGATGCCTTCTTCCATAAATCCATTCAGATCTATATTCCTAGCTCCTAGGCCTGTTGACACAACATTTGTACTTCCTTAAAACTTGTCTTAGCCGATTGAGAGCTTATGTAACTCCTAATGTTAAAATGATTACTTAATTGATCATAATTCTAACATTTCTTTCTCTACTTCTAAACTCAATCCAAGAAATAAATTAAGCACTCCATAATCCCTAATTGACTATAATGGAATCTCAAATTGATCAATTCAGCAAAATCAATATTTATTTTTTGAATCCCTCACTTTTCATAAATATATTTCACCTTGGAACTCACTTATAAACTTGTTAAAGGATTTTAAAGACTTGATTACGCATTATTAACAAGCATTTATAGAACATTCTTACATAATTAAATTAATTCATCAAAACTACATTAAGCCCTAATTAGCTTAATTGTGAACAAGATGATTACCTCAACAGTTTTCTGATGGGTTCTAGTCATAACAGCATTTCTATGGTGCACATGCAACCCTAATTGCTTTGGATCTAGGTTTTTCTCAAGTTATACATGCAAATTATTATTCCAAATCAAGAACCCTAATCGATCATACATAAGAACGAAATTGTAATTCAAATTACGGTTAGAAGAATACCTACCATGTTGTTGATTTGATATTGAACATGAAGAGCTTAGTGCCTCAAATTAGGGGTTTCAACTGGAAACCCTAATTCCCTTACTTAGGCCCTAAGCAAGACATGGAACCCCATATGGTAAGCCTTGGACGCAAACTCTATGGGCTCCCGTAGATTTTCATCCATCCTATACCAAAAGGATCCATTATCCCCAACTAAAACAATTACTGGTTTACACAATCAGTCCTCGTTCTTTTAATCAGTACCTTATGATCACTAAATTAATTCCAAATTAATTTCATGAACAATACTAATTGAATAATATGATTTCTTAATTATTATATTATTCTTATAATATATTAATAAATCATAAACTATCCTTTTTCTCTATAATTCATCCTATCAGTTGCTATGGTGAAGGCAACCTAAAAGGACCATGCTAATATTGGATAATGTACATCCCAATTATAGTTATGGGCTTAGAAACCTAATCCAATAGTCTCCCACTTGGATAGGTCTAATAACTATAACTGCCAATGCAACTTCATAACTCAATTAGCAATTGTAGCTCTCAAAAACCGCTATCCAACTCAGATCATATCAGAACAGCATCTGTTAGATAATGGATCAAATATTCCTCCGGTCTAGATAATTTTGTATGGACCTAAAACATGTATCATAATCATTCTCTCTGTCCATGTTGTATGGACCTGAAACATGGATCAAATCAGAACAACATCCTTACTCAATGTATACTGTTTTGAATAATCAACTTCATAGTTGAATTAAAACAATAGTCATCCCATGCTCCAGGCATGCAGACTATGTTTATCTTTGGTTCTTTGTGAAATTGATCAATTGAACACATTTTAGGCCTATCCAATAGAGCTCCTTGGTTACCAAAGACTCCCTATGGTGTAGTTACTATATGTTTAATAATGCATAGGTTGACGACGAGTGCCTATTTTGGGCCTATCCAACAGAGCTCCTCGGTTGAGAACCTTATGTGTATGTGTGTATCTGTATTTGTGTGTGTGTGTGTGTGTGTGTGTGTATATATATACGTTAAAGAAATGGTATATCGGCTCAGAGTATTAGTCTCCATAATCTTTTTTAAAGATGTATGTTTCACTTCTAAGTTTTGGAGAAAGTTCCATGATAAGTAGGGAATATGATTACATACGAGAAAAATCTATCATCTTCATACGAACGCACAAAGTAAAAGGACTATACAAACTCTGGAGGACATGTTACAGGCATGTGTACTTGACTTTGGTGGAAGTTGGGATTTATATCTAATACTGACAGAGTTGTCTTACAATAACAGTTTTTACTCCAATAGTGGTAGGCCTCTATCACAACTAGAACATTTGGTGCCTTGTAACTACAACACTTATAACAACTAGGAATCAATAACATGAAATCGTGCATGATGCTTATTCTATAACAATAAAACTCCATCAAATACTTCATTCAAGCCCTACAAATGGTCAACAAAGAATTGGATACCTTTGAAATTCCAATTTTGAGTTCACTTTCGACTAGGATTCTTAAATGGGCCCTAATTGGACCCATATATATGAAACTTAACATTTTTTGGCCTTATGAACCCAAAATAAACTAGATTAATTTTAAAGGGCCTTATTGGACTAAAACAAATTTATATTAGTCCTAATAGGTCATAAAAATCATTCTTTGATTTTTATTGAGCCAAAAATCACCTAACTTAACCATAAAATGGACTTAAGCATACAAGGCCCACATTCTTTCCTATTCCCCTCTCCATTCTCGGCCCAAGCCCAACCCAAGAAGAGGAGTTGACTCTTGGGTGCCAACATACAATTGTTCAAAGGATTTCCATGCAAAATGACTCATACTTCCATGCACCATCCAATCACTCACTCTCTCTTCTCTCCTCTATTTCTTGCTCTCGGCCGAATCCAAACACACACAGACACACTTCACTCAAAAATGCTCTCAAGAAAACTCTCTCCACTCCTCTCCATACTTTCAAGACCTATAAGGCTTTCATGGAAATTTTCCACAAAACTCATCATCTAAGGTAAGATATTGCTTAGATCCATAATCTAGCTACTTCATTTCATCAAACATCTCTTCTAAATCTATTCAAACTAGTGATCTTACATCATCTATGCCACTAAACTCGAGATCTACAAAGAAGACTTGCTAGGATCGAAAATTAGCATCAAACTTCTTCTAGTCTTCTTCAAAACCAAAACTACAACTCAAGGTGAGTTTCATACCCCTTTCTTTTCAGTCTACATGAGTTTTATGGGGGAGAATACAAGAAATGTGTAGATCTATGTGTATGTGTATGCTATGTGTGATTTTATGCATGTATGTGTGTGATTTCATGTGTTTTTGTGATGAATATGTTAACAAAAGGGGTGTAAACCCGAGATCTATGGCATGAGAAAGGAGACAAACATAATCTAAGCTATTTTACACCAAACAAGTTAGGAATGATAGCTTATATGGTTCTGATGAACATATTCTAATATAAAACCCATTTTAGGGTTTTAAATTGTCAAAAATACAAAACTTGGGTTACAAATCGATAAGTCACGGTTTCTTAAGGGTCAAAAGTGTTAAAACAGATTCTACAATCAATTTTCTGAATACTAAAATTTTCAAGGGACTTAAAATGTAAATTTTTAGCTTAATGGCTAATTATGGGCATTTCGGCCCAATAACAAAGTTATTTTAAGAGTCAAAAACGATTTGACTATCAAAAAGGACCAAAAATGTAAAGTTTTAGAATTTTGGGCCAAAACTGTAAAAGTTGTGAAAGAATAAGGTTCTAACCGAGAATCATCATTTTGGGAGGGCTGAAACTGTTCACAAGATAAATTTTGGGTTAAAACTGTGTTTTCATCAAATAAATGATACAAAAGTGTCATAAAAATGTTTTAAGGACAAAAAAATGAAATACTTTTATATAAAAGGACCAAAAGTGTTATTTTTATAAAAGAAGGGTAGTGAAAGGGTCAAATCCCACTTTTAAACAAATTAATTCATTATTACAAAATACAAAACCCACAAACTACTGACGATACGAAAAACAAATACACCTTCAACAACAAATATCGTTACAAACGAAGTGATTCGGACTCGAATCAATACAAAACAACAAGCATTGAAAAAACCATCCAATTAAATATGTGATTACTATAATGAGAAAATTTACAAACATTGGGCTTGGAAGTTTAAAATCATGCTTGTTGGGCCTTGCTATCCTATTAACATGATCTTTGGGCCCAAAGGGAATATGCTTATGTGCTATTGGGCCTCCTATGACCCGATTTCATGTAAAAGGACTTTCAATGGTTATGATGTGTTATTGGGCCCTAGTGGCCCATTAGTATTGCTAGTAAGGTCAAGAAATTAAATGCGAGTTGGGCTAACATGCCTTTCTCATTTCTGACAGCCTAAAATAACTCAAGGAAATAACAGGGCTTCGTACTCCCCTTTTCCTCATTCGTTAGGCTTACGAGAAATCAAGGTATACAAAATCACAACGTAAATCAAGATTAACCAGGGTTGTGGATTAAGTGAGTAGTAACGGGCGACACCATTAAGGATCATTCAAAATTGTAGTTATAAACTAGTTATTTTCTAATGCGTGAGTATAACAACTCAAAACCCAAATTAATCCAGCACCACCCGAGAAATCAAAATCATTCATCGTGACGGTATAACAATTGAGAAATCACTGTATTTTATGTATTGGGAAAACATCAGGTTTTTCCTAGGAAGTTCAACATTTTCACTTGTGCGATTAATACTAAAGTTCAACATTTATACACGTTTTAAAATCAACAAGCATATATTTACGGATCTTCACACTTTTTATAAACAATGATCTTTTTAGAAAATATCAGATTTTCTGGGTTTTTACAAAGTACACAAAATCATTTTATCACAACATTGCTTATGAACTCACTAACATTTCATATGTTGACGTTTTTCAAAATTAACTTGTATTCTCAAGTAACAGGTAAACCGAAGAATAAGTACCAAGTAATGTTAGGGTGTTTTGCGTATGATATCTATCAGACAATTATGTTATGAATTTGTAATGTTTAAGACAAGGTACTGGATGTAAACAATATCAGGTGTATTATTTTCATGCATGGTGATGATTTATGTTATGATTCATCTACATTTATTATGATGATATTCAATTAAAGTCACGCGAGCCCTCGGACGTTTCCGTCGTCTGGTTCGAGGGTTTGACAGGTTGGTATCAGAACTCTGTTTATAGTGAACTAGCATATCTAACCATACATTGATATGCAACTATAAACCAAAAAGAGGGACTAACACAACTCTGAACAAAACAAGTAAAACACAATTTTAAAAACATCTTTGCTTGTGTGCATTAGGAAAAAGAACATAATACCGAATCAAACAAGATAATGCTAGCATCTCGGTTAAGCCAGGACTGTTCATAGTCCTATCAAGGAGTGGATGTAGCTTGAGAAACTAAATTTCCTCCAAGGCACAACAACAAATGTCCCGAGGAAATTGTGATGGCTAGGTAACCTAAAAACATACCCCTTTATCACCAAGAAGAGAACATCAACTCAATCTATACAATTATTGTAGTGTCTTAGGAATAATGTTAGCATATTTACACACTCTCGCAGACAACACCACCCCAGAGATCCTCATTTCCCAAACCAAGGGGATAACGGATGGTTGGACGAAGAACCAGAAGAAGAGCCCGAGGAAGACCCCGAGGAGGAACCCGATGGGGAACCTGAAGTAGAAGTCAAGGGCGGACCTGCTGAGCCAGTAGAGGAACAGGAGGAGGAGGAAGCTGAAGGAGGTCTCAAGGAGGAATCCAACGATAACGAAGAGGGTGATTCGGACGCAGAGTCTGAAGTCATCAACCCCCCTTATCCGATTAGAGTGCCTGCTTACCGGGTGGGCCCCACTGGTCCTACACCCCCCTGGGGTATAGATCTTTGGAGGTGGAGTAGACAGCAGGGATAACAACCCACATTTGGCATGTCACGTGACTTCTTTGACCTCAGGGACGGAGGACCGGCCGATCGTGCCCTTCCATTCATGGTGAGACGATTACGGAACACATGTGACCTAGCTTAGAGTACCGCCGATCAGGTACGCCAGATGTGGACTAGGGTTGAGCGTGCAGAGTAGGAGATGCGAGACGTCCTCCGAGAGTTCCACATGAGGCAGGTAAGTTGGGAGTCCTGACTCCAGGCTGCAGAATGTGACAACCCAAAATTTCCATTATGTACAAACTATATCACTTCAATAGAAGTTATAACATTCACAGTTAATTGTCAGACTTTTTCGTGTAAGTTTGAGTAATTCAGGGTTTATACTTCAGGAAATATCAAGAGAGTGGGTGCACTAGGGTTTTGTGCAACACTGTTATTCCAACGCTCTGTTATATTAGAGATCATTTCAGGAATAACAATATTTTCTGCCAAAAACATCTCAGGACTATAAATAGAATTCTGAACCAAATTCATTCATTATTCGCATTTCCGACTAGAGAAAAGTCATTTTCTCTCTCATGGATCTTCGGGTTTTTATACCAAAACGTGAGTAACTCTTTCTAGTAATGTTAGAAAGCTTTATATGTGTTCATAATATGAATTAGAAGGCTAAATCACTAGATTTAGGAGTTTACTCCCCAAGGTGTTCTTGGGCGGTAAACTCCTGAAACCGAGCCTAGACTATCCCTCATGCTATACTACTGCCTTGGACTTATATAGGAGTGTATTAGGGACATGAAATCAAGCAAGAACCACCCAAGTTTGGGAGTTCACGGCCCAAGAATATCTTAGGCCGTAAACTCCAAATTCATGCTCAAAATGGTGCTTTTAAGGCACCTAAGGCCTTAGAGTTTTACCTAGACTTGTTCCCAATAAATCAAGGGCCTTAAACACAACAAAATCACCTTACAAAGGGAGTTTACGGCCATGACATGGTTCATGGGCCGTAAACTCATTAAAGGGGCACCAAAGTGTGTCAAGGGTCCTCATATGCTTGGGATAAAAGCCTAGAACCTATACCACTTGTGCATGGGACTTGAAATCATCCAAAACACCCATCCTTAAGAGTTTGTGGCCGTAAACTCTAAGGGAAATGGTCTTAGGGTCGTAAACTCCTCAAAGGAGTGTTTCTAGGTCTTAAACCCTTCCAAGAATTTAACCACCAAGTTGGAATAATTCTAGGAATCATTTGGAACTTCAAAACACACAATACCCCCATGGTTGGGAGTTTACGGACGTAAACTCAAGAGTTTACAACCGTAAACTCCATGTTTGTTGGTATTTGAAGAGTAAACACATATATGGGGTCCCTTGGAACCCTAAACACAAGTGTCTTGTCCCACAATGGCTTGGATGCAATCCTTAGGGCTTAAAACACTTATATAAAGTGTTTATTATGTTCTATGATGTCTTAACATTATCAATTAGTAATTTAAGACTAATTGAGTGCATATATGTGTGATTATATGTTCATTAGGATGGTAGTGTGTGTACAAGTCCTCACTTGACACCTAACAATCCTACACCGTCCAGTTCATCCAAATCACCGTCTACAGGTGAGTTCATACCCCTAATAAATGTTTTAAATGATTTTAAATGCTTTAATCGGGGGGAATACAAGTAGAAAACACATGTTATTAAATCATCTATATGTATTTTATAACTGTGTTTTCATTCAACAGATTTCACGTACTACAAAATGTGATGCATGAAATGGTTTTCTATCTTTAAAATACTATGTTATCAAATGTATTACTTTTGAAATGTTTATCAAAATGACATCAAGTCACTTTATTGTTGTTTCAAAAACCCTTGGATGTCTTAAAAAACCATTTTACGTTCTTGAACTAAACTATGCATGTACACTTATATTGTATATATGTAGTGATGCTATAGTTTACATCTTTCATTCAGATTCCCACACCCTTGAGTAGTAAGAGTGTATAAACCTACTTGATCAACCAATTACATTTTAGTAAATTATCATAGGGATAATTTGAAGTTATCAAACATTATTCCTATTACAAGGAATCACACAAGAGTCAGTTCATTCATGAGTCTATACCAGTACATTACCTGATACATGAGTACATATACATATGCTTACCTGATACATGAACATGATTACATATACTTACCTGATACATGAACACACATACATGAATACCATATAGGAACAATGTTACATAGATGCATTATCATGTATTCACTTACCTGGATACTTGTACTTAGAACTACGAGGATGATTTATTAGTACTTCCTGTGTAAATTATCTTTCCTATCCCAGTTCAATGGGATATCTCAGCGGGACTTACCATTTCGAACCCCACTGATTAGCACCAGTGGTCGATGACCATCTACGGAGGTCTAAGGTTACTATTTATATTAGGAAGATCGATAACCGAGGCTAACCCCTCCACCCACCTGCTGCTGGTACAGAGGACAAGTGGACAATCTTCGATTGTTCATAAGGTTATACTTTTCGCTTATTGCGATGTTGTGTTACTCCTAGTACCCAGCGATGACACTTACATTATTACTTTTCTGGACAATCTTCGGATGTTCATTTGGTTGCATTTTCGCTTAACGCGATGTTGTGTTAGTCCTAGTACCCAGTGACAACACTTACAGTAGTACATTTTCCTGTTTACTTTATTTTGTTATTCTTTCACATAAACGATGAGTTAGACTACGTACTTTAGTACTAGTCAATAGAAGGAAAAGCTATCATTTTACTTACAAAACATTCGGGTCTTGGTAGAAGACTACATCTCACACTGATAGAAAATAAGGGATTTTCTAGGGCTTTTCATACTTATATCAACATTTTCACATAAAAGATTTACATGACTTTTAAAACAGCTTTTCAAAGCAAGTAAATGACACTTAAATACTTATGAATTCACCAGCTTTAAAGCTGATACTCTCTTTCAAAATACCTTGTATTCTCAGGTCATAAGTAGATAGGTACGGAGGCTAGTTTTTGAGAAGACTAAGCAGACAAGTCTCGTCTTTTATTTTGATTGTATATTTTTGGTGTCTTATTACAATGAAAGAACACATATGTATTAAAACTTTACTTATAATGCAATGGATGATGTTGTTGCTTGTTTACTATTTCACACTGTTGTGATACTGTACATGATGTCCTCCACCCCTGAACGTTTCCGCTATTCGTGGTTTTGGGGTGTGACACAAAACGATAGGTGGCTCGTCTTCGGGGAGCATCATCTTCGTCAGCACCACCCCCTGGCACATCCCATCACGACTAGGGTTAGCCGTAATAGTCCTTAGTACTAGTACTATGATCTATGCTATGTACCCCGACTCTACGTTTAAGTGATGACACTGCTCATAGGGCCGTTATGCTGTCGAACTTCTGTATGCTCTTCTGAGCAAAATTTTCATGTATTAAAATGCGGATAATATTAATCAAAAATTTTATATATTTACTGTGATGTTTCAATCTGCTATGTGTTACATATCCATGATTTTGTGCTAAGTGTGAAACTACTTATGTTTGTGCTATACACCTAGTTTATAGGATCACAACCTCACAAAAGCACAAACACTCATCATCTTTCCATTCCATGAGAGAAAAATGCCTCAACGACCCAACCGTGGAAACCCTGTGCCAACCCCTCCCAAAGTCGACTCAGCTACATTCGAAGCAGCTATATCTATTGCGGTCACCACAACGATGGCACAAATTCACTAGGGGAACAATGGAGGAGTCAACAGACAAGGAGCTATAAGTTCAAACAACGGGATGAATCAAGGACCTACCAAAACATGCTCCTACAAAGATTTCACCAACGCCAAACCACGAACCTTTAGCAGTACTGGAGGAATGATTACCTTGAAATGATGGATCGAGAAGGTGGAATACTAGAAGCCCTCGGGGTTATTACAGCAACCAGTAATTCTCGAGTGGAAATGGGAAAGGATTACTATGGATTTTGTGACTAAGCTACCAAAGTCGTTAGATGGATTAGACACTATATGGGTAATAGTTGACAGACTGATGAAATCCGCTCATTTCCTCCAATAAAAGAATCCTACAAGATGGAGAGATTGACAAGAATATACATTCGAGAAATCGTGGGACTTCACGGAGTGACATTGTCTATCATCTCAAATAGATATAGTAGATTCACTTCACGTTTTTGGCAATCACTTCAGAAAGCACTAGGAACCCATCTCGACATGAGCACTGCTTATCACCCACAAACGGATGGTCAAAGAGAATGAACCATTCAGACGCTTGAATACATGCTTCGCGCATGTGTGATAGACTTTGGGAAGTCCTGGGATACCTACTTACCGTTAGTTGAATTCTCATACAACAATAGTTACCATTCGAGCATCAAAGTTGCTCCTTTCGAAGCACTGTATGGACGCTAGTGTAGATCACCGTTGTGTTGGGTTGAGGTAGGCGACACCCAGTTAGCGGGAGAACTGACATCAGACAAGATGTAACGGGGCCAGAGATCATACGTGAAACCATAGAAAAGATAGTTCAAATCAGAGCTCGACTACAAGCATCACGCGACCGACAAAAGAGCTATGTTGATAAACAGCGAAAGCCCTTGGAGTTTCAGGTCTGGGATCGAGTACTTTTAAAAGTTTCTCCCTGGAAAGGAGTTATTCGTTTTGGAAAATGGGAAAAACTGAACCCTCGATACATTGGACCCTTCGAGATTCTTGCTTGAATCGGTCCGATGGCTTATAGATTGCAATTCCCCACCGAGCTCAGCAGCGTACACCCTGTGTTTCACGTCTCCAACTTGAAGAAGTGCTTATCCGACGAGACTCTCGTCATTTTATTAGAGGAAATCGAAATCAATGAGAACCTTCTATTCATCGAAGAGCCGGTTGAAATCATGGACCGAGAGTTAAAGCGTACCAAGCAGAGTCGCATTCCGATCGTGAAAGTTCAATGGAATGCAAGGCGCGGACCAGAATTCACATGGGAATGCAAAGATCAAATAAAGCAGAAGTACCTTCATCTATTCTCACATTCTAAAATCTAGCTTTCAAAAGAATTTCGGAATGAAATTCCCTCTAATGGAGGGATGATGTCAAAACTAAAAATTTTGGTGCCTTGGAACTACAACACTTATAACAACTAGGAATCAATAACATGAAAGCATGCATGATGCTTATTCTATAACAACAAAACTCCATCAAATACTTCATTCTAGCCCTACAAATGGTCAACAAAGAATTGGAAACCTTTGAAATTCCAATTTTGAGTTCATTTTGGACTAGGATTCTTAAATGGGCCCTAATTGGACCCATATACATCAAACTTAACATTTTGGGCCTTATGAACCCAAAATAAACTAGATTCACTTTAATGGGCCTTATTGGACTAAAACACAATTTATATTAGTCCTAATAGGTCATAAAAATCATTCTTTGATTTTTATTGAGCCAAAAATCACCTAAGTTAACCCTAAAATGGAGTTAAGCATACAAGGATCAAATTCTTTCCTATTCCCTTCTCCATTCTCGGCCCAAGCCCAACCCAAGAAGAGGAGTTGACTCTTGGATGCCACCTCACAATTGTTCAAAGGATTTCCATGCAAAATGACTCATACTTCCATGCTCCATCCAATCACCCAGTCTCTCTTCTCCCCTCTCTTTCTTGCTCTCGACCGAATCGAAACACACACACACACACACACACTTCACTCAAAAATCCTCTCAAGAAAACTCTCTTCACTCCTCTCTATACTTTCGAGATCTAGAAGGCTTTCAAGGAAATTTTCCACAAAACTAATCATCTAAGGTAAGATATTGCTTAGATCCATAATCTAGCTACTTCATTTCATCAAACATCTCTTCTAAATCTATTCAAACTTGTGATCTTACATCATCTAAGCCACTAAACTCGAGATCTACAAAGAAGACTTGCTAGGATCGAAAATTAGCATCAAACTTCTTCTAGTCTTCTTCAAAACCAAAACTACAACTCAAGGTGAGTTTCATACCCCTTTCTTTTCGGCTTTCATGAGTTTTATGTGGGAGAATACAAGAAAATGTGTAGATCTTTGTGTATATGTATGATATGTGTGATTTTATGCATGTATGTGTGTGATTTCATATGTTTTTGTGATGAATATGTTAACGAAAGGGGTGTAAACCCGAGATCTATGGCATGAGAAATGAAACAAACATAATCTAAGCTATTTTACACCAAACAAGTTAAGAATGATAGCTTATATGGTTATGATGAACATATTCTAATATAAAACCCATTTTAGGGTTTTAAATTGTCAAAAATACAAAACTTAGGTTACAAATCGATAAGTCACGGTTTCTTGAGGTTCAAAAGTATCAAAACATATTGTACAATAAATTTTCTGAATCCTAAAATTTGCAAGGGACTTAAAATGTAAATTTTAGCTTAATGGGCTAATTATGGGTATTTCGGCCGAATAAGCCTCAAAATGCGAAAAATGACAAACTTTAGGGGCTGAAATGAAATTTTCAATAAAACAGGGGTACATGGCATAACAAAGTCATTTTAAGAGTCAAAAACGCTTTCACTATAAAAAAGGACAAAAAATGTAAAGTTTTAGAATTTTGGGCCAAAACTGTAAAAGTTGTGAAAAAATAAGGTTCTAACTGAGAATCATCATTCTGGGAGGGCTGAATCTGTTCACAAGATAAATTTTGGGTTAAAACTGTGTTTTCAGCAAATAAATGATACAAAAGTATCATAAAAATGTTTTAAGGACAAAAAAATGAAATACTTTTATATAAAAGGACCAAGTGTGTTATTTTTATAAAAGAAGGGTAGTGAAAGGGTCAAATCCCACTTTTAAACAAATTAACTCATTAATACAAAATACAAAACCCACAAACTACTGACGATACGAAAAACAAATACACCTTCAACAACAAATATCGTTACAAACGAAGTGATTCGGTCTCGAATCAATACAAAATAACAAGCATTGAACAAAACCATCTAAACAAATATGCGATAACTACGATGAGCAAATTTACAAACTTTGGGCTTGGAAGTTTAAAATCATGCTTGTTGGGCCTTGCTATCCCATTAACATGATCTTTGGGCCCAAAGGGAATATGCTTATGTGCTATTGGGCCTCCTATGACCCGATTTCATGTAAAAGGACTTTCAGTGGCTATGATGTGCTATTGGGCCCTAGTGGTCCATTAGTATTGCTAGTAAGGTCATGAAATCAAATGCAAGCTGGGCCAATGTACCTTTTTCATTCCTAACAGCCTAAAATAACTCAAGGAAATAACGGGACTTCGTACTCCCCTTTTCCTCGTTTGTTAGGCTTACGAGAAATGAAGGTAAACAGATTCAGGACGTAAATCAAGAGTAACCAGGGTCGTGGATTAAAGGAGTAGTAACGGGCGACGCCATTAAGGATCGTTCGAAACTGTAGTTATAAACTAGTCATTTTCTAATGCGTGAGTATAACGACTCACAACCAAAATTAATCCAACGCCACCCGAGAAATCAAAATCATTCGTCGTGACGATACAACAATTGAGAAATCACTGTATTTTATGTATTTGGAAAACATCGGGTTTTTCCTGGGAAGTTCAACATTTTCACTTGTGCGATTAATACTAAAGTTCAACATTTATACACGTTTTAAAATCAACAAGCATATATTTACGGATCTTCACACTTTTTATAAACAATGATCTTTTTAGAAAATATCAGATTTTTTGGGTTTTTACAAAGTACACAAAATCATTTTATCACAACATTGCTTATGAACTCACAAACATTTCATATGTTGACATTTTTCAAAATTAACTTGTATTTTCAGGTAACAGGTAAACCGAAGAATAAGTACCAAGTAATGTCAGGGTGTTTTGCGTATGATATCTATCAGACAATTATGTTATGAATTTGTAATGTCTAAGACAAGGTACTGGATGTAAACAACATCAGTTGTATTATTTTCATGCATGGTGATGATTTATGTTATGATTCATGTATATTCATTGTGATGGTATTCAATTAAAGACACGCGAGCCCTCGGATGTTTCCGCCATTTGGTTCGGGGGTGTGATAGCCTCCCTTCGAGATGCTTTATAGGAAGAAATTTCAGACGCACATATAGTAGGGTTAAGTCGGTTAGAGAATAATAGGAAGTACTGGAGTAATTATCAAGACAATTGAAGTTATTCAACTAGCACAAGATAGGCTATACACTGCTCAGAGTAAGCACAAGACTTATGCAGATCAAGGAAGGGCGGATCTTGAGTTTCTAGTCGGAGACCTTGTACCACTTAAGGTTTCTCCGGGGAAGTGTGTCATCCGGTTCCGAAAGCAGGACAAGCTAGGCCCTAGATATATCAGATCCTTTCAAGTTATTGCTCGAGTGGGCAAGGAATCCACCGTTGGAATCTGTGGGAAGAACTCAATTAGATCCACCACACCTTCCATGTCTCTGAATTAAGGTAGTACATTACAGATGACTCCATAATTATGCATTCGGATGATATCGATATAGACGAACGTCTAATCTACATGGACAAACCAATGACGATCATGGATAAAAAGGAAAACACCATATGTAACAAGGTGATCAGTTTGGTTAAAGTAAAGCAGCAACATAAAAAAAGGTTCAGAATGGACTTGGGAACCAGAAGAAGAGATGAAAAACAATTACCCAGAATTATTTACTTAGATATTGGGCACAAAATGATTCTATGTCGGGGAGAGTTGTAACACCCTACGTTTCACTTTTATTGTATATTTTAAGAATGACGACTTTTATAAAATGTGAAATATTAATATATTACTTTTTGGCCAAAATAATTATCATTAAGATGTAGTAAACATCAATACGATTTTGTAGATATAAAGAACACATAAATCTGACTTTGTATGAGAAAGTTACGAATTTTCGACATTTCGGAGCAATACAATACAACAATCTGCGACAAAGAAATCTACATTAAAATCAGCTGATTGTAAGTTAAAACAATGTAAACGAGAACTGAAGTAAATACGATGAAAAAACCAATGTGGTAGAAAGGTAATATTGTAATGTTAGAAGTAGGGCTGTCAAATATAATGTTATCGTACCAATCAAAGTGATAGTCAAACATGTTTGGTTAGTAGTATCATAAAAATTCAGTAAACTTTGTATGATAATTTTATTTAATTTCAAATACAATGGTATTACTGTACCCACAAAATATATATATATATATATATATATATATATATATATATATATATATATATATATATATATATTATCAACTGTTAAGTGTGTTTATTGTTTACAAATTTAAAAGCATAATAGTAGATATTAGGTGTAATCAATAGTTAATAACACATTAAATTAAGAACTGAAAAGTTACTTCAAAGTTATTTAAATAAATTATTTAGTACGTGAAATAATTACTTTACCAATTTGTATTCTAAGACGATAAAATTGTCTTATATCGTTGCTAATCTTTAATTACTTTACTAATTTGTATTATAAGACGATAAAGTTGTCTAATATTGTTGCTAATCTTTAACAATTATAGTTGGAGAAAATAACAAAAATAGTCATTTATACTAATTACATTATAAAAATAGTCAAAAAAATCAAAATTGCAAAAATAACCCTCAATTTCGCAGATGTAATTACCCAATTTGCGAAATAGGCTTTCCATCTGTGAATTTTTGACTATATAAACGTTTTTTTCTCCATTCTTCACTCTTCTCTAATCTTTCTATCTCGGGGCTATTTTCGCGATTTTAGCTAGTTTTTGGAAAAAATGGAGGGTTATGTCAATAATCCCGCAAAAATGATTAGATTTTAACTCTTTTAATGTTTTAACTTTTTATTATTTTATAATTTATTGTATTATTTAGGTTAAAAAAATAGAAATTATAAAGTTTGTGAAAGAGTGATTTCGTTGTGTTTGATAGTTTTAATATTTCTTTAGTATACTTCAACTTTAAATGCTATTTATTAGTGGTTGTTTGAATGTACAAGTGGAGACTGTGTAGAGTGTGCATCTGGTGGTTTTACATTTAATAAAATAGTTAGAATATGCTCATTTTTTTAAATTATTAGTTAAATAAATTGTTAGAATAATGTTGACAATTTGTTATTTTTGTTCTTTGTTTAGTTATTATATAACTTGAAAACTTGTATATTGTTATCATATATTGTTTATATAAAGTGAAAAATAGTTAAATTACAGTATGTACAAAATAGTCGTTTGTATATATATTTGTCGTATAAATATAACATTTGTATAAGTTGAAAATTTGTCGTATATATATTGTTAGAAATTGTTTGTATTTGTAGTATAAGTTGAAAATTTGTATATATTTGTCGTATAACTTGCAAAATTGTTAATTAGGTTGTCGTTTTATTTGAAAAATTGTTTTTTTATATGGTTATAAAATGTTAGTTTATATAATTAGAAAGATAAAAATTGTTTATATACTTGTCGATTAAGTCGAAAATTTGTTTAATACAATGATTATATATGTATGTATAATATTGTTTTTTATCGTAAATATATTTGTTGGATAACTTGGAAAAGTGTTTATATATGTGTATGTTAGTGTTTTTTTATGGTAAATATATAAAATATTAATTTAGAATTTGTATTTGCATTACTAAAATTATTATTGTTTATGTACTTATTGTAGTTCATAATCATATATTTTAAAAACAAAATATTTTTTTAGTTCTCTAATTTGTTTTTGTGTTTTTTTGCAGCATGGTTTTAATTTTATCAATGTGAAAGCAATTCTGAACTTAAAAGGCTCGGTCGGTAATATATGAGAAGTATTTAAAGTTTTAGATGGTGTCAGGTAAACCATTTTTAGAGATACTGTATTTGGTTATTTTATAGATGTCCCTCGTTTACAAGGGGACGGATTGTTGTTCCATAAAATGTTCCTTCATCAGATACGGTCGGACCTTGTTTTATCTCCAGATGGAATAAAACGATTATATTTTAGAGTAGGTAATATGAAAATGGTTTATGGGCCGGAAGAGTTTTGTTTGATAACCGGCTTTAATTTTGGGGAGTATCCAAAAAACATCGGGAAAAAAGCGTCGAAAAAAATATTAACTAGTAAAAAAAGATGTTTAATGCGTAAGCGGCTATTTCCGGACCATACCAATAGTTCGGTGAAAATCGACGACCTGAAACGTTTAATTTTAAATCGAACATTCTTAGAAGTTGACGACATTGATGCAGTTAGAATATGTTTGGTATACATTTTGTGTGAATGTTTTTTGGGAAAAAAATTAATGATCGGGTGCCACAACATTCGTTTTTTTTTTTTTTTTTTTTTTTTTTTTTGAGAATTTGGATCTCTAGAACATGTATATTTTGTTTACGTTAAAAGTTTTATTTTATTAAAGTTATAATGTATATAAAAACCAATTTTGTTTTTTTGTTTTGTTAGTTTCGCTTGGGGTAGCTATCTTTGGGATTTTACTTATGTTGACCTTGAGGATACATGGAACAAAATAAATAATTATTTATCACTTCCTGAGCGTCGTCAAACTTTAAAGTACTCCGTCTCTGGATTTACGGCTCCAATAAGGGTATAAAAATTTTCTTATATTTAAACTGTTTTATCGTTATGTTTTTTATTTTAATTTTAACTTTTATTTCTGTAATTGTAAAAAATTGTAGATATAGATATATGAGATGGTTTCGGCTGTTCGTGCATGTGGATTTGCATTGAGAAAAAATAAAGACATGCCTCGGATGAAACGATCGAGTGGAACAAAAAAATTGAAATGGGTTGATGTGAACAAGATTTTCTCAAAGATACAGGTTTCTAAATTTTTCGTTTATTATTAATAAACTTGATTATTATACTTTTATATGCATTTTTAATATGTTTGATTTTTTAGGAGGGGCAACCACCAAGACAAAACATGTTACCGAGTGATGGTGAGATGACATCTTCATATTATATGTCATTTCAAGAGTATGTATATGGTGAAGGGAAACCAGTTCCATCGCCAGTACGGGACCATTTTAGGAGACAAGACGAATCTTCGTCTAGTATGTCGTCCAGTGGTCGCTCTCATGGTTGAGGTAGGGGCAGTGGGAAACACAACCTAGACGAGGTGTTGAAGAAGTGAATAATGAACAATTTTGGAATGACATTACTTTTGATGATCCTATAGTGTCACAAAGAAAATATGATGAACAGATTAGTTACACGCTACATTATTTTTTAAATTTTATTAACATATATGAATACCTTTGTTCATATTTTATATTTGAAAATATAGGTTGTACAAGATGAAGTGATGAATAAAAACAATACAACTGAAAATATTTTTGGTGATATTAAAGATGACAAGGTTGTTATAGATATTACATTTACGATTTTAATAATTACTTTTTAATGTGTCTTTCGTTATTAAGTATAAAGTTTTATTTTTAATGTAGGTGTTGGAGGAGAGGATTGACTATGCGGGGAGCAAATTTGATAATGATGTGTTTGATGTAAATGATTATAGTGAGGTTAAAGAGGTTTTTATACTTACATTAATTTATATTTTGTTTTTAGCACATTGAAACATTTTTTTAATTAGAGATTATTGCTTATTAAATTATGTGTCTTTCGTTATTAAGTATAAAGTTTTATTTTTAATGTAGGAGTTGGAGGAGAGGAAGGACAATGTGGGGAACAAATTTGATGATGATGTGTTTAATGTAAATAATTATAATGAAGCTAAAGAGGTTCTTATAGTTACATTAATTTATATTTTGTTTTTAGTAGATTGAAACATTTTTTTAATTAAAGAATATTTAATTAGGTGCCTGACGAAGATGAAATGATAATTACGGGAATTGTAGATTATTTTGATGAGGATGGTGTTGATGGCAAAGAAGTTACACCCGATAAACCGAGAACTCGAAAACCATCACAATATTTGTGCCCTCCTTACACCGAGGAATTCGTTTTATTTATAAGCTCAAAATTTTATGTTTATGTGGATTATCTGAAAGATAGAGATTTAAACATTTGAATATTGTTTTTAGTTGCACACGACACCGAAGCAAAAAAGATGAGCAAAAAAGAAGGTTGATATCAAATCAACAAGCCTCGTTCCTCCTCCAGCTTTTGGTGTTGCTCACGACTTCTCCATGTTGCGCCTGCAACCTTACGTAGCAGACGGTGAGGTTGTCATCCAAAATTATTTATTTCATTCATATGATGTCCAACATCGTTTCTTTAATTTCGTGTTAGATAAAGATTTTTGGAGCTCATTGTTTGGGCATACACACGATGGATGGTTGGAGTCATCGGTAAATTAATTGTTAATTTATTATTTTAAAAGTAAATTATTTTTTAGTCAATAACAAAAGTATCATGATTTTGTGTAGCATATAACCATTTGGTACTGATTATTGATGGAGATACGGTTTGAGGGCGACCGATATACAATAATGCCTCCAAATTTTTTTGTTTCTCATGCTTTGGAAGAAGGGCAGGATTGGAGGGCGTTTATGGCTAGTATTGCTTCGTACCTTAACTTCATGGTTGCTTGGTGGGATGTTGATACGGTAAACTTAATTATTTATATTGAAAATATAATCGTTATTTTTGTTATGTTTTTTTATTGTGATGTAAAGAAACATAATTTTATTTTATGATCCTTATACAGGTCCTATTGCCGATTCATTCATCCCCTAATCATTGGTTATTTGGGGAACTACGATTAGCGTAAATGGAAGTGCATATTTATGACAATCTTGGTAGAGGGGCTTATTAAAAATTCAAATCTGAAGGAATATTTTCCAAATTTGAACGTTGGGTGGCAAATTATTTGGACAAGATTAAGTATTGGGCCCGGAGGAGCATCCTAATGATTCCATTCAATATGCAATTCATTTATGAAGAAAATGTTCCCCAACAAAGTAGTCATTTGGGAGATTGCAGTGTTTTTGTTTGTATGCTTATGGAGCAATTCGTTTCAGGTCAACCAATACATGTTCTTATTGACCCAAAGAACGCAGCTTTAGAGTTTCGTCAACGGATGGCAAAAATTTATTGGGGGTCTAGTCTTGGTCCTATTTAGTTGGATTATATAATTGTATATCTAAATTAATGTTGGATTTGATTATTAGTTTATTTTTACAGTTTCGTCAACGGATGGCAAAAAATTTAACGTTACGACAATTACAACAAATTAATGACCTACTAATAACTTATCAATACTTACAACATAAGAACGACTACAACATTTGTTTTAACGTTACAAGTACACTGTTCTAAACATAAGTACAAATACAACAATTTATTGACCTAACAACTTCAAAACCATAAAAACAATATTAAAAAGCTTACAACTTGTAAACAAGAACTGCCAAGAACAACACCCAACTACAAACGAATCCTATCTTTAACTTCTTATTTTCTGATTGAAAGAGCTTATTAAAGTTAGCTACTTTAGCTATTACCATAGATGATTGGTCCTTCTCTTCATCAACCGAATTGATAAACCCGCATTTTAGTCCCTGTAAAATTTAACATTGACAGTAAGAAAATAAATTTTTTTCATGTAAACACGAGGGTTTAAATTTGAATGACGTTAACAACATGATATCAAATATGGGCAAGCGTAAAACAATCTTCCTAGGTTTCTAGCTGTACCCGAAATCCTAACGATACGTTCTCCGTCGCAATTGCAATATGCTATTAGCCTTATTTTTCTTTTAAATTGGAGTTAGTTTCTCAGTTAAATTTTTCATAATGACTGAAACCCATTTATAGAAGAAATCATATTACAGACAATTCTTTTTGACTATGAAATGAACTTGTTTGACTATGAATTCAAAAAGTTGAACTACGAAATCCAGACAAGTATATTGTGCTATCTTGTCTTGTCTTGTTGATATATGATGTTTGACTATGAAAAGAGTTGGTTTGACTATGAATTTAAAAAGTTGAACTATGAACTGCAGACCAGTACATTCTGTAGTATTGTCATGTCGGTCAGTGATTTTTGACTATGAAATGAAATGGTTTTGACTATGAGTTTAAAAAGTTGAACTACGAACTGCAGACAAGTACATTCTGTAGTATTGTCATGTCGGTCAGTGAATTTTAACTATGAAATGAACTGGTTTGACTATGAATTTAAAACGTTAAACTAAGAATTTTGAACAGTAGAGATACAATATTTTCTATTTATAATTGCATTTGTGTGATATTGCATTTGTGTGATGATTGTAAAACACTTTCATTGGTTTTGAAAATGAGTACTTACACCGAAAGAAGCTTTTCTCAGCTACCAATATTCTTGCATAACCTTCAAAGAACAAATCCTAATACCTTCACAGCCATTAAGAAAATGGATACCAACCGCTTTTAATTATGTTTTGTGGCTTTAGGTTGCTTGGTATAAAATATTTCTTTTATTGAGTTATATAATATTTCATGGTAATGTATCTCGATTACTTTTTACTTATCACTAATATGTGTTCGTTTTTATGTAGATTCATACCGTCCTTAGGTGCATTATACCGTTGATATATCTGGGTTATTTACCCCTTCTTGGGAGCTATCTGAAAACAATGTACTTCGCAGTGGCTTTAGATGGAAATAATGAACCACTACTCTTAGCAGTTGGTTTGGGAACCTTAGAGTGTAAAGAATCATGGAGATGGTTCATGATGAGGTTAAAAGATTGTTTAGGTGAGGATATAGAGGTTGGTTTCATAAGCAACCTATGTGATAAAATAAACTTTGGTGTTCAGAGTGCCTACCCGGATTCCTATCATGGATATTGTCCTAAAGATATAGCTCGAAAAATACGTGAGCTTGTCAGACATAACAATACGGAAGTCGAATCGTTGTTTTGGAAGTCATGCAATGCATATAGCGTTGATGTTTTTTACTTGTGTTTGGAAAGGTTACAAAGTACATGTAGAAAACCACCTTTCTTCACCTTGCTTAGGAGTCCAATTTACTAGCTTGATGATATACCGATTTCAAAATGGACACGAGCATTTTTCCCAAAAGTACGTTACAATGTTAAATCGATTGACGTCCCTAAAATTTTGCAATTTATATCCACACGTGAGTTTCCTATAACAACGATAATTGAGTTAATCACTACGTCGATACAATCAAAGTATGGTGAACGGGCTGAAGTGGTGGGTAAGGGAGATTGTTATATTTAGTCTTTTTATTGTGCTATTATTTTTTATAAAAATATCAAATTTTACAGGGAGGTTGTCTGGTGGGTTGACCGCTTACGTTGAGAGTAAGGTTCAAAAACGTCTCAACAAGTCTTATAATTGGAAGGCAAGACGTTTGTATGGGGATACATATGAAGTCGATGACAATTTTGCCACCACCAACGTACAACTTGAACGAAGGGTATGTACTTGTGGTAAATGGCAAAAAAGCGGAATACCATGTGGCCATGCTATAGCATTGTGACAACCCGGAATTTGCATTTTGTATAAACAATAACACTTCAACAGAAGTTATATCAGTCACAGTAAACTTTCAGAATTTTCCATATAAGATTGAGTAATTTAGGGTTTACACTTCAGGAAATATCAGGAGAGTGGATGCACTAGATTTTTGTGCTACACTGTTATTCCAACACTCTATTATATTAGAGATTATTTCGGGAATAAAATATTTTCTGCCAAAAATCTCAGGACTATAAATAGAATTCTGAACCAAATTCATTCATTATTCACATTTCCAACTAGAGAAAAGTCATTTTCTCTCTCACGGATCTTCGGGTTTTTATCCCAAAACGTGAGTACCTCTTGCTAGTAGTGTTAAATAGCTTAATATGTTTTTATAACATGATTTAGATGGCTAAATCACTAGATTTAGGAGTTTACTCCGCAAGGTGTTCTTGGGCGGTAAACTCCCGAAACAAAGCCTAGACCTGTCCCCGTGATATGATACTACTTTGGGCTTGTATAGAAGTGTATTAGGGACAAGAAAACAACCAAGAAACACATATGTATGGGTGTCCACGGCCCAAGATGATCTTGGACCGTGAACTCCAAAATCATGCACAAAAGGGTGCTTTTAAGGCACCTAAAGCCTTAGGCATTTACATAGACTTGTTCCCATTACATCAAGGGCCTTAAACACATCAATAACACCCCTCAAAGTGAGTTCACGGTGCTAATAAGGTTCTTGGGTCGTGAACATCAAACAACGGCACCAAAGTGTGCCAAAGGCCTTGATATGCTTGGAATAAAAGTTTGAGACCTATACTACATGTGAATAAGACTTGAAAGCATCAAAAACACCCATCCTTAAGAGTTTATGGCCGCAAACTCTAAGGGAAATGGCCTTAGGGCCGTAAACTCCTCAAAGGGGTGTTTCTATGCCTTAAACCCTTCCAAGAATTTAACCACCAAGTTGGAATAATTCTAGGGATCATTTGGGACTTCAAAACACAAAATATCACCAAGATTGTGAGTTCACGGCCGTAAACTCAAGGGTTTACAACTGTGAACTCCATGTGTGATGATATATGGAGAGTAAACTCATATATGGGGTCCTTTGGAACCCTAAACCCAAGTACCTTGTCCCACAATAGCTTAGATGCAATCCTTAGGGCTTAAAACACTTATATAAAGTCTTTATTATGTTCTAGGATGTCTTAACATTATCAATTAGTAAATAAGTCTACTTGAGTTCATATTTGTGTGATTATATGTTCATTAGGATCGTAGTGTGTGTACAAGTCCTCACTTGACACCTAACAATCCTACACCGTCCAGTTCATCCAAACCACCATCTACAGGTGAGTTCATACCCCCTTAATCAATGTTTTAAATGATTTTAAATGCTTTAATGGGGGGGGGGGGGGAATACAAGTACAAAACAATATGTTATTAAATCAATCTTATGTATTTTAGAACTGTGTTTCCACTCAGTAGATTTCACATACTTCAAAAGGTGACACATGCAATGGTTTTCTATTTTAAAACACCTTGATAACAAAAGTATTAGTTTTGAAATGTTTATTAAAATGACATCAAGTCACTCTTAATTACTGTTCAAAACTCCTAGATATCTTGCAAAACCATTATTTTTACCTTCTTGAACAAAACTACACTTATACGCATATGTTCTTATATATGTATTGATGTTATAGTTTCCATCCTTTGTTCAGTTTTCCACACCCTGGTGTATCGAGGGTGCATAAATCTACTTGAACAACCAATTACTTTCCAGTAAATTATCATCGGGATAGTTAGAAGAAACAAAACATTATTCCTATTACAAGGAATCACACAAGAGTCAGTTCATTCATGAGTCTTTACGAGTACATTACCTGATACATGAGTACCTTTACATACGCTTACATGATACATGAATACGCTTACATGAACACATTACCTGAATACCTTTACGTAGATACATCTACCTGTGTATACTTACATGAATACTTGAAACTCGATTCGTAAAGATGACTTATTAGTACCTTCAGTAAATCATCCAGCCCATCCCAGTTCAACGGGAGTCAGTTACGGGATTAACCATTCCTGGAACCACTGTTCGCTACAGAGGTTAATGGACATCTACGGATGCCTAACGTTATTACTTATATTAGGAGTCAGTTACTGTCACACCCCAAAACCAAGAATGGCGGAAACGTTCTGGGGCGGAGGACGTCATGTAAGTATCACAACACAGTAAATGTAAATAAGCAAACAACATCATCCATTGCATTAAATATATAATTTTAATACAAGCGTGTTCTGTACAGCATAGATACCAAAAATAACGTATATCAAAATAATAAGATGAGTCTTGAATGCGCTCCATCTTCTCAAAAGCTGGCCTCGGTACCTGTCTACTGATGACCTGAGAATACAAGTTATTTTGAAGGAGTTTATCAGCATTAAGCTGGTGAGTTCATAAGTATTTTAGTGTCGGTATTTGTCATTCAAAAATGTTTGAACGTGTATCAAGTGTAAGTTTGTGAAACGTATGTAAAAGTTGGCAATTGTTTGTAAAAGTTTGTATCTCTCAGAAAAACCTATATTTTCTATTAAAGTAGCCTTCTACCAAGGCTTAACTATTTTGTATGCTCGTTTGATGTAAAAGTGTGTAATTTCCCAAATGGAACTATCATTTAACAAAATATAGTTTGTACATAAACGTTTAAGTGAGGTTATCACTGAAAATATGTAATGGGTAAATCATTGTAGTACTGTAGCCTTGTATTATAAGAACTAATGTTGTACTAACTACCTTAAACCGGATTTATATTAAGGCATTACGTGATAAATTGCACCACACTATCGACAAGTAACAACGACATAATGAATGGTCGTAATAACGGAATGACGTTTGGCACCTACAGACCTGCAGGTCCGGCTGTAGCTAGCAGCAAGGTGTAGGATTGTCAATCTAGTATAGATCTATACGCAAACTCACACTCTCCCTTCAAGAGAATTCTGGCTACAACTCGATCCATGACAATTAAGTCATGCTCCGATTTAAATCACAATAATAAAGTATTCATGTATATGTAATATTTCTCGTTCTAGTATAGTTGTATATGTATTGTTTCTAGCATCATTGTATATGTATTGTTTCTAGCATCATTGTATATGTATTGTTTCTAGCATCATTGTATATGTATTGTTTCTAGCATCATTGCATATGTATTGTTTCTAGTATATGTATTGTTTCTAGCATCATTGTATATGTATTGTTTCTAGTATATGTATTGTATTACCCCGATGGTAACTAGCTATCGATGTACTGGTAAATATGAATATGGATGTACTTTTTATGTCTATACATGTATATATGATATATAACTAATATAGAAACGACCCTCGGATGGTCACCCGAAATCCCACCAGACCACATCTCAGTGCGCGAAAAGGAAATAGGGCGGATGGCCTTCCTAATCCCTTTAAACATTACTTATATATATATATATATATATATATATATATATATATATATATATACATATATGGGCATGCAATTTATAAGAAGTAAAACAAAGTTTAATAAAAGCATTTGATAAGTAAAAAGAGTTTGTAAAACATTTGAAGTGAAACAGTTTGATAAACAGTTGAACAGTGATAAAATCATTGGTTTTCTAGTTATTAATCACATGTGATTAATGCAATCACATGTGATTGATGTAATAACTATAAGTATTTGACTTGTATTCCCCCCATAAAGTATTTAAAACATTTAAAAGTATTTCAAAGGTTGATTAAAGGGGTATAAACTCACTTGTGGTGAGTAGATTGAATTGATGTATCGGGTACCGTGCTAAGTGTCAAACGGAGACTTGTTCACACGTTCGAGCCTAGTTATAATATAATAAGCATATATATATAACTAATTAGCCACATAATAACTTAACAAAGTAAGTTAACACAATTAGGAACATGTATACACTTTGTATAAGTGTTATAGGTCCTAATGGTTGCATCTAAGTTGATACGGGACAAGGCAAAAGGGTTTGAAACATCAAATGGCCTTGTATAAGAGTTCACCACCCAACAAACCCCACCCTTTGGAGTTTACGGCCGTAAACTCATGGGTTTATGGCCGTGAACTCCTCACATGGTGGTTTTGGGTGTTTTAAAGTGTTATCTTGATCCAAGAACACTCCTAGCTTTGTTGGAATAATACTTGAAGTAGTTTAAGGACTTGGAATGCTCCATAGGGGAGTTTACGGCCTATAGTCCATATACCATAGAGTTTACGGCCGTAAACTCCTATGGGTGATGGATTTTAATTCATTTGAGGCACTTGCACATCAAGGATGGCTTCCATGATTTTAT
Organism: Lactuca saligna; assembly: GCF_052625555.1. Lineage (NCBI taxonomy): Eukaryota > Viridiplantae > Streptophyta > Magnoliopsida > Asterales > Asteraceae > Lactuca > Lactuca saligna. Next base: position 140,073,081 of record NC_136420.1, read on the forward strand.
CTAAGGCTAATGGGGACAAGAGGCACACTTTTATGCCTTTACTTGGAGTTTACGGCCCAAGAGGTGTTCCTTGGCTGTAAACTCCCTTTAAGGGATGTTCTTGAAGTATTTTACTCCCCATTCAAGTCCTAGGTGTTCAATGGTAATTGTCTTAAGGCCTTAGGGGTGTTTGGAGTGCTTTTAACCCTTGGAAAAGGGGTTTACGGCCCAAGAAATGTTCCTGGCCGTAAACTCCTATAAACTTATGATTTTGAAATGTTTTGATGTCTAAAATAGTCACAAGCATATGAGGGTTAAAGTCCTTAGGATTTAGGGGTAGTTTAGGGCACACTTAGCCCTTGAAAAGGGGTTTACGACCCAAGAAAAGTCCTTGGCCGTAAACTCCTATTACTTGTTGATTTTGGATGTTTTTGGACATGTAACAATGTTATAAAGCATATAACAAACATTAAAACACATTAAGTAAAGTAGACTCACAATCCAGGATGAAAACCCGAAAATCCGTCAGAGAGAATTGGCTTTTCTCTAGTTGGAATTGTAAATAATGAATTAATTAAATTCAGAAATCTATTTATAGTCCTGAAATATTTTGACAGAAAATATTTTTATTCCAGAAGTCGGACTATAACATTATGAAACTTACAATGTTCAAGTTTCACAATTTCAGGAGCATCCATGCTCCCGATATGTCCAGAAATGTAAAACCCTAACGTACACAAACTCGTTCGGACAAGTCTGAAGATTACAGAAACTGGACTAGCTTCTATTGAATAGATAATGTTCGTACAAATGGAAATTTCGGGTTGTCACATCACCCCCCGTTAGAAGGAATTTCGTCCCGAAATTAGAATTTAAGCAAATAAGAAGTTACAAATAACTAAGCGAAAAGATGAGGATATTTTAGTTTCATCTGATCCTCGCGTTCCCAAGTGAATTCTGGTCCTCGCTTGGCGTTCCAGCGAACCTTCACGATAGGGATACGACTTTGCTTCGTCTGCTTGACCTCACGGTCCATGATCTCTACAGGTTCTTCCACGAAGTTGAGTCTCTCGTTGATCTCGATCTCGTCGAGTGGGATTACGAGAGTCTCGTCGGACAGACACTTTTTCAAGTTAGATACGTGGAATGTAGAATGTACGTTACGAAGTGTGTCGGGTAGATCAAGTTTGTAAGCTACGGGGCCGATTCTTGCGAGAATCTCGAAAGGCCCTATATACCTAGGATTAAGCTTCCCACGCTTACCGAAGCGTATCAAGCCCTTCCAGGGTGAGACTTTGAGAAGCACTCGGTCTCCCACCTGAAATTCCAAAGGTTTTTTGCGTTTATCAGTGTAGCTCTTTTGTCGGTCTCTAGAGGCTTTCAATCGTTCACGAATCTGAACGATCTTCTCTGTCGTTTCCCGAATGATTTCCGGACCAGTGAGAGTACTGTCGGAAGCTTGCCCTCTAGTTAATTGGGTATCACCCACCTCAGCCCAGCACAGAGGGGATATGCACTTTCGGCTGTAGAGAGCTTCAAATGGTGCTGCTTTTATGCTCGTGTGATAACTGTTGTTGTAGGAAAATTCGATGAGGGGTAAATGAGTATCCCACACTTTTCCAAAGTCAATTACACAAGCACGCAACATATCTTCTAAAGTCTGGATCGTCCTCTCACTCTGTCCGTCAGTTTGTGGATGGTAGGCTGTGCTCATGTCCAGCCTTGTTCCTAGGGAATGTTGTAGTGATTGCCAGAATCTTGAGGTGAACCTACTATCTCGATCGGAGATAATGGATATAGGCACACCATGTAGTCGTACGATTTCCCTAATGTATGTTCTCGTCAGTTTCTCCATCTTGTCGGTTTCTTTGATAGGCAGGAAGTGTGCAGACTTGGTATCAAGTCCACCCGTTGTCTTGGGCAACTTGGTTATGAAATCCATAGTGATCCGCTCCCACTTCCATTCTGGAATCTCTGGTTGTTGTAGTAAACCAGAGGGCTTGTGGTACTCGACCTTTACCTTTGCGCAAGTAAGGCATTTACTCACAAAGGTAGCAATCTCTGCTTTCATATTAGGCCACCAGTATAGCTTTTTAAGATCCAGATACATCTTATCTGAACCTGGGTGGACGGAATACCGAGTGTTGTGCGCCTCGGTCATGACCAAGTCTCTGAAACCATAGTGTTTCGGTGTCCAGATCTAATCCATGAAGTATAAGGCTCCGTCACCCTTGGCTTCTAAATTCTTGTCCATTCCTCTGAGGGATTCACTCGTCACATTTTCAGGTTTCATGGCTTCAAGTTGGGCCGCCTGAATTTGGTTAGACAAGTGTGAATGGATGGTTATTGACAATGATTTGACCTTGCGACCAGAATATTCTTTCCGACTCAGGGTGTCTGCTACTACGTTGGCTTTACCTGGATGATAACGAATATCGCATTCGTAATCACTGAGTAGCTCGACCCACCGTCATTGTCTCATTTTGAGCTCCTTCTGATCGAATATGTTTTGTAAACTCTTGTGGTCAGTAAAGATAGTGCTTTTCGTTCCATACAAGTAATGTCTCCAGATCTTCAGAGCAAACACCACTGCTCCCAGTTCAAGATCGTGTGTCGTATAGTTAACTTCGTGTGTCTTCAACTGTCTGGAGGCATAGGCGATGACCTTACCTCTCTGCATCAGAACACACCTGAGCCCTTGGTTCGATGCATCGCAATAGACTACAAAGTCTTCTAGCCCTTCGGGGAGAGATAGTATTGGCGCGGTGCACAAGGCTCGTTTGAGCATTTGTAACGCTCTCTCTTGTTTCTCTTCCCAGTCAAAGGCCACGCCTTTCTGGGTCAGGGTTGTAAGAGGTTTCGCTATTCGGGAGAAGTTCTGAATGAATCTGCGGTAGTAGCCAGCAAGACCTAGAAATTGATGAATTTCTGTCGGCGTCTTGGGTGTTGACCAGTTCTCAATGGCTTTAATTTTGGATGGGTCCACGTGGATTCCCTCTTCGCTTACCACGTGTCCTAATAATTCGACTCTTCGGATCCAAAATTCACATTTCGAGAACTTTGCATAAAGTTTCTCCGTTCGTAAAGTTCCTAAAACTAGTCGTAGGTGATCACCATGATCTTCCTTACTTCGGGAGTACATCAGGATGTCGTCAATGAAAACGATGACGAACTGATCCAAGTAAGGTTGGCATACTCTGTTCATCAGGTCCATGAAAACTGCTGGCGCATTGGTCAATCCGAATGGCATCACAACGAACTCGTAGTGTCCGTAACGAGTTCGGAAGGCTGTCTTTGGAACATCCTCCTCTAGCACTCGTAACTGGTGATATCCGGACCTTAGATCAATTTTGGAAAAATAGTTCGCCCCCTGCAGTTGGTCAAATAGATCGTCTATGCGAGGCAGAGGGTAACGATTTTTGATCGTCAGTTTGTTGAGTTCTCTGTAGTCGATACACATTTGAAATGATCCGTCATTCTTCTTAACGAACAAGACCGGTACTCCCCAAGGTGAGAAGCTTGGTCTTATGAATCCCTTGCTGAGTAGTTCGTTAAGTTGACCAGATAATTCCTGCATCTCTGCTGGTGCTAATCGGTAGGGCGACTTGGCTACTGGGGTAGCTCCTTGGACTAAGTCGATTATGAACTCGACCTGTCGTTGCGGAGGTAATCCAGGTAGTTCTTCTGGGAAAAAGTCGGGGAAGTCGCTCACTACTGGAATGTTCTTGAGTTCTTTCGTTTCGAGGTTCGTGTCAACGACGTGAGCAAGGAATGCGTGGTATTCTTTGCGCAGATATTTATGTGCTTAAATACTTGATATAATGCGAAGACTCGCACCAGGTTTGTCGCCGTAGACTATAAGAGTTTCATTAGACGGAAGGTTTAGTCGGACTGCTTTCTCGAAGCACATGATGTCGGCGCGATAAAGACTCAACCAATCCATGTCGATGATGACGTCGAAACTTTTTATTGAGACCGGCATGAGGTCGATTGGGAATGAATGGTTATCTAGGGTTAGGATACATCCTAAGTATATGCTACTGGTGTTCTCTGTTTTGCCGTTAGCCATTTCTACTGTGAATTGTTCTTTAAGTGCGTGTGGTTGTTGTTTAAGCATGCGAGCAAATTTGTGGTTTACGAAGCTTCGCTCAGCTCCACTATCGAACAGAATGCATGCATAGGAGTTATCGAGGAGGAACGTACCAGTCACCACTGTCGGGTCAGCGACTGCTTCCCCGTGGCCTATAGCTAGTACCCTCCCTGCTCCTCCAGCATTTCTCGCTTTGGGGCAGTCCCTCTTATAGTGGCTTGTTTCGCCACATCCATAGCAAGTTGGGCTCGCGCCAGAGCCAGGGACTTGCGTGATCGGTTGCACCGGGAATTTACAGAAACGGAAGGTGTGTCCTTTCCTGTTGCAGTTAGAGCACTGCATTTCACGGCAGGGGCCGTTGTGGTGGAAGTTGCATATGTTGCACTTCGGCAAACTTCCAGCATACTGCTTCGTCGGAGCAGTAGCAGCAGGGGTTACCGCGGCATGTACTGCCACAATTTGCTGCTTCTTGGCAGCTCGCTGCCTCTTCTTGTCATCCCAGAACTTCCGCTTGGTCTCAGCGGGTTTGGAAGGTTCCGAGATGACTAGGGTTGTTGTAGTTGCAGGGGTTTTGAAACCATGGTTAATGAGTCGTTGTGTCAGTCGCTTGGCACTGTCGAAGGTAGCGGGGTTTGATGATAGGACATTCCCCTGATACAGAGGAACTAGCCCCCATATGTACCTTTCAATCTTCTTCCCTTCAGTGGGAAGCATATTAGGGCAGAGGGCCACCAGTTCGCTAAATCTGGCGGTGTAAGCAATGATGTTGGTGCCATTCATGGTCAGGCTCCAAAGCTCATGCTCTAGTTTCTGGATCTCGCCCCTCGGGCAGTATTCCTCAATCATGAGGTCTTTCATCGTATCCCAGCCTATGTCGTTGGCCACAACGAGAGTTAGAGATTTAACGTGGCTGTTCCACCACGTTAGTGCCTTCCCTTCGAAGGTCCATGCAGCATATTTGACTTTGCTCGCAGCAGGGCAAGAACAAATTTCGAAGACTGATTCAGTCTTCTCGAACCATTGCGAGAGAGCAATGACTCCATCGGTCCCATGGAAGGGTTTCGGCTTACAGTTGGTGAAATCCTTGTAAGAGCACTCTCTCGAGCGCACAGGAGTTTCAACTGGAATGAAGTTAACCGGGGTTCCACCTCTGCTGGCATCAGTAGAGTGATACTATGCCATGGCAGTTGCCACTGCTGCAGCTACGGCAGCATTTAGGGCTGCTGTATCGATGACCGGAGGTGGTGTAGGTGTCGGGTTATTCCGGGTAGATTTGCGAGGAGGCATCTTTCAACTATAAGTTTATAAAGATGAGAAAAGTGGTAAGGATTAATTTTTAAGTAATGTGCGAATGACACATGGACTAACTAACCATAGCCCAACAATTGAATGAGTGTTTGTGTTCATAACTAGAAGGATGTGTAGGAAAACCCAAATGTAAAGATTCATCCCACAGAGTAGGTAGTTGTCAATAATACTGGTATTACTGATGTAACGAGTTCAATGAAAATTGACCTAACAGTAGGTCTTACATCATACCATACAGAAAGTTTGACAGTTCTTAGATTCCTAATTAGAGTACTGAAAGTTAGGAATATTTTACAGATAAGTGCTACCTAGAGCACAGATGTTAAAGGCTAATCCTTAACCCAAAAGATAATGATGTACTAGACATCATCTAACGGCGATGAGTATTCCTAATTAGTATATCTTTTATGGGTTGATATACTTGATTCACTATAAACAATGCTATGATACCAATCTGTCACACCCCAAAACCAAGAACGGAGGAAACGTTCTGGGGTGGAGGACGTCATGTAAGTATCACAACTCAGTAAATGTAAATAAGCAAACAACATCATCCATTGCATTAAATATATAATTTTAATACAAGCGTGTTCTGTACAACATAGACACCAAAAATAACGTATATCAAAATAATAAGATGAGTCTTGAATGCGCTCCATCTTCTCAAAAGCTGGCCTCGGTACCTGTCTACTGATGACTTGAGAATATAAGTTATTTTGAAAGAGTTTATCAGCATTAAGCTGGTGAGTTCATAAGTATTTTAGTGTCGGTATTTGTCATCCAAAAATGTTTGAACATGTATAAAGTATAAGTTTGTAAAATGTATGTAAAGGTTTGCAATTGTTTGTAAAAGTTTGAATCTCTCAGAAAAACCTATATTTTCTATTAAAGTAGCCTTCTACCAAGGCTTAACTGTTTTGTATGCTCGTTTGATGTAAAAGTGTGAAATTTCCCAAATGTAACTATCATTTAACAAAATATAGTTTGTACATAAACGTTTAAGTGAGGTTATCACTGAAAATATGTAATGGGTAAATCATTGTAGTACTGTAGCCTAGTATTATAAGAACTACTGTTGTACTAACTACCTTAAACCGGATTTATATTAAGGCATTACGTGATAAATTGCACCATACTATCGACAAGTAACAACGACATAATGAATGGTCGTAATAACGGAATGACGTTTGGCACCCGCAGACCTGCAGGTCCGGCTGTAGCTAGCAGCAAGGTGTAGGATTGTCAATCCAGTATAGATCTATACGCAAACTCACGCTCTCCCTTCAAGATAATTCTGGCTACAACTCGAGCCATGACAATTAAGTCATGCTCCGATTTAAATCACAATAATAAAGTATTCATGTATATGTAATGTTTCTCGTTCTAGTATAGTTGTATATGTATTGTTTCTAGCATCATTATATATGTATTGTTTCTAGCATCATTGTATATGTATTTTTTCTAGCATCATTGTATATGTATTGTTTCTAGCATCATTGTATATGTATTGTTTCTAGTATATGTATTGTTTCTGGCATCATTGTATATGTATTGTTTCTAGTATATGTATTGTATTACCCCGATGGTAACTAGCTATCGATGTACTGGTAAATATGAATATGGAAGTACTTTTTATGTCTATACATTTATATATGATATATAACTAATATAGAAACGACCCTCGGATGGTCACCTGAAATCCCACCAGACCACATCTCAGTGCGCGAAAAGGAAATAGGGCGGATGGCCTTCCTAAGCCCTTTAAACATTACTTATATATACATATATGGGCATGCAATTTATAAGAAGTAAAACAAAGTTTAATAAAAGCATTTTATAAGTAAAAAGAGTTTGTAAAACATTTGAAGTGAAACAGTTTGATAAACAGTTGAACAGTGATAAAATCATTGGTTTTCTAGTTATTAATCACATGTGATTAATGCAATCACATGTGATTGATGTAATAACTATAAGTATTTGACTTGTATTCCCCCCCATAAAGTATTTAAAACATTTAAAATTATTTCAAATGTTGATTAAAGGGGTATAAACTCACTTGTGGTGAGTAGATTGAATTGATGTATCGGGTACCGTGCTAAGTGTCAAACGGAGACTTGTTCACACGTTCAAGCCTAGTTATAATATAATAAGCATATATATATATAACTAATTAGCCACATAATAACTTAACAAAGTAAGTTAACACAATTAGGAACATGTATACACTTTGTATAAGTGTTATAGGTCCTAATGGTTGCATCTAAGTTGATACGGGACAAGGCAAAAGGGTTTGAAACATCAAATGGCCTTGCATAAGAGTTCACCACCCAACAAACCCCACCCTTTGGAGTTTATGGCCTTAAACTCATGGGTTTATGGCTGTGAACTCCTCACATGGTGGTTTTGGGTGTTTTAAAGTGTTATCTTGATCCAAGAACACTCCTAGCTTTGTTGGAATAATACTTGAAGTAGTTTAAGGACTTGGAATGCTCCATAGGGGAGTTTACGACCTATAGTCCATATACCATAGAGTTTACAGCCGTAAACTCCTATGGGTGATGGCTTTTAATTCATTTGAGGCACTTGCACATCAAGGATGGCTTCCATGATTTTATCTAAGGCTAATGGGGACAAGAGGCACACTTTTATGCCTTTACTTGGAGTTTACGGCCCAAGAGGTGTTCCTTGGCCGTAAACTCCCTTTAAGGGATGTTCTTGAAGTCTTTTACTCCCCATTCAATTCCTAGGTGTTCAATGGTAATTGTCTTAAGGCCTTAGGGGTGTTTGGAGTGCTTTTAACCCTTGGAAAAGGGGTTTACGGCTCAAGAAATGTTCTTGGCCGTAAACTCCTATAGACTTATGATTTTGAAGTGTGTTGATGTCTAAAATAGTCACAAGCATATGAGGGTTAAAGTCCTTAGGCTTTAGGGGTAGTTTAGGGCACACTTAGCCCTTGAAAAGGGGTTTACGGCCCAAGAAAAGTCCTTGGCCGTAAACTCCTATTACTTGTTGATTTTGAATGTTTTTGGACATGTAACAATGTTATAAAGCATATAAAAAAACATTAAAACACATTAAGGAAAGTAGACTCACAATCCGGGATGAAAACCCGAAGATCCGTCAGAGAGAATTGGCTTTTCTCTAGTTGGAATTGTAAATAATGAATTAATTAAATTCAAAAATCTATTTATAGTCCTGAAATATTTTGACAGAAAATATTTTTATTCCGGAAGTCGAACTATAACATTATGAAACTTACAATGTTCAAGTTTCACATTTCAGGAGCATCCATTCTCCCGATATGTCCAGAAATGTAAAACCCTAACGTACACAAACTCGTTCGGACAAGTCTGAAGATTACAGAAACTGGAGTAGCTGCTATTGAATAGATAATGTTCGTACAAATGGAAATTTCGGGTTGTCACAGCTTAACACCACTCAACCCCTTTGTAACCGGATCTGCTAGGTTATCCTCTGACGATATCCTCTTAAATATGAGGATTCCTTCTTTTACCCGATGTCTAATAAAGTGATATTTTATTTCGATATGTTGAGATCTACCATGATCCCTCGGTTCCTTGGTCAAGGCAACCGCTCCTTCATTATTACAAAAAATTTCCATAGCCTCCGTTATGGCAGGTACAACTCCAAGGTCTCCAATGAAGTTCTTCAACCATATTGCCTCCTTTGATTCTTAACTCGCTGCAATGTACTCTGATTCGCACGTTGAATTAGCTACAATTTCTTTCTTGGAATTTTCCGAGTCACTGCTCCTCCATTAAGGGTAAAGACCCAGCCCGACTGCAAACGGTAGTTGTCCATGTCGGTCTGGAAACTAGCATCACTATACCATCGCACCTTTAAGTCAACACTCCCTCTGAGAACCAGAAACCATTCCTTGGTCCTACGAAGGTACTTAAGGATATTCTTGACTGCGGTCCAATGTGCTCTGCTGGGGTTCCCTTGATATCCACTGAGCATGCGCAAAGCAAAGGCCACATCAGGACGAGTACAAGTCATAACATACGTGATTGAGCCAACTACGGAAGGGTAAGGTACTCGGTTCATCTCTACTATCTCGGCTTCGGTACTCGGACTTTGTGTCTTACTCAACTTGGCATTACTTTGGATCGGTAATTATCCATTCTTCGAGTTCTCCATACTAAAACATTTTAGTACCTTGTCCAAGTAAGTATTCTGAATAAGTCCTATTAGTCTCTTACTTTGGTCTCTCACTATCCTTATTCCTAAAATATAGGAAGCCTCTCCAAGGTACTTCATAGCGAAACACTTCCTGAGCTAGGACTTAACTTCCTGCAGTGTCAGGATGTTGTTTCCTATGAGTAATATGTCATCAACAGATAACACGAGAAAGCTAACTATACTTTGTCACACCCCAAAACCAAGAACGGCGGAATACGTTCCCGGGTGGAGGACGTCATGTACACTATCATTACAATTGCATAATAGTAAAAACAAGAAACAACAACCATTTCATATATATAGTGATAATAGTTACAATTGTGTTCTATAAAGTTTAATAGACACCAAAAGTATAACAAAAATAAAAGATGAGACTTGTATATGCTCCATCTTCTTCCAAAAGTTGCCCTATACCTATCTATCTTTGACCTGAGGATACAAGTTATTTTGAAAACGAATATCAGAATAAAGCTGGTGAGTTCATAAGAGTTTATTGTGATTGTAGTATAAAAGTTTTTGCAAACTTATAGTATAAAACTGAAAGTTGTATTTATGAGTAGTAGAAATCCCTGAAAAATCCTATATTTTCCAGAAAGTACATTTGTAAGTCAATCATTCTAGTGTGTAAAAGTAATGTTGTTGAAACCTTCAATTGTAAAAGTGTAGAAATAAGTCTCATGTAAGTAATATGGTTGAAGAAAAGTTATGCTTGCTAACAGTAGTAGTGTTGTATCTTTAGTTAGTAATAGATGTTTTATTACTTCGGGAGTTTAGTTCAGACTTTAAGTCTTAGTGTATTTCTATAAATGTAATTTTAACTTCTCATGTGACCAATTGTGAAGTAGTAGAGTACCGATGACCTTCCTGGTCATGCGTAGTGAAGTAATGTAGTGCCACCCCTGGCCTAGTCGGCTCGGGCTATAGTTAACAGTCGGAATGTAATAGTGTCTATTCCATATAGATCTATACATATAGTGTTGCTTCTCTTTCGGGAAGCCCTGGTCACATGGTGTAAGTACAATAGAGTAGCTTATAGAGAGATAATGTGATATGCTTTGTATTAGTGAATTCTCTTATGCTTTAGTATGGTAGACTTTTAGTACAGTAAGTAGAGTGTTCTCTCATACTTGCACTAGCTTGTAATATTAACAGTTTATGGTGTGTATAGTAGTAATAGAGGTAACTAGTAGTAGCCTTAACTATACCTATTATAGTTAAATAGAGTATGTGAATTTCTGCTTTTGATCAACAGTAGTAATGAATAAGATAAAAACATTCATATCTAACACAAATATATACGATATATAATTAAGAATTCAACGACAGTCGGACGGACAACCAATACCCTAAAACCACATCAAACAAGAATAGTAAATAAGGCCACCTATCGTTCCTAAGTCCCTCAAGTCTTATTTATATAAATATATTAATGTAGATATATTTTTATTAAAAGAAAAGTAGTTGAAACATAGTTTTGAAATAGTTTACCAACAATTTAACCTTAAAAATGCATTTGATAACTAGTTAAAACAGTTTTTATTGATAAGTATCTAAAATTGTAGAGTAATACCTTTTTGATGATAGATTGTCAATCACATATGATTTGATAATAAAACATGTAATAATGTACCTGTATCCCCCCCTAAAACATGTAAAAACATTTAAAAGGTTCATTAAGGGGTATGAACTCACCTGAAATAAGTAGATCGGGTGTGAGTGTCGGATGAGCGTTTGGTGTCAAGTAATGACTTGTACACCCTTTATGACCCGAATAACATATGAATACTTATGTTTACAAGTAATTAGTGATTTACACTCATATTAAAACATTTTGACATCCTAGTGTGATTACAGGTCTTATGGTTGAGTGCTAGAAAGTTAATGGGTTGTATGGAAAGAGTGTATGACCTCACCTTGGAGTTTACTATCCTAAAACCTACTCTAAGTGAGTTCACGGTTGGGAGGCCACATCCCCCATGACTTTACGGCCGTAAACTCATGGGAGGAGTGTTTTTGAATGATTTAAAGTTTCATGTGGATTCAGAAATGGTTCTAAGGAATTATACAAGGCTATAGGGGTGTTTAAGGGTCCAAAAGTATACTCCCTTGGAGTTTACAGCCCAAAGGCCACTCCTTTCCTTGATTTCTAGGCCTTTGGTTTAATTTATAACAATTTCTAGTAAAGGTTACATGGCTTTTTAGGGGTTTAAACCCTCATTTGGCATGATTTAGGGGAGTTTACGGTCTAAGCATATGCTTGGGCCGTAAACTCTATTTTATCCCTCAAATGCATGTGTTTAAATGTCCCAAGTACGAAATGGCAAGTCCCTAAGCCATATCTTAAGTCTAAGGGTAGTTTGGAAGTGTTTTACATGGTTAGAGGGTGTTTACGGCCTAAGCATGTGCTTGGGCTGTAAACCCTCTTGTATGCCCTAAAAATTGTTGTATTGTGGTTCAAGCACTTCTAGGTTAAATCTACAACTAGTTTCTAAGCTCAAATGGGAGAAATTTGGTACTTTTGGCAATTGTTTAGGGGTTCACGGCCTAAGGAGGTTCTTAGGCCGTAAATTCCTTTTTGATGGTCATTTTGTGTTATTTTTGAGCTATTGCAACAAGAATTGATGTTTAGAACAAATTAGGGTAGAAGATCTTACGTTTTGGAGGCGGAAACTTGCGGTTTTGAGGCGAAAACGAGCTAGAGAGAGAGTAGAGTGAGAGAGAGAGAGGATGTAGAGTGGTGAAAAGCTTCTATGAAGTGTTCAACTCCCTATATATAAGTCTCAGGTGTTGCACCCGGTATACGACTACCCGATGCTAAAGCTTATCGAGGTTTAAACTATTCACCCGGGTTAAATGGTCGTAATAATAAAATAATAAAATAACTTTTTCCAATTAAATGGAAGAGTAAATTACGAGTTTTTATTTATTTTGTAACTACAATAACCACAAAATATAAACATAAATAAATAAAGATTCATTTATTTGACGATCCCAAATTAACGGAACTTTTATAAAATGACATATTCCATTATCGGAAACGGGTTAATATAACGGAATAAACTTTGGGTTGTCACATCATCTCCACATTAAGGGAATTTTATCCTGAAATTTATAATTTAAAAAGTTATGCTATTACAATACTACTAAGCAAAGAGATGGGGATATTTAAGCCTCATTTGGTCTTCGCGCTCCCAAGTCAACTCCGGTCCTCGTTTGGTGTTCCATCGAACCTTCACGATTGGGATGCGGCTTTATGTCGTTCGTTTGACATCTCGATCTATGATTTCCACAGGTTCTTCCACAAAGTTGAGGCTTTCGTCGATGTCGATCTCGTCTAGTGGGATCACTAGGGTTTCATCAGCTAAGCACTTTTTCAGGTTCGAGACGTGGAAGGTAGAGTGTATGTTACTTAGCTCGTGGGGTAGGTTGAGTTTGTAAGCTATGGGGCCGATTCTAGTAAGTATCTCAAAAAGCCCTATGTACCTTGGGTTCAGCTTTCCACGCTTTCCAAAGCGTATTGTGCCATTCCAGGGTGAGACTTTCAACATGACTCGATCTCCCACCTGGAATTCCAAAGGTTTTCGTCGTTTGTCTGCGTAGCTTTTTTGTCAGTCCCTAGCGGCTTTTAATCATTCACGAATCTGTACAATCTTCTCGGTCGTTTCTCGGATGATTTCCAGATCCTTGAGAGCGCTGTTAGGAAATTATCCTTTAGCTAACTGAGTCTCACCCACCTCATCCCAGCACACAGGGATCTGCACTTCCGGTCGTAGAGGGCTTCAAATGGAGCTACCTTAATGCTCGTGTGATAACTATTGTTGTAGGAGAACTCAACAAGGGCTAAGTGTGTATCCCACGACTTGCCAAAGTCAATCACACAGGCTCGTAGCATATCTTCTAAAGTTTGGATCGTCGTCTCACTTTTTCCGTCAATCTGCGGATGGTAGGCTGTACTCATGTCTAGCCTCGTCCCTAATGCTTTTTGCAGTGATTGCCAAAATCTCGAAGTAAACCTATGATCTCTATCCAAGATAATAGATACAGGGACACCATGCAGTCAAACTATCTCCTTAATTTACGTTCTTGTTAGTTTCTCCATCTTGTCTGTTTCCTTGATGGGTAGGAAGTGCGCAGATTTGGTCAATCTGTCGACGATGACCCATATGGTATCCACTCCACCCATTTTCTTGGGTAGCTTGGTTATGAAGTCCATAGTGATCCGCTCCCACTTCCACTATGGTATCTCTGGTTGCTGTAGAAGACCTGATAGCTTCTGGTATTCGAGCTTGACCTTCGCACAGGTAAGGCATTTACTTACGAAGGTAGCAATCTCTACTTTAATATTAGGCCACCAGTATAGCTTTTTGAGATCCAGATACATCTTATCTGAACCTGGATGAACGGAGTATCGAGTGTTGTGTGCTTCCTTGATGACCAAGTCTCTGAAACCACCGTGGCGCGGGGTCCATATGCGGTCCATGAAATAATAGGCTCCATCAGCCTTGACCTCCAAGTTCTTATCCATTCCACGTAGGGATTCTCCTGACACATTCTCAGGCTTTAAGTCTTCGAAGTGAGCCTCCGTAATCTGTGCGGATAGATGTAAACGGATAGTCATCGTTAGTGACTTGACTCTTCGGCCAGAATACTCTTTTCTACTCAGCACGTCTGCTACTACATTGGCTTTTCCCGGGTGATAGCGAATCTCACAGTCGTAATCATTGAGTAGTTCGACCCACCGTCGTTGCCTCATATTGAGCTCCTTTTGGTTCAGTATGTGTTGGAGGCTTTTGTGGTCAGTGTATATTGTGCTCTTCGTTCCATACAGGTAATGTCTCTAGATCTTCAGAGCGAAAACAACCGCCCCTAACTCGAGGTCGTGTGTGGTGTAGTTGATCTCATGTGTCTTCAGATGTCTTGAGGCGTAGACGATGACCTTACCTCATTGCATCAAGACACAATCCAGCTATTGTTTCGATGCGTCGCAGTATACCACAAAATCTTCTGTTCCTTCAGGAAGGGATAATACCGGTGCGGTGCATAGGGATCGTTTCAGGGTCTGGAATGCCTTCTCCTGTTTCTCTTCCCATTTAAATGGTACTCCTTTCTGTGTTAACGTAGTGAGAGGTTTCGCAATCCGAGAGAAGTTCTGCATGAATCAGCGATAGTAGCCAGTGAGGCCTAAAAATTGATGAATTTCTGTAGGCGTCCTTAGTGCTGACCAGTTCTCGATAGCTTTAATCTTGGATGGGTCCACATGGATTCCTTCCTCACTAAATACGTGTCATAGGAATTCCACTCTTCGGATCCAAAATTCGCACTTAGAGAACTTTGCGTATAACTTCTCTGATCGTACGGTTTCCAAGACTCCTCGTAGATGATTTTTGTGCTCTTCCTCACTCCGAGAGTAGACGAGTATATCATCAATAAAGACGATAACGAACTGGTCTAAGTATGGACGACACACCATATTCATCAAGGACTCGTAACTGGTGATACCCGGACCTAAGATCAATCTTCGAAAAGTAACTTGCCCCTTTGTGGTTTGTCGAATAGGTTGTCTATATGAGGAAGAGGGTAGCGGTTTTTGACCGTGAGTTTGTTGAGCTCCCTATAATCGATGCACATACGGAACGATCTGTCTTTCTTCTTCACAAACAAGACCGGATCTCCCTAGGGTGATAAGCTCAGTCTTATAAAGCCCTTGCTGAGCAACTCGTTAAGTTGACCGAATAGTTCTTGCATCTCGGAAGGTGCTAAACGATAGGGCGACTTAGCTACGGCGGTAGCTCCTGGGACTAGGTCGATTCTGAACTCAATCTGACGTTTGGGAGGTAAACCTCGAAGGTCTTCCAGAAAGACGTTAGGGAACTCGCATACAACAAGGATGTCTTTTGGATCTTTCACTTTTTGGCTTGTGTCGACAACGTGTGCAAGAAAGGCACGATATTCCTTGCACAAGTACTTCTGGGCTTGAATACTTGAGATGATGCGAAGACTCATACCGGGATTGTCTCCGTAGATTAACAGAGTTTCGTGATTCGGTGGATTTAGGCGGATGGCTTTGTTGAAACATAGAATATCAGCGCGATGAAGACTCAACCAGTCCAAGCCCACAATAACATCGAAACTCTTGATCGACACCGGTATGAGATTGATTGGGAATGAATGATCGTCTAACATGAGGGTACAACCTATGTAAATTTCATTAGAGCTTTCGGTCTTTCCGTTATCCATTTCTACGATGATTGTTTCTTTTAGTGGTTGTGGGGATTGTTTAAGTAAGTGTTTAAAGTTTTTGTTTATGAAGCTTCTTTCTACACCACTATCGAATAAGACACATGCATAAGAGTTGTTTTGAAGGAACGTACCCGTGACTACTGTAGGGTACGCTACTGCTTCATTGTGGCCAATAGCGAGTAGTCTTCCGGTTCCTCCCCCATTCCCAGCCTTCGGACAGTTCCTCTTGAAATGGCCCGCTTCACCGCAACCATAACAGGTCTAGGTCACTCCCGAACTAGGGACTTGTGAGATGGGTTTGGGTGGGGCTCTGTAAAATCGAACAGTATGGCCCTTCCAGCCGCAGTTGGTGCAGTGCAATTCACGGAAGGGGTCAGTATGGTGGAAGGGGAACTTGGGACACTTGGGTAGGTTCCCAACATAAGCTTTCGCCGGTGCAGAAATAGTAGGAGTGGTGGTAGCATGGACAACCATGGTCTGCTGGTTTTTTGAAGAAGATTGAGTTCTTTTGTCCCTCTTCCGATCCACACATTTCCTCTTGTTGTCGGATGCTTTGGGTGCAATAGTGGCAGTTGTAGTTGCTGTTGCTGGAGTGGGAGGTGCTTCATGTTCGATCAACCTGTGGGCCAACTCCTTGGCGCTGTCAAAGGTTGCAGGATGGGAGGATAGAACATTTCCTTGATACGAGGGCACTAAACCCCAGATGTATCGTTCGATTTTCTTGCTCTCCGAGGGGATCATGTTGGGACACATAGACGCCAAGTCGCAGAACATAGCCGTGTAAGTTGTTATGTCAGTCCCTTTCATCTTGAGTTTCCAAAGTTCCTCCTCAAGTTTCTGAATTTCTCCCTTAGGGCAATACTCCCTTCTCATGAGGTCCTTCAATGTGTCCCAGCCCATGGCGTTGGCTATTATCAAAGAGAGTGCACTGACGTGGACGTTCCACCATGTCAGAACCCTGTTAGTGAGGGTGGTAATAGCGAATTATATTTTGCTCTCCTCGGGACATGAGCACATTTCAAAGACAACCTCAGTTCTTTCGAACCACTGTGACAATGCTAGAATTCCTCCGGTACCATCGAAGAGGGTAGGTTTGCAGTTCATGAAGTCCTTATAAGTACATCCCTGCACTGTTTTATGGACTTCACCAAATCTAGAGTTGCCACCGCTCACATCACCAAAGTTCATTTGAGCTATGGTTACTATCACAGATGCGGTCACAGTTGTTAGAAACATCACTGGATCGAACTAAGGATGAGGAGGTGGTGGGGAGGGGTTTGAGTTGCCGGTCTACCTCTGGGTGGGCGCTTGCGATGACGAATCTTTTACTGAAAGTTCATAGAATTTATAGCAATAGTAAGAGTCTATTGCAAGTATGATAAGAGTGTTTCATGGATTAAATCAACATAGTTCAAAATCAGAGAGAGAGTCATAGAAATAGAGTAGTTAACTGCCAATATTAATGATATTAATGATGTAATATGGGTTCGGGAAAAGTGACCTAACAGTAGGTCTTACATCAAATCATGAGGAAAATGTTGGCATCCTAGAGGTCAAATTAGAGTACTTTCAAAGTTATGAACGTTTACAAACAAGTGCTCTACCGAGAATAGAAAGCGAAAGGCTATTCCTTAAATAAAAGGGGAAAACAGGTAGACATCTTCTACTGAAGACGAGTATTCGTGGGCGAACCCTAAGATCATCTAATAGGAGAACCACTTCCTGAAGGTGTCTCTCCTGAACCCTCTGACGTGCTCGGAGTTCTCTAACTTCGACTCGGGATGCAGCTAGTTGTTGTTGCAGAGACTCGTTGGTCCTCCTTGTCCTGTACATGGCTTCTTCAAGTTGGCGGACGCGAACCGTGTTGAGGTTTGAGTTGGCATTAACCTCCACAACTCGGCCAATTGATGCTTGACCTTGCTCGACATTCCTGGCAATCCTTCGGACCATAATGGGCAAGACTCGGTCCGCTGATCCTCCTTCGCTTATGTTGTAGAATCTTCGATCTCCATCAAAAGGTACCGGCTGACCCTGATCATCGCTCCATCGGTTCAGGGTTATTGCCCACATGGGAGTGGCGCCTTGAAACACTGGATGGGGGTTAAGGTTTAGAGCTACTGGGGGCAAGTTGTTAACTTCTGGCTCGGAGCTGGAGCTATCCGAGAAGCCTTCAGCACGGTGATCATCCAAAGGGATCGGGTGATCATCTTCTGGCTCCTTGTCGAGCCATCCACCATTGCCCTCGTTTGGATAATATGGATCGTCGGGATGGTGGAAGCCAGCCATGCTAACTACACGAGAAAGGGGGAAAGAAACGGTTAATAGACATACTAACCTAGGATACTTATAAGATGGATCATTATTAGTCGAGTAAATACTTGCGTAGTGCATACCAATTACATGTAACCGAAGCAAGATAGTCCTTCGAATAAGCAACCCTAACTCTAGATCCCCAATCATTCAAGAACAGGAAATGAAGCAAAGGTCACAGATTCTGAGTCTATAGCGCCCTAGTCACGTGTAACCGTGGTGTATCCACTTAGCAACTATTGTCCTATTAGTAACGACCCTTTTAGTTATCACATATGTAGTTAGTAGAGTGCAGAATACTCCTATAGTATTCTTATTCTAATGATCTTGTGGTAGTGTTGGTAAGTTTTTAGACTTGTTGCAACACCACAATCCTTCTTAGGCACATGCTAGTCACTCCTAGAGTGATGTAGTTGATCAAGCTACATCCACCAAGATGTGACTATATGTCTCTAAGCTAAATTGTGTTGTTCAATAATCTTTAATACTTCTGTTCCATTCTAGAATGATACTGACCCTTTGTATTAGTAAATGTATATCTATATACTTATTTAAATATTTTAGTATTTAAGAGTATATGTTCTTTGTCAGAGTGTTTTAGTCCCAAAGTGTTTATGGTTCGTATATCTTTTATGGGTTGATATACATGATTCACCATAAACAATGCTCTGATACCAATCCGTCACACCCCAAAACCGAGAACGGCGAAATACGTTCCGGGGTGGAGGCTGTCATGTACAATATCATTACAATTGCATAATAGTAAAAACAAGAAACAACAACCATTTCATATATATAGTGATAATAGTTACAATTGTGTTCTATAAAGTTTAATAGACACCAAAAGTATAACAAAAATAAAAGATGAGTCTTGTATATGCTCCATCTTCTTCCAAAAGCTGCCCTGTTCCTGTCTCTCATTGACCTGAGGATACAAGTTATTTTGAAAACGAATATCAGCATAAAGCTGGTGAGTTCATAAGAGTTTAGTGTCATTGTAGTATAAAAGTGTTTGCAAACTTATAGTGTAACACCCAAAGTTTGGAAAGCCAAGAAAAGAAAGAAAACCCTAATTCTATGGAGAGACTCGGCGAGTCGAGCAAGGTGACTCGGCGAGTCTGGTCTGAGCAAGGAAAACCCTAAATCCAGGACTTGGAGCTTATTTAAATGTCTCATTCTCTCCCCTAGGGTTCCTTGACTGCCTCTCTAGCAGAAAGCACTAATCCCTAGCCATCATAATCGTTTTGGAGCAAGATCTACCCTTGGTGAAGCTTTTTGGAGCCTGAGAAAGAAGATAGTAATAGTGGAGCAAGAAGGGGCCTTGGATCCAGAGTTGGTGGAACATTTCTGAGCATTTTAAGGTAATAAATCATTACCTTCCCTCTTTTGTTTAATAGATCAACCTTGGCTATGATATTTGGGGCTTTTATGCCATGCTTAAGAACTATTTTGAGTTAGAAGCCCAGATCTGAAGTAGATACTTCAGATTTGAGTGTATCTTGGCCTTGAAAGAAATAAAGCATCTGTTTTTGGGTTGATAGTGAAGCCTCTTTGTCTTAAACCCTAGTTTGGATTGTTTTAAGCTTAGATCTCTTGATCTACACGTAAAGTTTGCCACTTTACATGAGGGATAGGCCTTAGAAGTATGGATCTATGAGTTGGAAGCCTTGTTTGGCTTGAAAATCCATTGCATGGATTAAGGACTGAATAGACTCGGCGAGTCCTTTAAGTGGACTCGGCGAGTAGTATGAAGATGGAAACGAACTCGACGAGTTGGTTGAACAACTCGGCGAGTCTGTTGAAGATTGATTTGGACTCGGTGAGTCAAGTCGCGGAACCCCAAACCCTTCGAGTCAAGGCTCAGTTTAGTGAGCTAAGTGGGGACTTAGTGAGTTGGACAGGACAGAAGTCGGAAATCGGTGAACTCGGCGAGTCAGTTGGCTGACTCGGTGAGTAGGGTCAACATGGAAGGTTGACTTTGGCCATGACTTTGACTTTGTTCAGAGTTGAGTTAGTTAACTGTTAGAGGTCTGTCTGGCTAAGTGTCACTTTGTTATTAGTAGCTCGGAGAGTTAGAGGAGCAGCGTTTCAGACGGTGGTTGGTTAGCAGTCGGAGAGTTACCAGCAGAATTCAGCAGTTCAGTTGAGTTTCCTTCCAGTAGGAACGGGTCCAAGGCCACAATGCCGACCTGTTCAGTTAGCAGTAGTTTCCGGACTTTGATCCAATGCAGTAGTTAGTATGTTTGATGCCTTCGTGGCTCAGACATGATTTATGTGCTAGGTGTTATGTGTTATGTGTTCTGGGCTACGGCCCGATGCAGTATGCATAATATGTGTTCATGCTAGTTGATATGTTATGCTATGCTATGTTCAGTTAGTTTCCAGACTTCGTTCTGATGCAGGGGGCAAGGCCCCAGTTAGTCCAGACATCGGTCCGATGCAGGGGACAAGGTCCCAGTCATTTTCCGAACTTCGGTCCGATGCAGGGGGCAAGGCCCCAGTTAGTCTGGTCTTCGTTCTGATACAGGGAACAAGGTCCCAGTAAGTTTCCGGACTTCGGTCCGATGTAGGGGGCAAGGCCCCAGTTAGTCCGGACTTCGGTCTGATGCAGGGGACATGGTCCCAGTTAGTTTCCGAACATCGGTCTGATGCACGGGGCAAGTCCCCAGTTAGTCCGGACCTCGGACCGATGCAGTGGGCAAGGCCCAGTATGTGCTTTATATGTTATTGTATGGTATGTGGTAGTTTGGGGGAGCTCACTAAGCTTTGTGCTTATAGTTTCGGTTTTGGTTTCAGGTACTCAGTTTTCAAAGGAGGAGCTCGGAAAGATTGCAGTGCACACACCATAGTCAGCTAGCCTGGGATGTCTTGCTCTGATAATAAGTTTGTATTTCGAATTAATGCTATGAAATTATGTTATGATTTATGATACGGTTTTTATGAATATGGTTTTAGTAATATTTTTAAAAGAAAATTTTAGTCGTGATTTTTGGGATGTTACAAGTTGGTATCAGAGGCTTGGTTTGAGGGATTCGGATACACTTCGAATGTGTCTGAACTCAAACTACGGAAATGGAAAAAGGTTTTCAAAAGAAAGACATTTTCAAAAGAAATTTTTAGGAAAGAAAGAGTTTTTGGAAAAAGCAAAAAAGAAATTTAAGAAAGAAAAGAACTTTAAAAAGAGAAATGGGTGTGGTGCATGCAATCAGCCGAGCTCAAGTAAGTACTCCCAAATTACCCATGCAAGTTTATGTGATGATTATCAGTTTCAGTTTCAGTAGAACAGCATGCTAGTATAGGACTAAGGATCTAGGAGGATGCCTTATGAGCCTGCTATATGTGCTTTAGCTTTACAAGATTTGCATGCTAATATTGTGTAGACAACAGTAGGATAGCCTGTTAGGGTTATGCCTGATAGTATGAGCTTAGCATTGTATGCTAGTACAGTTTCTCGTTATGAGAATAGATTTGCTTGAGTAGTTCTTGTGTCCGAATGCTGCTTGCTTTGTGCTTTGTAGAACTCGTGGTGATGGGAGTAGTCGTTAGGTGAATACATCACGTCACATGTGATCAGGGTTGAATAATCTCAGAGTGTTGGATTTGGCCCTATTGTGCAGCTCTCGTTTGAGTCTAACCGTTGTAGGGATGAGTCTTTTACTTGAAGGATTATCCGAGCGTCATCACAGGTGATGGTATTCAGGTGATGGCTAATTAGTATTACAAGGAGGCCTTCAGCAGCTGAGGATTGGTTTGAGTGGAGTCAGAGATTTCCCTAGGGCAAGCCTAGGATAAGAGTAGCGGAGATCAGTAATAGTAGAATGACTTGGTGGAGTTGAGGTAACTCTTGAGGAAAGTACGGATAGATGTGGAAGGTAGTATGGGCCCGTACTACTGAAAGCAGAGGATCCGTACTCGATTTAAGAGGGGCCGAGACAAAACCAGGGAACTAGTAAAGTGTGTGAGAGATCCCTTTGCAGCGGTGTGTATATTGATTTGAAGTTTGTTATATTTTTTAGCATGGTGATTTTGCGCGAGATACCAGTTAGCAGTTCAGGCACCACGGAGGGATCTGGTTCGGGCTCTGGAGCCGGGCAGATTGACGATCAGATGAAGAATTTCATTTATGCAGAGATTATGCGCATCATTATCGATTAGACTCCAGTGATTTTCGGTTCAGTTAAAGAGGTCATTATGGAACTTATGGACAATCATCTTGAGGCCTTTAGGGCCGGGGTGGTTTCAGGGGAGATTGGGGCTCGTCTAGAGCCTGATTCTTATGAGGTTCAGGGAGATCCCATTTCCAGCTTTCGCCATCAAGGGACAAGAGTGAGTCAGGCAGCCTGTCTTCAAGAGAGACCTCTGCATGATTGGATAGTTGAGGAGGTTTCACGAGCCTTTTGCGAGGGTTTCCCGACATGGTCGCGAGGATTATTGATAGGTTGACTACGAAGCTCCATGATCAGATAGCAGTTGTTCAGATGATGGATGGGGTCGATAGGATAGCTTAGGAGCGAGAGACGGGCAGGCAGTCGGGAAGGAAGAGGAAAACAGATGGGTCAAAGGTAGCCACAGGTACGGGCAAGAGGCCCAAAGGGTCGGATTGGAGGTCGAAGTACTATCAGAGCCACAGTCAATGCGGGAAGTATGGTAGGTCGCACTTGGGTGCGTGCAGGAGGGGTAGTGGTAGTGTTTTGGGCTGCTTCAGGTGCGGCCGAGTGGGTCATTTCAGCAGGGATTGCACTACTACCATCACCCAGGGACTTGACCCGATATGTTTTCATTGCGGTCATAGAGGTTACAAGAAGGCCCATTGTCCAGGTGTGTATGCAGCAGAGCAGGTGATAGCTCCTGCGTCTATGTCTTCGAGTACCACCAGCGGTTCCCGGGGCCGGACTAGGGCGCCCACGGCTCGAAGCAGATTGTACCGGTTGATTGCAGCTAGGGTCCGGGCAGCGCCGGGTGTTGGAGGTATGTATGTTTTGCCTTCCTGTCAATTATTATTCATGATATTATTGTTATGATAGGCATATGTATTGGGGTATCATATTACCTGTTTGTGATCGAGTTATATGCCATCTGCATACCTTGGATTTTTGGTTAGTAGTCAACGGATGGGTTTTATCGAAAAAGATTGCTTAGGGTGCAGTAAGTGTAGCATTCCTTGGAGGGACTCGGCATGTCTCGCTAGTTCGGAGCCGTATAAGTTTTAGAAATTGAGTGGTTAGATCCCTAGCTATGGTAAGTGTGGGATTCCTCGGCAGATTAATTATGGAATGGTAGCAAGGAAATGGATTTCTATTCATTGAGCAGTAAGGTGTGGGCAGGATCGAAGTGGGGAAGAACCCTCCGAGTATGCAAGGGCAAGTGCATGCTGACACAGAATGAGTGGGCAATCTTTGAAAAGAGAGGATAGTAGCATAGCAATGGGTGGATCAAGGAGTTCAGAATTGGGAGTTTGGGGAACTTCCCAACAGTTAGTTCATGTAATTGATATAGTTAGTAGCTGTTTGGGAATCCAGGTTGGAGGACCGCCGATAGGACTCTATTGAGTCGGAAGAAGGATCTTGAGAAAGGTTAGCAAGAGATGTTCCCGTGTTAGTAGTCAGTGGTAGAGACAGCATGTAGGGTTGTGTGGATTCAGGAGTTGGAAGTTTGGAAACTTCCCAATGTTAGTTACATGTTCTGGATTAGTAGACGGTTGGTTTGGGGACTAAGTTGAAGAATTCCTCGACGGAACGCTATTTTCACTAAGGATATAAGATGTCGAGGTAAATGTAGCATCCGATGATTGAGGACTGATGTTGAGAAGTCAGGATGAGGAATTGCTAGTAGAGCTAGGGATAGTCAGGAAGTCCTCGGAATAGTGATTGGTAAGAAGTAAGATAGTAGTAGTAGTGTTGTAAGTCTACGAGGGTAGCCGTAGCATTCACTAGCAGCCAGATAGTAATAGTAGAGTGACGTAAGCCTGTGGAGGTAGTCGTAGCATTTACTAGTAGCCAGATAGTAGTAGTAGTGTTGTAAGTCTGCGGGGGTAGCCATAACATTCACTAGCAGTCAGATAGTAGTAGAGTGATGTAAGCCTACGAAGGTAGACGTAGCGTTCACTAGCAGCCAGACAATATTAGGGAAGTTGTAGGTCTACGAGTGTAGTCGTAGCATTCGCCAGGCTAGTAGACAGCATGAGCGCGTTATCTGGACGCGAGGGGGGGAAGCAGTAGTACCTACCAGTTCGTGTGCAGCAGCGAGCATATAGAAATCCACAGGTTGGATTTCGAATTTTCCAGAGTTTAGTCATGGTTGAGCCAGCCATGCGACAGATGGATCGTCAACACAGTCATGAGATCAAGGAAGTAGTAAACCATTGGGATTCATGTATGTTAAGGGCTACCATTAGCCTGGGAGCCATTATTATAGTCTTGGATTTGTTGACGATTGGAACCGGTCGGTGGGATCGTGAGGTCGTTAGGACTACAGTAACAAGATGATTAGTGGAAACTAGTTCTAAAGAAAGGTTTCGTTCAGGTAGTTCAGTGTTGCACCAGTTCAGTGTTTCAGGCAGATCAGTGTTTCAGGCAATTCAGTGTTGCAGGCAATCCAGTGTTTCAGGC
Source organism: Lactuca saligna (assembly GCF_052625555.1). NCBI lineage: Eukaryota > Viridiplantae > Streptophyta > Magnoliopsida > Asterales > Asteraceae > Lactuca > Lactuca saligna. The sequence continues at coordinate 140,097,819 of NC_136420.1, forward strand.
AGTTCAGTGTTTCAGGCAGTTCAGTGTTTCAGGAAGTTCATTGTTCCTGGCAGTTCAGTGTTTCAGATGTTTGCAGTATTTTTGGTCAGTATTAATTTTGTGTCGGACTGCAAGTTCAGTCCTATTAGTTGGACCTGGGTGGTCTCAGTTCATCCGGAATCTAGATTTGGAATAGCAGAATTTCCAGTCAGTAGCAGTGCGAGTATGCAGCGTATGGTAGGATTCAGTCAGTTGTTCGTGGGGTGCGCGACACCAAATGGTAGTAGAAAGAATGCACAGTGGATACTGGCGACGATGACCCGTACTGGGAGTAGCGGGAGTAATAGATTTGGTGGAGACAGAGTCTTCATAGTGACGGAAGAGGTAGGTAGTTATGGAGCATTGCCTAAGGAAGGAAAGGAAATCGTGCAAGGAAAGAAGGGGTGAACCCCTGCGGGGTCAGTGCAGTATTTGGAGAGTATCAGAAAGATTGTCGGTTGAGTGTGTTGCATTTCCAGAATGGTAAGGGTCAGGATGGACCCTAGATTATTATTGGTAAGGATCATCATTGGTCTGAATGACTGAGCGGAAGGCCAGCGAAGGTAAGCAGCTGGTGTTAGAATGAGCGGTGGGGTATTGGAGGCAGATCGCAATCGGTGGATCGTAGCAAACTTCAAGGACGAAGTTTAGTTTAAGTGGGGGAGAGTTGTAACACCCAAAGTTTGGAAAGCCAAGAAAAGAAAGAAAACCCCAATTCTATGGGGAGACTCGGCGAGTCCAACGAGGGACTCGGCGAGTCCGAGCGGGATCCGGGTTGAGGTGTAAGCGACCGACTCGGCGAGTCGAGCAAGGTGACTCGGCGAGTCCGGTCTGAGCTAGGAAAACCCTAAATCCGGGACTTGGATCTTATTTAAATGTCTCATTCTCTCCCGTAGGGTTCCTTTACTGCCTCTCTAACACAGAACACTAATGCCAAGCCGTCATAATCGTTTTGGAGCAAGATCTACCCTTGGTGAAGCTTTTTGGAGCTTGAGAAAGAAGATAGCAATAGTGGAGCAAGAAAGGGGCCTTGGATCCAGAGTTAGTGGAACATTTCTGAGCATTTTAAGGTAATACATCGTTACCTTCCCTCTTTTGTTTAATAGATCAACCTTGGCTATGAGATTTGGGGCTTTTATGCCATGCTTAAGAACTATTTTGAGTTAGAAGCCCAGATCTGAAGTTGCTACTTCAGATTTAAGTGTATCTTGGCCTAGAAAGTCATAAAGCATCTGTTTTTGGGTTGATAGTGAAGCCTATTTGTCTTAAACCCTAGTTTGGATTGTTTTAAGCTTAGATTTCTTGATCTACACGTAAAGTTTGCCACTTTACGTGAGGGATAGGCCTTAGAAGTATGGATCTATGAGTTGGAAGCCCTGTTTGGCTCGAAAAGCCATTGCATGGATTAAGAACTAAATAGACTCAGCGAGTCCTTTGAGTGGACTCGACGAGTAGTATGAAGATGGAAACGAACTCGACGAGTTGGTTGAACAACTCGGTGAGTCTGTTGAAGATTGCCTTGGACTCGGCAAGTCTGTTCTTGGACTCGGAAAGTCAAGTCGCGAAACCCCAAACCCTTCGAGACAAGGCTCAGTTTAGTGAGTTGAGTGGGGACTCAGTGAGTTGGACAGGATAGAACTCAGAAATCGGTGAACTCGGCGAGTCAGTAGGATGACTCGGCGAGTAGGGTCAACATGGAAGGTTGACTTTGGCTAGGAATTTGACTTTGTTCAGAGTTGAGTTAGTTGACTGTTAGAGGTCCATCAAGCTAAGTTTCACTTTGTTATTAATAGCTCGGAGAGTTAGAGGAGCAGTGTTTCAGACGTTGGTTGGTTAGCAGTCCGAGAGTTACCAGCAGAATTCAGCAGTTCAGGTGAGTTTCCTTCCAGTAGGAACGGGTCCAAGGCCACAATGCCGGCCCGTTCAGTTAGCAGTAGTTTCCGGACTTCGATCTGATGCAGTAGTTAGTATGTTTGATGCCTTCATGACTCAGACAGGATTTATGTGCTAGGTGTTATATGTTATGTGTTTCGGGCTACGGGCCGATGCAGTATGCAAAATATGTGTTCATGCTATTTGATGTGTTATGCCATGCTATGTTCAGTCAGTTTCCGGACATCGGTCCGATGCAGGGGGCAAGGCCCCAGTTAGTCCGGACTTCGGTCCGATGCAGGGGACAAAGTCCCAGTCAGTTTCCGGACTTCGGTCCGATGCAGGGGGCATGGCCCCAGTTAGTCCCGACTTCGGTCCGATGTAGTGGACAAGGTCCCAGTCAGTTTTCGGACTTCGTTCCGATGCAGGGGGCAAGGCCCCAGTTAGTCTGGACCTCGTTCCGATGCAGGGGACAAGGTCCTAGTCAGTTTCCGGACTTCGTTCCGATGCAGGGGACAAGGTCCCCGTCAGTTTCCGGACTTCGTTCCGATGCAGGGGGCAAGGCCCCAGTTAGTCTGGACCTTGGTCCGATGCAGTGGGCAAGGCCAATTATGTGCTTTATATGTTATTGTATGGTATGTGGTAGTTTGGGGGAGCTCATTAGGCTTTGTGCTTACAGTTTCGGTTTTGGTTTCAGGTACTAAGTTTTCAAAGGAGGAGCTCGGAAAGATTGCAGTGCACACACCATAGTCAGCTAGCCTGGGATGTTTTACTCTGATAATAAGTTTGTATTTCGAATTAATGCTACGAAATTATGTTATGATTTATGATACGGTTTTTATGAATATGGTTTTAGTAATGTTTTTAAAAGAAAATTTTAGTCGCGATTTTTGGGATGTTACATATAGTATAAAACTAAAAGTTGTATTTATGAGTTGTAGAAATCCCTGAAAAATCCTATATTTTCCAGATTGTACATTCGTAAGTCAATCTTTCTAGTGTGTAAAAGTAATGTTGTTGAAACCTTCAATTGTAAAAGTGTAGAAATAAGTCTCATGTAAGTAATATGGTTGAATAAAAGTTATGCTTGCTAACAATAGTAGTGTTGTATCTTTAGTTAGTAATAGATCTTTAATTACTTTGGGATTTTAGTTCAGACTTTAAGTCTTAGTGTATTTCTTTGAATGTAAGTTTAACTTCTCATGTGACCAATTGTGAAGTAGTAGAGTACCGATGACCTTCCTGGTCATGCGTAGTGAAGTAATGTAGTGCCACCCCTGGTCTAGTCGGCTCAGACTGTAATTAACAGTCGGGATGTAATAGTGTCTGTTCCGTATAGATCTATACATATAGTGTTGCTTCTCTTTCGGGAAGCCCTGGTCACATGGTGTAAGTACAGTAGAGTACCTTATAGAGAGATAGTGTGATATACTTTGTATTAATGAATTCTCTTATGCTTTAGTATGGTAGACTTTTAGTACAGTAAGTAGAGTGTTCTCTCATACTTGCACTAGGTTGTAATATTAACAGTTTATGGTGTGTATAGTAGTAATTGAGGTAGCTAGTAGTAGCCTTAAGTATACCTATTATAGTTAAATAGAGTATGTGAATTTCTGCTTTTGATCAATAGTAGTAATGAATAAGATAAAAACATTCATATCTAACACAAATATATATGATATATAATTAAGAATTCAACGACAGTCGGACGGACAACCAATACCCTAAAACCACATCAAACAAGAACAAGAAATAAGGCCAGCTATCGGTCCTAAGTCCTTCAAGTCTTATTTATATAAATATATTAATGTAGATATATTTTTATTAAAAGAAAAGTAGTTGAAACATAGTTTTGAAATAGTTTAGCAACAATTTAACCTTAAAAACGCATTTGATAACTAGTTAAAACAGTTTTTATTTATAAGTATCTAAAATTGTAGAGTAATCCCTTTTTGATGATAGATTGTAAATCACATATGATTTGATAATAAGACATGTAATAATGTACTTGTATCCCCCCCTAAAACATGTAAAAACATTTAAAAGGTTCATTAAGGGGTATGAACTCACCTGAAATGAGTAGATCGGGTGTAAGTGTCGGATGAGCGTTTGGTGTGAAGTAAGGACTTGTACACCCTTTATGACCGTAATAACATTTGAATACATATGTTTACAATTAATTAGTGATTTAAACTCTTATTAAAACATTTAGACATCCTAGTGAGATTACAGGTCTTATGGTTGAGTGCCAGAAGGTTAATGGGTTGTATGGAAAGAGTGTATGACCTCACCTTGGAGTTTACTATCCTAAAACCCACACTAAGTGAGTTCACGGTTGGGAGGCCACATCCCCAATGATTTTACGACCGTAAACTCATGGGAGGAGTGTTTTTGAATGATTTCAAGTTTCATGTCGATTCGGAAATGGTTCTAAGGAATTATACAAGGCTATAGGGGTGTTTAAGGGTCCAAGAGTATACTCCCTTGGAGTTTACGGTCCAAAGGTCACTCCTTGGGAGTTTACAGCTGTAAACCCTAGGGTTTATGGTAGTAAACTCTTGTACACCCCATTCCTTAATTTCTAGGCCTTTGGTTTAATTTATAACAATTTCTAGTAAAGGTTACAAGGCTTTTTAGGGGTTTAAACCCTCATTTTGCATGATTTAGAGGAGTTTACAGTCTAAGCATATGCTTGGGCCATAAAATCTATTTTATCCCTCAAATGCATGTGTTTAAATGTCCCAAGTCCGAAATGGCAAGTCCCTAAGCCATATCTTAAGTCTAAGGGTGGTTTGGAAGTGTTTTGGGCTTGTTTTACATGGTTAGAGGGTGTTTACGGCCTAAGCATGTGCTTGGGCTGTAAAGCCTCTTTTATGCCCTAAAAATGTTTGTTTTGATCTTCAAACACTTCTAGGTTAAATCTACAACTAGTTTCTAAGCTCAAATGGGAGAAATTCGGTACTTTTGGCATCTTTTTAGGGGTTCACGGCCTAAGGAGGTTCTTAGGCCGTAAACTCCTTTTTGATGGTCATTTTGTGTGATTTTTGAGCTATTGCAACAAGAATTGATGTTTAGAACAAATTAGGGTAGAGGATCTTACGTTTTGGAGGCGGAAACTTGCGGTTTTGAGGCGAAAACGAGCTAGAGAGAGAGAGTAGAGAGAGAGAGGATGTAGAGTGGTGAAAAGCTTCTATGAAGTGTTCAACTCCCTATATATAAGTCTCGGGTGTTGCACCCGGTATACGACTACCCGATGGTAAAGCTTATCGAGGTTTAAACTATTTACCCGGGTTAAATGGTCGTAATAATAAAATAATAAAATAACTTTTTCCAATTAAATGGAAGAGTAAATTATGAGTTTTTATTTATTTTGTAATGACAATAACCACAAAATATATAACTAAATACTTAAACATTCATTTATTTGACGATCCCAAATTAACGGAACTTTTATAAAATGACATATTCCGTTAGCGGAAACGGGTTAATATAACAGAATAAACTTTGGGTTGTCACAATTCTCCCACTGGCTTTGACATATATACATGATTCATCTTTGCGTCGTACAAACCCAAACTTTTTGACTTTTCATCAAAGCAAAGATTCCATCTACGAGATGATTGTTTAAGTCCATAAATGGACTTCTCAAGCTTGCACACTCTATTGGGATGCTTCGCCTTGAAAAAACCCTCTGGCTGAGCCATTTAAACATCCTCAGCTAACTCCCCATTAAGGAAAGCAGTTTTGACATGTATTTGACATATTTCATAATCATGAAATGCAGCAATGGGTAACATCACCCTAATAGACTTAATTTTAGCAACTAGTGAGAAGGTCTCGCCATAGTTAACTCCGGGAGTTTGAGTAAATCCCTTCGCAACCAATCGCGCCTTATACGTGTGCACATTCCCATCCATGTCCGTCTTCTTCTTGAAGATCCACTTGAAACCAACCGTCTTAGGTCCGGGCACATTGTCAACCTAATTCCATACTTGGTTGTCATACATGGACTGAATCTCGCTGTCCATCGCCTCTTTCCATTTCGTAGACTCCGTGCCTGCCATGGCTTCCTTATAGGTGTTAGTTTCATCTAGATTTACTAGTGTACTAACACTAATATACGTGTCCCCTTCGGTAGTAATATGAAAACCATACAACTGGGGTTGAACTCTAACTCTTTCGGAACGTCTAAGAGGCGAGGATTCATCAATTTGCTCAACCGGAGATTCCTCCTCGGGTTGAGTGCTGGTGTTAGAGGTTCCTTCATCACTCGACTCTTGAATCTCTTTAAGATCAATTTTCCTCCCACATTCTCCTTGGTTTATGAGTTCTTGTTATCGGAAAACCCCTCTCCTCGCAACGAAGACAACATTGTCACTTAGTCTATAAAAGAGATACCCAAAGGATTTCTGCAGGTAGCCGATGAAAATACATCGTTCCATAAGAGGTTCGACCTTTTCGTGACTCTCTCATCTTATGAAAGCCTCACATCCCCAAACCTTGATATGTGCCAACAAGGGAGCTTTCCCTATCCACATCTCGTGAGGTGTTTTGGTAACCTTCTTTGTAGGCACTAAGTTAAGGATATGGGAGGTAGTCTCTAAGGCATACCCCCAGAATGAGATAGGTAGTGAAGCACGACTCATCATGGAACGAACCATGTCCAATAAGGTTGGATTATGCCTCTCATCCACACCATTCAACTGCGGTGTCCTAGGCTGCGTTAATTGCGAAACTATTTTGCATTCCTTGAGATAGTCGTGGAATTCAAGACTTAGGTACTCTCCTCCTCGATCGGATCGAAGCATCTTGATTTTCCTTCCCAATTGATTATCTACTTCTTGTTTAAACTCTTTGAACATTTCAATGTTTTTTGACTTGTTCTTGATTAAGTAAATATACCCATATGTACTATAATCATCGGTGAAAGTCAAATAGAAGCGGTTCTCGTCCCTTGTGGTGGATCTAAAGGGTTCACATACATCGGTATGTATGAGATCCAATAAACACTCACCCCTTTCAGAAGTTCCAGTGAAGGGTGACTTGGTCATCATTCCAAGAAGACAAGAGTCGCATACGTCATCGTCCCTAAGAACAAATGGCTCCAACACTCCATCCTTTTGGAGTTGGGCTATACGTTTGTTGTTGACATGTCCAAGACGACAACGCCACACGCATGCTTTATCCAAACCATTGGAAGAATCCACACACAACACATCATTTCCTAAGTTATCTACAGCCATAACAGTTTCATAAATTCCATTACAAGGCAATGCTTCAAAATATAAGACACCATTTAGATAAGTATAAATTGAACCTTTCTCATTATCAAACGAATATCTAAATCCTTGTCTAAACAAACCATGAAATGAAATGATATGATGTTTCTTGCCATATCTGGCGAATAGCAACAATTATCTAAATCTAAACCTAATCCATTACTAAGCGCTAAAGAATACACTCCAATGTTGGTGACAGGCGACGATCTTCTATTTCCGATGATTTGATTAATTCTTCTACGGTCCACATCTTTATTTCTTCTTAGTCCCTGCAAATCAAAACATATGTGAAAACCACATCCTGTATCAAAAACCCAAGAAATAGTACATGAGGAATCATTAGATTTAATTGTGTAAATACCTGCGAAAGACGGATTGATCTTCCCATCCTTGATGGCTTGCAGATATTCCCGACATCTTCTTTTCTAGTGCCCTATTTTGTAGCAGTGGTGACATTTTGCCTCCTTAGGGTTTGAGTTGGGCTTAGCGAGACCGACTTTCATTCCACTAGTAGAGGAACCATCTTGGGGCTTTCCTTGTGGTGGCTCTTTGAAGGAGCCTTCCTCTTTTTTCCCTTCCCTTGCCTAATGGCCACAATAGGAGCAGCGGGTGGAGTAGGATTTGGTGCAATAGATTTGTCCTTGAGGTTGCTCTCAGCAGTCCTTGGAGTTTGCTTAGGGTAACTTCTTCTTTGTTCATGTGGTAGGTCATCCTAAATTGGTTGTAGCACGAGGGCATGGAGTTGAGAATGATGTCGATAGCCAAGTCTTTCCCAAAGTTAACATTTAACTTGCAAAGACGATCAACATACCTTTGCATCTTTTTCAAATGTGAAGTAAGGGATTCTCCACTTCCCATCTTAGTGATGATCATGGTGGTGATGATCTCGTAGCGCTCTTGCTTTGCGCTTTGGTGGTACCTCTCCAGCAAATGTTGGTGCATTTCATAGGGATACATGTCCTCATAGGACTTTTGGAGTTCAAGATTCATAGTGGCCATCATAATGCAATGGACTTTCGTTGCATCACACTCATGGGTCTCAAAGATGGCCATTTCATCGGGAGTATCAATTTCTGGATTGATCTTTTCAAGCTTCTCGTCGAGGACATATTCTTTATCCTCGTAGCAGGAAATCATGCGAATGTATCTGATCCATTCGTTGAAATTCGATCTGTCGAAAGTCACCTTTTGACATAGGCTCATTAGCAAGAATGAACCAGTAGCAACGTTGTTTGCTTTTGTGTTAGACATCTACAAATAGAAAGGAATAAAATTTGATTAGAATTGAATCCCTAATTAAACACCCAAAATGAGAAATTAGGGCTAGGATCCAACAACATTATTTACACATTAGAAAAGGGATGCCGTAATCTAACATGCAAAGAATTTAGAGGTAAGTGAATGACGATTCACAAATTCTTCACCATGAAAAACATAAGGCTTAGGTTTTAAATGTATTGAGAATTCCTAGATTTTTTGAGATTCATTGAACTCTTCAATGGCATGTTTAAATCTCGATATGCCCTCTTGTTTGTCACTGGGATGCCGGGAATCACAAAGTGGGTGTGAATAACTACGCAAATATACATGGTGCCCTCATTGTTACAGTCACCTATTCGATGTGTCGGTTAACCACACACGCTCCATCGAACTATGACAAACAATGAGTCACCCTTTGCCACCTTTGCTTAGAACCAATTAGTGTGTCGGTTAACCACACATGCTCAACTAACTTCTTAGCAAGGGTGCAAAGTGTAATTTTATGGGATTACATCAATTCACTTTTGCCTAAAGTAACTAGGATTGAGAATTTCGTAAAAACATTTAGTTACTTTATATAGTTTCATTATACTTATTAATGAAGAGAGAATTTCCCTATCCTACCCGTTCGGCTAACGATCCTTCACCAATCAAGAAAGCGGTGGGTAAGAGTGGATACCCATTAAATGGCCATTTTATAGGCCATAACCTTATACCCCCTTTATAGATCGGCTTCGTGAATGAGGCCTACTAACAGTAGTACTAGCATTTTAGTTATATATATATATATATATATATATATATATATATATATATATATATATATATATATATATATATATATATATATATATTAATCTTGTAATAATATAGTAGTATAGGGTGTATTTTAAACATTTTAACAATACTAGGGTTTTAATCTCAATTTAAAATTTTCAAAATTTATAACCTTTAAATTAAAATTTTAAATATTAAAACTCTTGATTTAATTCAAAATTAGGGAGGGGATAATTCAAAATCTTTAATTACCATATTTAACAATGAAAAGACAATTACAAGATAAGGGATTATCCAAATCCCTAGATTTTATGGACTTATCTTGGGGAGGAGGCAAATCTCGAAAATCTAGGGTTTGCAAAGCCTAGATCTCAAAATCTTGGGCAACAAGGAAAGGGTTTGAAAAACCCTTCAAAATTTCGAACACAAGGGTTCAAGAACCCAAAAATCGAAATCCTAGCCTCTTAGGGTTTATTGGCCATAAACCCTAAAGTGTCAAATTCATACATTTGTATAATACTAATTGAAAACAATTCAACCAAAGGCACTGATGCTAGTGATGTGTTTTGTACAAACAATCCTATGTGTGCATGCAACCCTAGATTTTGATCTACGTTTTCTCTATTAGATACACAACTTTATGAACACAGTAAGAAACCTAGCCAGCATGTATATATTTCGAAATTTATATAGAAGAGTAGATCACGTACCTCTTGTTTTTATATTGTAATAACAACACTAATCTTCAATCTCTTAGTCTTGAAAGCAAGTACCACAAGTGTAGTACCTCTAATGACTCACAAACACCTCAAGCAATTGGAGAGGCAAGAGAGAGAGAGAGAGAGAGAGATAGAGATAGAGGAGAGAGTGTAGAAATCAGCTCTAGGAACCCTAGGGAACAAGTGACCGATTTCCTTAGGCTTAAGGGTCTTTATATAGGGTATAGATTAGGGTTTCAGTCCTTATCCTTATCTAATTCCTTGCCCACCAAGTAACCATAAAATAAGCCTTGAAAGCCTTATCCTTGGACGATTTCAAGGGCCTTATCCCCTTGAATTTGTCCACCTCTCCCATAGGGCATCCATTGCCCTAATTTGCAACTATCATATAATTATAATTCAGCCCCTGCAGTTTAATTAATTACATTTGATCACAAAATTAATTCTTAATTAATTATTGATCAATATTAATTAAAAAAATATGATTTCTCTTATTAATATATTATTACTATAATATATTAATAAATCATAATAACCTCTTTCTCTATTATTTCTCCAATCAAGTTGCTTTGGTGCAGGCAACCCAAAAGGACCATGCACAACCGGGTCAAGTACTTACCAAATATGGTTACGGGCTTAGATACTAATCCAACAACTAGTTCCATTTCATGTGCCAAAGACCTCTTTATATAGTATGGTGAATTACGGTTTCATCCATGTAAACCCAAATACCCATGAGCTTTCATTTCCATACGATCCATGGGTTAAAAACTCCGTGGATTATCGATGCAAGCTTAGCCATCCTATATGAACTTTGGCCCATTATATATATATATATATATATATATATGTATATAAGATATAGATCCGGTAAGAAATTTTTTTTGGTAGGAAGGTGTGAAGTTTTTTTTATACATATTTTTTTGACGAACAAAAGAAATGAATCAATAGATGAATAAAAAATAACATGATTCACCAAAAAAAAAATCTCAAAAAAACACACTGATGATTCATTTATACAATGATTTCGTTGTTATTCACTAATATTGTTATAAAAGTGAATTTTTTCTGAATTTACTTAAAAATTAATCATGAAGATGTTTTTTTGGGAATTTTTTCTTGTGAATCATCTAATGATTCATTTTGTATGTTCGCTAAAAAAATGTAGAAAAAAAACTACTTACCTTCCTACCAAAATTTTCCTTCTTATTTGATCTTGACTCTCTCTCTCTCTCTCTATATATATATATATATATATATATATATATATATATATATATGTATGTATGTATGTCTGTATATATATATATATATATATATATATATATATATATATATATATATATATATATATATATATATATATATGAGAGTCCATATTTAATTAGTTCCTTTTGATCACTAAGTTAATTCTAAATCAATTTTTTATCAATATTAATTAAATCATATGATTTCATATTAATATATTATAGCTTATAATATATTAATATATCATACACATACTATTCTCACAAGATTATCCATATAAATTGTTTCAGTGAAGTGCTACCGAAATGGGTCATGCCGGATCGGGTCAAGTAAATACTAAATATAGTTACGGACTAAGACACCTTATTCAACACAAAACTCCAGGGTACAAGCATAGGAGATTATTATCTTGGTCTTGCTTATATCAAGACTTTCATCGACAATTATTTCGATTGTTTAGCATTGACAGATGTTAAATTAGCATTGACAATGGGCAAAGAGATAACTATTTGTCAATCAATCTTGAAGACTAAAGCTGATTTACTGCCTTATAATGATGGAGAGATTTGTCTAAAGGCTCTGGAAATAGTTTTGTTGGAAGAAGCAAGAAGGGAAGGAAGACGAATTATTTGATTCAATCTTGTAATGTAGAAAGATATACTACAACTCATTACATGAACTTAATGGTTCGTATGGATAACTATAATAAAAACAATGATAAAGATAAGGCTAATTTGAAGATGATGATATATTGGTATGCAGCGATCAGAAATTCAATGCATTAAGCAATCCTGATGTTAATGACTTTGCTTCGACACTCATGACAAAGGGGGAGAATGTTGGCGTTCAAAGGTTGTGATGTGTCAAAATTATCTTTGTTATTTGTAATGTCGACTGTTTGCTTGTATGTTATTTTAAGGACTACTTTTGTAATGAAGCTTAGATGTCGAAGTCCTTATACTTTTTGTGCTTTCATTTTCCCTATAAATATGGGAATGATATTTTTAGAGGTGAAGAGCTTTTATCTTATCGTAATCGTATTCTCTTTCAACCTCTTGTATTCAACTGATCAAGCAATATAACATGTCAAAGATATTATATTTAGATATCTTGTTCTAAATCATTTCATACTCTGATTTTGTTTGATTACTCAAATCAACTCGAACTACAAAAATGATCTTATTTATTTATTTATTTTAATTCGGATAAATTGAATGGTCTAACATTATATATATATATATATATATATATATATATATATATATATATATATATATATATATATATATAGGGTTATCTACGGAAAAATCCAAAACGTTTTTCAAAAGTTTCATTAAAAGTACTAAAAGTTTTTTTTTAAGAGAAAACTCCCGATATTTTGATGTTTTTCCTAAATTAACGAAAAAATCATTTTATATATTTGAAAAGATAATGATAGATTATATGATTTTTTTAAAAATATTGAGACTTTTCTGTTAAAAAAAACTTTTAGGACTTTATTGTAACTTTTGAAAAAAGTTTGAGACTTTTCAGTAAATAACCCATATATATATATATATATATATATATATATATATATATATATATATATATATATATATATATTGTAACACATGGTATGTTTTCCTCAGTATATGTATTTTTCTATCGGACTTGACGAGTTGGAGGACAAACTCGTCGTGTAGGGATGTGGCTGCGGACATTTTAAGTGTCCGACTCGACGAGTTAGGAAACTGACTCGGCGAGTAGGTGTTGGATAAGTGAAATCCTAAATCTGAGGGTTTTCACCCTATATAAACAACTTAACTCAACCTCCATTGTCCCTAACACTCTCTTGAAAGCTTCAAATCGAACCCTAGCTGTTTGTGTGTGAGTTAAGGTCATTTTTGGTGTTCTTGTGTGGATTGCAAAGCTTGGATGGAAGAAAGGAGCTTGGAAATCGAGTTGGGGCTTGTAGATCAGGTGATCTTACTTCATTTTCAGCAGCTTCAAGGTATAATGCCCCTGTCTTGACTCATCTATGTGTTTATTCATCTTTAACTCGGGATCTCTATGGATTTCTAAGTCATTTTTCGGATTTGGAAGTGTTGATGGGTTTTGACTTCAGATATGGGCCTTAAGAGGAGTCTCGTGGCATAAATGTGCCAACTATAGGGCCATGATAGCCCCATGCACGTTGTAGAACACTTTATATGGATTTTTGAGCTAAAAAACCCCATGCATGTGCATCAAGTTTGGAACTTTACGTATAAAATGGACATTAGGAAGCCAAATCTATGGTTTTCGTGTGTCATACATCATTTAAATCGACCGTATGGAATAGGTCAAGGTTAGACTCGGTGACTTGTTCTTGGCAATTGAACAGTCAGTGACCATTGTGCACCAAACCCGTTCAGCGAATGGGTAAGTGGTAGGAAGGAAGTCCCTTGTGGGTTTAGACGCGAAAAGGGACCTGGAAGCTATGGCACTCGGCGAGTGGTATGAGCAGACTCGGCGAGTCCATAACAATCTCCCAATCTTTGAAGATGGACTCGACGATTTGTTCATACAACTCGGCGATTCATAGACTGGATAAGTTCTTAAGTTGGAGCTGAACTCGACGAGTTCAAGAAGGAACTCGGCGAGTCGCATGAGGATGGTCCTGATGTTATCATTGAAGGAGAACTCGTCATGTTTTTGCTAGACTCGACGAGTGGAGCCGAAATTTTGTGTGGGATTAGAGAAGCATGGACTCGATGAGTTGGTAGGCCAACTCGGCGAGTCAGGTCAATCGAATGTCGACTTTGACCAATGTTAACTTTGACTGAACTTGGACTGACCCTGTTTAGGGTTGTATGTGATGTGTGTTGACTTGAAGGTTGTCGTGTAGGGATCGAGGAGTCGTAGGGAGTCGACTTGTGCGCTGAGGATAGTTCAGACATTGCACGATATTGAGGTGAGGTACCTTCCAGTAGGGGTGGGTCTAAGGCCACAATGCCGGCCCACTAAAAAGGGGTATTTAGAATATAATGGTCTTTATGATAATTATATTGGTCTGGTTATGTGTTGGTTATGAGGTTTATCTGGGTAGTATGTTATGTGTATGGTAGGGATTAGTTACCCTCACAGTGGTCCTTAGGACCCAAGGGTAGGTCAGTACCCGGATATGCCTGACTGTATGTTTATATTTGTTTATTGTATGCTAGTAGTAGGGGGTGAAATAGTCCCTAATTATTGGTTGAAAGATACTGATGTTAATTACCGGTTGAAAGATACCGATGATGGTTACCGGTTGAAAGATACCGATGAAGGTTACCGGTTGAAAGATACCGATGAAGGTTACCAATTGAAAGATATCTACCATATTGTATGGTATGTGGTATGATGGGGTAACTTACTTAGCTTTGTGCTTGCAGTTTTGGTTTTGGTTTGAGATACCTCTTTGTCGAAGGGGTAAGAGTCGGCGGTGTAGCAGCGCATCACACACACACACACATGTTTCCGCAAGATGGTTTTTGTACTATACTCTGATTTTTAATACTTATGATGTTATGGTCTGAAATACAACATTATGATTTTGTAATGGATTTTTTATTAACAATGTATTAGTAAAATGTTTGTTAAATGCGTTAATTGAAAAATGAAATTTTTGGCCTAGAAATTTGAGTCGTTACAAGTTGGTATCAGAGCCTTGGGTTGAGGGATTCGGACACACCCTCGGGGGTGTCTGGACTCAAACCGAGGGGCTGAAAGATCTTTCAAGGAAAAATGGTTTTCTAAAGTCCAAACTGAGAAATTTTAAGAAAGACGAAGAGTGTGATGCGTGCGACCGGCAGGGCTCAAGTAAGTTTTCCCTAAGATACCCATACTTGTTATGTTATGTTATATGGTTTTAATTTAGAGAACTACATGCTAGAATAGGACTAAGGATCTAGGTGGATTCCTTGTGTGCCAAATATTTGATTATGAGAATTGCATGCTAGTTAGGGCTAAGGGTCTAGGAAGGATGCCTTATGTGCCTGTTGTATGAGCTGTATGCTAGGACTATTTAGTTAGCATTAGGATGGCCTACGTAGGGTATGCCTGGTTTGGTTACTCAATGCAAGAATGCTGCTTGCTTTGTGCTATGGGGGTTCTAACCAGCTTCAATTAACTAAGGAGCGGATATGTAACAGTATCTGTAAGCTAGTTAGGGGACGTGGTGGGGACTCCTAGTGCTGCTGATGGTGGAGAGTGGGTTAGAGAATTCCCTAGGGAAGCCTAGGATGAGGTCAGTGGAAAGGGTATCGATAAAAGGGACTTAGCGAAGTCGAAGCAGTTCTTGAGGAAAGTATGGATAGATGAGGAAGGTAGTATGGGCCCGTACTACCGAAAGCAGAGGATCCGTACACGAACTGAGGAGGGCCTAGATGGAACCGGGAAACTTGGAAAGTGTGTGTGACCTCTAGGAAGTATATGTGACCCTAACATTCGTATGTTATTATTACAGATTGGTGGTCACACGACATGGAGCAGGAGGTTCAGGATTCGGGTCAGGATCGGGCTCGGGGGTAGGATCTGAGCATGTGCATGATGGATTACACAAGTTCATCGCATCCGAGATCACGAGGAGTATCCTTGATGTGACGCCAGTTATCTTCGGGTCGATAAAGGAAGGGATCATTGAGCTAATGGAGGATCGCCTCAGGACGTTCTAGAGTGACATTGCGACCAGCCAGTCAGGACCACACACACTGTCCTTTAAGGACTTCAGAGGGAGTGGTGCGCCAGATTTCCAAGGGGTGAAGGACCCCATTGCTGCCAGACGATGGATTGCGGACATTGAGTCTGCACAGCTGATCAGCTTCTGCCCCGATGGCTCAAAGGTACGATTTGCAGTACGGTGTTTCTGGGACCGGGCTAGGGACTGGTGGGAGTCGGTTAGTGACTCTCTACGAGCCTCAGATGTTGAGGCTATGACATGGTCGGATTTTGTGACCTAGTTCAGAGCAGAGTTTGCGCCAGCTGTAGAGCTTCAACAGCTGGCCAGGGAATTCTTGGATATGAGACAGACTATGGAGACTGTGGCGGAGATCACCACCAAGTTCCGGGAGAGGGCTTTGTTGTTGCCCCAGTATGCGGGTGATGAGGACATGAAGAGGACCCGCTACCATGACATGCTACGAGCTGACATCCGAGAGCATGATAGTTTTTCAGCTTGCCCTACCTTGGATTCCATGATTTCCAGGGCTAGGGATAGGGTGATTGATCTGGAGCACATCCGAAAGAGGAAGGGAGAGGAGGGGCAGACGGCGGGGGCTTCGGGGAAGAAGCCCAAGGGATACGATGGTAGGCCGAAAGGTCAGTCAGGGCGGGACCGCTGTTAAAAATGCGGTCGGTCACAAGAGGGAGATTATTGCACTGGGTCGGGTTCAGGCTGCTATAAGTGTGGCAAGGATGGGCATTTTGGCAGGGATTGTATTGCCCCTACTCTGGTGATACAGATGTCAGACCTGATTTGCTCTCATTGCAATCAGAAGGGCCATAAAAAGGCCAATTGCCCTAGATTGTCAACAACAGTGGCACCGACTCCAGCGATAGGATGGGGTGTGGATGGCCGGAAGGTCAAGTTGGAGGCTCCAGTGGTTCGGACTTGAGCATTTCAGCTGACACCCAAGGAGGCACGCACTATACCCGATGTGGTGACAAGTATGATTTCTTATCCTTATGATTTTATAATATATCTCTGTGATTTTGATATATCATTTGCCTTGTTTAGGATCATTCCATGTGAACGGAATCCCAGTTCAGGTGTTGTTTGATTCGTGTGCCACCCAATCGTTTGTCTCTCTTGCGCTTAGCAAGAAGTTTCTAGAGTCTTCGGGCATGTTGGATTGCCTTCTAGAGGTCGAGATTACGGACGATCGGTCGGTGCGAGCATCAGAGGTCTATCGGGACTGTGTTTTGAGGTTGTTCAAGGAGCATTACTGATGGGTTTTTGAGCATTCTAACACTTCCTAAGTGTACATGCAACCCTAATAAACCTTGGATCTATGTTTGTCTAAGATACATGCAAATAATTATTTTTCCAAGGTTCATATCCTAACTAGCATGGCATGGGGAACATGAATCAAATAAAGCTAGTAAAAATACTTACCTTGTAGTAGTAGTTGATTGCTTGGAGTTTTAGAGCCTAGCACCAATAGTGTGAATGCCTCAAATGGAAATCACAAATCACCACAAACTTGGAACTTTGAGAGAATAGTCACTACTATCTTGAAATCGGCCCTCACCTCAACAAGTGTCAACTAGTGTGATTTCTAGAACCAAAGCCTCCTTTATATAGTGTAGTGGATTAGGGTTACATCCATGTAAACCCTAATACCCATGTCTCTTCATTTCCATGAGATCCATGGGTTAAAGCTCCATGGAGTATCCATGGACTTTTCCATGCAAGCCTAGTCCATTCCAAATAAGCATTAGCCCACACTAAATAAATATAGAAGCCCATATTTAATTAGTAATATCTTTGATCTCTAAATTAATCCTAGATTAATTATAGATCAATACTAATTAAATAATATGATCTTATATTAATATATTAGAACTTATAATATATTAATAAATCATACCTTGTACTATTCTCAAATATTATCCATAAATTGTTCGGGTGAAGTGCAACCCAAATTGACCATGCCGGGTAGGTTCAACTACATACCAAATATAGTTATGGACTTAGACACTATATCCAACAGTCTCCCACTTGGATAAGTCTAATAACTATAGTTGCAAGTATGAATTCAGGAACCGATCAGCAATCGTAGCACTTTAAACTCTATTAAACTAGAACGCACCATTTTAGATAAGTGATTATATAATCCTCTGCTCAAGATATCAGCCGGACAAATACGTGGAACATGGTCTTACTTATTGTCCAGCATTTGTTTCTCGATTTCTGATTTTTTTAACATAGAACTTGACTGAACACATCAATTTAGTTGTGACCAGGCCTGGTACATAGGTCAAAACACAATCATCGAGGGGCCCAGATATTAGCTTCTAATCCTAGAAGGAATAGATAAACTTCGACTCATATGTTTGTTCTACCACTCATTGAATTATACACAAAGGCACGTTTTATAACATCGAGTTACTAATGCGTTTTCGTACAATCAATGCATAATCAACTCGTAAGTAACAAATCATATCTCTCGGTTTGAAGACTTATATGATATTACCATCTCACGATCACTCAAGATAAAATTCCATGAAGTGATTCCAGTGACCGTGGGTTGATTCCAATGCTCATAACTTATGAGCACTCATGATTGTTGTAGCCATGTCCAACACCTTAGACCTCTGCAACCAATCATGATAGTCTTGATTCATACCTACTTCCAACATATGACCGACTGTGGAGGTTTGAATAATATGATATACCAAACATAATTATTCTGGAAGTCAAAACATGCAAAAGAAATATAGTAAATGATTGACAAGAGATAGCAACACATTAATCATAAATAAAACACCTTTTATTCATCATCTAATGTCAATTACACTTTACAAATTTCATAATTTATCTAACTACTAAAACTTATATCATCCTTTAGCGCTATGCTCCGAGCATGCTGGAGATGCCTAACCCTTCTCAGTCCCTTCGTCAGGGGATCTGCTGGGTTCTCATCCGATGATACCCTCTTTGCCACGAGGATTCCTCTTTGCCACGAGGATTCCTTCTTCTATTGGTTCCTTGGCTAAGGAAACCGCACTATTGCTTTCACAGAAAATCTCCATTGACTCCTTTATAGATGGTAAAACTCCAAGGTCTCTGATGAAGTTCTTTAGCCATATAGCCTCCTTTGTTGCCTCATTTGCTGCTATATACTCTGATTCACAAGTGGAATCAGCCACTGTCTCCTGCTTGGAACTCTTCCACGTGATTGCACTTCCGTTTAAGGTAAAGACCCATCCCGACTAAGAGCAGAAATTATCCCTATCAGTTTGAAAGCTAGCATCACTATACCCTACAACTCTCAATTCATCACTCCCAACGAAGGTAAGGACCCAGTCCTTAGTCCTTCGCATGTACTTAAGGATATACTTTAACGCAGTCCAGTGTTCCTTGCCAGGGTTCCCCTGATACCTGCTGACCATGCTCAAAGCAAAATCTACATTAGGTTGAGTACACGTCATAGCTTACATGATCGATCCTACAGCTGAAGCATAAGGTAGTCGACTCATTTCTGCTATCTCACCCTCAGTACTAGGGCTTTGTGTCTTACTCAATCTGGTGTTACTCTAAATGGGTAACTCACCTTTCTTGGAGTTATGCATGTTGAATCTTTTCAACACCTTGTCCACATAGGTGCTTTGACTAAGTCCAATTAGTCTTTTACTCCTGTTTCTCAAAATCCTTATCCCTAGGATATAGGCAGCTTCACCAAGGTCCTTCATAGTGAAACACTTCCCAAGCCAGGACTTTACTTCCTGCAGGGTTGAGATGTCATTTCCTATGAGTAGTATGTCATCCACATACAATACCGAAAAGCTAACTATACTCCCACTAACCTTGCAATAAACACAAGATTCATCTTCACTCCTGGAAAAGCCAAATTCCTTGACCTTTTCATCAAAGCAAAGATTCCATCTGCGAGGTGCTTGCTTTAATCCATAAATGGATTTCTCAAGCTTACACACTCTATTAGGGTACTCGTTGCTGACAAAACCTTCTGGCTGACTCATGTAAACATCTTCAGTCAACTTTCCATTAAGGAAAGCGGTTTTCACATCCATTTGCCAAATTTCATAGTCATGAAATGCAGCTATGGCTAACATAACCCTAATAGACTTAATCTTGGCTACTGGAGATAAGGTCTCATCATAATCCACTCCAGGAATTTGAGAGAAGCCCTTTGCAAACAGTCGAGCCTTATAAGTTTGTACATTACCATCCATGTCGGTCTTCTTCTTGAAGATCCATTTGCACCCTACAGTCTTACGACCTGCTACATTCTCAACCAAGTTCCAAACTTGATTGTCATACATGGATTGTATCTCACTATCCATAGCCTCTTTCCATTTAGCAGACTCGGGGCCTGCCATGGCTTCCTCGTAGCTATTAGGGTTATCCAGACCTACTAGTGTCCCATCACTAATAAGTGTCTCATCTTCTGCAGTAATATGGAAACCATAGTAATGCTCAGGTGCATTCCTAACTCTCGTGGAATGCCTCAGAGGTACAGATTCGTCAATTGGCTCAACAGGAGTTTCCTCCACAAGTTGAGGACTAGCGTTTGAAGTTCCTTCACCACTTGACTCTTGAATTTCTTCAAGATCAATTTGCCTCCCACTGTCTCCTTGGCTTAAAAACTCTCTCTCTCGAAAGACTCCTCTTCTTGCTACAAAGACCACATTATCACTAGGTCTGTAGAAGAGGTAACCAAAGGATCTTATTGGGTAGCCGATGAAAATACACCTCTCGCTTTGGGGTTCTAGCTTGTCATGAGTCTCGCGTCTCACAAAAGCCTTGCAACCCCAAATCTTGATATGGTCTAGTTTAGGTACTTTACTAGTCCACATCTCGTCAGGAGTTTTGACAACTTTCTTTGTAGGGACTAGATTAACGATATGGGAGGCAGTCTGTAAGGCATACCCCTAAAATGAGGTTGGTCGTGAAGCTTGACTCATCATGAAACGAACCATGTCCAACAAGGTTCGATTACGCCTCTCAGCTACACCATTCAACTGTGGTGTCCTGGGAGGTGTCAATTGTGAGACAATCCCACATTCCCTAAGATAGTCGAGGAACTCTGAACTAAGATACTCACCACCTCGATCGGATTGAAGCATGTTAATGTTCCTGCCCAATTGATTCTCGACTTCCTGTTTAAATTCCTTAAACCTTTCGAAAGTCTCTAACTTATGCTTAATTAAGTAGACATATCCATATCTAGTGTAATCATCAGTAAAAGTCAAATAACAACGATTAGCATCCGTTGTGGCATGTTTGAATGGTCCACACACATCCATGTGTACAAGGTCCAACAAACCTTCACCCCTCTCACAAGAACCTGTGAAGGGTGACTTTGTCATTTTTCCAAGTAAGCATGATTCGCAACTATCATCTGACTTTAGGTCAAACGACTCCAAGACTCCATCCTTTTGGAGTTGGCCTATGTGTTTCTTGCTTATATGTCCAAGACGACAATTCCATAATGATGCTTTATCCAAGTTATTATTATTAACAGAATCAATACACGATACATTATTTCCTAAGTAATCAACCACATATACTGTTTCATACACGCCATCACAAGGTAGTGCTTTAAAATAAAGAACATTATTAAAGAAACCATCAATAGAACCAACTTCATTATTAAATGAAAAGGTAAACCCTTATTTATACAATGCATGAAAGGAAATAATATTTCTTGCCATTTCTGGCGAATAACAACATTTATTCAAATCTAAATTTAACCCACTACTTAGCGACAAAGTATAAACTCCAATTTTGGTGACAGGTGTAACTTTCCTATTCCCCATGATTAAGTTTATCCTTCCTAGCTCCACATTCTCACTTCTTCTTAGTCCCTGCAAGTCACAACAAATATGAATACCACAACCGGTATCAAGAACCCAATATTTAGAATGGCGTGAGTTATTAGAAATGATAGTGTAAATACCTGCATGGTTGGGTTTCACTTTCCCATCCTTCACATCTTGCTGGTACTTTGACAGTTCCACTTCCAATATGCCTTTTCATGGAAATAGAAGCATTCAGCCTCTTTGGGGTCAGAAGAAGGAATGATGAAACCTTTATTGGTTCCACTTGAAGAAGAGCCATCAAGGGTCCTAACCTTAGTACCCTTCGAAGAACTCTTTCTCTTCTTCCCTCGTCCTTTCCCGATTGCCAAGACAGGGGCAGAGTTGGTAGGAGTAGGAGTAACAATCTCGTTACCCTTAAGACCACTTTCCGCAATATTTAAGACTCCTTGAAGTTTGCTGAGTGTTACTTCTTCCTTGTTCATGTGGAATGTCATGCGGAATTGATCATAACATGAAGGTAAGGAGTGCAAAATTATATCTATTGCAAGCTCCTCAGGGAAGTTCACATTTAGCTTCAGGAAACGGTCCACAAATCTTTGCATTTTTTTCATGTGGCCCATGATGGGTTCACCATACTTCATGCGAGTTGTTATCATGGAGGAGATGATTTCATACCTCTCTTGACGAGCACTTTGATGGTATCTTTCCATCAAGTCTTGGTGCATCTCATAGGGGTAGAAATCTTCATAGGATTTTTGGAGATCAGCGGTCATAGTGGCCATCATGATGCATGCCACTTTGGTGGCATCCCTTTCATGTGCCCTAAACACAGTGATCTCTTGAGGAGTTGCAACTGTCTCATCAATCTCCTTAAGCTCCTTATCGAGGACATATTCTTTGTCCTCGTAGTGGGTAATCATTCAAATGATTCTGATCCACTCATTAAAGTTGGATCCATCAAAAGTGACTTTCCCACTCAAGTTCATAAGAGAAAAGGAGCCATTAGGATTAGAGCCAGAAGCAGCAGTGTTTCTAGACATCTAAGAAGAAGAAACATTTAGTTTAGAAATAGGAGTAGTCCTTAATAAAACACCCAAATGTAGTATTAATGCTAGGACCCAATCACAATATATTATACTTAGAAGAGGTATGTCGTACTCTAAGTAATAACATATTTGAAAGGTAGGTGAATGATGATTCACCAATTTCCGCCAAATTCGAAATATTAAAATATTTAATTTGGTTCTTAGAAACTCCTAGATTCTTTTGAGATTCAATGAACTTTTCAAAGGCATGTTTCAATCTCGAGTGTGCCCTCCAAGTTTTGTGACTGGGATGCCGAGGATCATAAACCGAGGTGTGAAGTAACCATGCAAATTACTTGGTACCCTTAATAAATTACCCCTCAATCGATGTATCGGTTAACCACACACGCTCCATCGATACTATGATAAATATTAAGTCACCCTTTACCTACCTTGTTAAGTCCAAGTTAGTGTGCATGTTAACCACACACGCTCCACTAACGACTTAGACAAAGTGTAAAGTGTAATTTCATGGATTAGCACCTTATTCACATTTTTTCTAAAGTAACTAAGATTGAGAATTTAATAAACATTTAGTTACTTTATAATATTCATCATACTTTTAATGAGAATTTATAAGTCCTTGTCTTACCCGTTCGGCTAACGACCCTCCACTAGTCAAGCAAACGGTGGGTGAGAGTGGACACCCATTAAGTTGTCGTTTTATAGGCAACAACCTTATACCCACCTTATAGACTAGCTTCGTGAATGAGGCGTACTAGCGGTAAGACGACTTTGATCTTATACATACATATATATATATATATATATATATATATATATATATATATTATTAACTTATAATATTATAAGTATCAGGGTTGAATTTTAACTTTTAAAACTCTAAGGGTTGGAACTAAAGTTTTAATATGCCTTTACTTCTTCCAAAACTTGAGGGCAAGTTTTGTAAACTTTCAAAACATTCATTTCTTGTAACTTATGAGTTAAATAGAGTAATAAAATGAAGACTCTTCATTTTTCTAACTCTTGTGTTCTTTTAATGGTTTTAATTCAAGTGTGACTCTTGGTTTTCCACAACTTGAGGACAAGTTATGGACTCCATTAAAACACATTATGATCAAGAATTAAACTACCACATAGGTTACAAATAATTCCTATGATCATCTAAACATCATAAGATCAAGAATATGAATATGAACACTTTCATGAATCAAAAATTACACATAAAACTTTGTAATTTTGATAACAAGTTGTTGTAAATGGATTACCAAATACATTACACCATCTAAAACGAGTTTTCAAGTACCAAAACAGTTTAGGGTAATGTTTCTAGTCCATTTCCAGTAACTAAAGTCGAAAATCTGCACTCTGTCGCTTCTACTCGTCGAGTGCATAAACCTAATTGCAGAGTAGGTTGAAGATACACATGAACTCGGTGAGTCCCCACATGGACTCGGTGAGTTTATCTAGCAGACAGCAAGTTTTTCTACTTTTTCAACTATATCGCATCAAGTATCAAAGAAACAAGCCTAGGCTCTAATACCACTGATGGGTTTTTTAACATTCTAACACTTCCTAAGTGTACATGCAACCCTAATAAACCTTGGATCTATGTTTGTCTAAGATACATGAAAATAATTATTTTTCCAAGGTTCATATCCTAACTAGCATGGCATGGGGAACATGAATCAAATAAAGCTAGTAGAAATTCTTACCTTGTAGTAGTAGTTGATTGCTTGGAGTTTTAGAGCCTAGCACCAATAGTGTGAATGCCTCAAATAGAAATCACAAATCACCACAAACTTGGAACTTTGAGAGAATAGTCACTACTATATTGAAATCGGCCCTCACCTCAACAAGTGTCAACTAGTGTGATTTCAAGAACCAAAGCCTCCTTTATATAGTGTGGTGGATTAGGGTTACATCCATGTAAACCCTAATACCCATGTGTCTTCATTTCCATGAGATCCATGGGTTAAAGCTCCATGGAGTATCCATGGACTTTTCCATGCAAGCCTATCCCATTCCAAATAAGCATTAGTCCACACTATAAAAATATAGAAGCCCATATTTAATTAGTAATATCTTTGATCTCGAAATTAATCATAGATTAATTATAGATCAATACTAATTAAATAATATAATCTTATATTAATATATTAGAACTTATAATATATTAATAAATCATAACTTGTACTACTCTCAAATATTATCCACAAATTGTTCGGGTGAAATGCAACGCAAATGGACCATGTCGGGTCGGGTCAAGTACATACCAAATATAGTTATGGACTTAGACACTATATCCAACAGTTACCTGGTAGACCTGGTTCCTGTTCCGTTGAGGGCGAACAAGGTGATTATAGGCATGGATTGGTTGAGCCCCAATGGGGTAGTGATAGATTGCGCGCATCAGCTGGTTCGGATCAGAACCCCAAGTAGGTGAGAGTTGGTAGTGAGAGCTAGGCGTTACCTTCAGCAGGGTTGCACAGGATATGTCACCTACGTTTTGGAAACCTGGGAGGAGGGTAAGGCGATGGTGGGTGATGTGCCTGTGGTGCGTGAGTTTGCGGAAGTATTCCCCGTGGAGTTGTCTAGGATACCTCCGGAGAGGCAGGTGGAATTCAAGATCAACCTAGTCCCCGGTGCGACTCCGATAGCCAAGGCACCGTATCTGCTGGATCCTCCTGAGATGCAGGAGCTGTTAGACAAAGGATTCATTAGACTGAGTAGTTCTCCCTGGGGAGCCCCGATTCTGTTTGTGAAGAAGAAGGACGGGTCGCATTGGATGTGTATAGATTATCGAGAGCTGAACAAGATAATAGTGAAGAACCGTTACCCACTCCCGAGGATTGATGACCTCTTTGACAAGATTCAGGGAGCATTTTGGTTTTCCAAGATTTATCTGCATTCAGGATACCATTAAATGAGGGTCCAAGAGGAGGGTCTGCAGAAGACTACGTTTCGGACACGCTATGGCCACTACGAGTTTATAGTGATGCAGTTCGGCCTCACCAATGCTCCTGTCGCACTTATGGACCTCATGAACCGCGTGTGTAGACCGATGTTAGACCAGTCTATGAGTGTTTATTGACGACATCTTGGTTTACTCTAAGACGTAGGAGGAGCACGAGGAGCATATGCGGGAGGTTCTGGAGACTTTGAGGAAGGAGAACTTGTATGCTTAGTTCTCCAAGTGTGAGTTCTGGTTGCGCGAGGTGCAGTTTCTTGGGCACCTCGTCAACAAGGACGGGATTTCAGTGGACCTGGCCAAAGTGGGGTCCGTGATGAGATGGGAACTTCCGAAGTCTCCATCTGAGATTTGGAGTTTCCTAGGATTAGGCGGCTACTATCGGAGATTCATCCAGGATTTCTCTAAGATAGTCGTACCCCTAACCAGGCTAATAAGGATAGTCATGTTGTTTCGTTGGGGGCCTGAGCAGTAGGCCGCATTCGAGACTCTAAGATAGAGATTGTGCGTGGCGCCAATCTTACCCCTCCCAGAGGGCATGGACGATTTTGTTGTGTATTGCGATGCGTCCATCTCAGGTTTGGCGCAGTTCTGATGCAGAGAGGGCATGTCATCGCCTACGCGATGAGGCAGCTAAAGCCTCACAAGACGAATTACCCGATGCATGATTTGGAGATGGGGGCTGTTGTATTCACCCTCAATATTTGGTGTCATTACCTTTATGGGGTTCGTTGTACTATCTACACGGACCACAAGAGTTTGAGGTACCTTATGGATCAACCAAATCTGAAGATGAGGCAGCGTCGGTGGATGGACGTGGTAAAGGACTATGATTGCGGGATCCTTTACCACATGGGGAAGGCCAATGTTGTGGCTGACGCTCTTAGCCGCAAGGCAGCGCCGATCAAGGATATCTGTATGAGGATGACGATGGTGACTCCGCTGTTGGAGCGGATTCGGAAGGCTCAGCAGGAGGCTATGAAAGAGGAACATCAGAAGAGCAAGCGGATTGTGGGTCAGGTTTCCTCCTTTGATTATGTTAGTCGGGGGTCGTTAACTGTGTACCGTAGGGTGTGGGTCCCGTACCATGGGGGTGTGCGCAAGGTATTGATGGAGGAGGCACACCAATCTTGATTCTCCATTCACCCCGGGCGACGAAGATGTATAGGGATCTTTTTCTAGACTATTGGTGGCCCTGCATGAAGCGGGATGTGGTGTGGTACGTAGAGCGGTGCTTGACCTATAGGAAGGTCAAGGCCAAGCATCAGAGAACTCACGGCGAGATGCAAACATTAGATATTCCACTGTGGAAATGGGAAGACATCACGATGGATTTTATCACAAAGCTTCCTAGGATAAATCAGAGGAGGTGCTGTTGGAGGATATTCAGGTTGACGATAGCGTGAACGACATCGGGAGAACGGTGGCGATTCTTGACAGGAAGTCAAAGGATCTGCGGAACAAGAGGGTGGATCTGGTAAAGGTTCAGTAGTAGCATCGAAAGGGCTTGGAATAGACTTGGGAGCCGGAGGACGAGATGCTGGAGCATTGCCCAGAGCTTTTTCAGGATCAAGCGGCAAACTTCGAGGACGAAGTCTAAAATAAATGAGGGACATTTGTAACATCTGGTATGTTTTCCTCAGTATATGTACTTTTCTCTAGAACTCGAGGAGTTGGAGGATCAACTCGTTGAGTAGGGATGTGGCTTCGGACATTTTAAGTGGCCGACTCGACGAGTCGGGAGACTGGCTCGGCAAGTAGGTGCTGGATAAGTGAAACCCTACATCTGAGGGTTTGAAACCTATATAAACAACTTAACTCAACCTCCCTTGTCCCTAACACTCTCTTTAAAGCTTCCTATTGAACCCTAGTTGTTTGTGTGTGAGTTAAGGCCATTTTTGGTGTTCCTATGTGGATTGTAAAGCTTGGAGGGAAGAAAGGAGCTTGGAAATCGAGTTCGGGCTTGTAGATCTAGAGATCTTACTTCATTTTCAGTAGCTTCAAGGTATAATGCCCCTGTCTTTACTCATCTTTGTGTTTATTCATCTATAACTTGGGATCTCTATGGATTTCTAAGTCATTTTTCGGATTTGGAAGTGTTAAGTGGGTTTTGACTTCAGATCTAGGCCTTAAGAAGGGTCTTATGGCATAAAGGTGCCAACTTTAACGCCATGAGAGACCCATGCACATTGTAGAACACTTTATATGGATTTTTAAGCTAAAACCCCCATGCATGTGCATCAAGTTTGGAACTTTACGTATAAAATGGATATTAGGAGGCCAGATCTATGGTTTTGTTGTGTTAGACCTCATTTAAATCGACTGTATGGAATTGATCAAGGTTGGACTCGGCGAGTTGTTCTTGGCACTCGACGAGTCGGTGACCATTGTGCACCAAACCCTTTTGGCGAATGGGTAAATGCTAGGAAGGAAGTCCCTTGAGTTTTTAGACGCGAAAAGGGACCTGGAAGCCATGGGACTCGGCGAGTGGTATGAGCGGACTCAACGAGTCCATAGCAATCTCCCAATCTTTGAAGATGGACTCGACGAGTTGTTCATACAAGTCGACGAGTCATAGACTAGACAAGTTATTAAGTTGGAGATGAACTCGACGAGTTCAAGAAGGAACTCGGCGAGTCGGATGAACATGGTCCCGATGTTTTGATTGAAGGAGAACCTGTCGAGTTTTTGCTAGACTCGACGAATGGAGCCGGGGTTTTGTGTGGGATTAGAGAAGCATGGACACAACGAGTTGGTAGGCCAACTCGGCAAGTCAGGTCAACCGAATGTCGACTTTGACCAATGTTGACTTTGACTAAACTTGGACTGACCCTGTTTAGGGTTGTATGTGATGTGTGTTGACTTGAAGGTTGTCGGGTAGGGATCGATGAGTCATAGGGAGTCAACTTGTGCACCGAGGATAGTTCAGACACTACACGATATTGAGGTGAGTTACCTTCCTGTAGGGGTGAGTCTAAGGCCACAATGCCCGCCCACTAAAAAGGGGTATTCAAAAGATAATGGTCTTTGTGATAATTATCTTGGTCTGGTTATGTGTTGGTTATGAGGTTTATCTGGGTAGTATGTTATGTGTATGGTAGGGATTAGTTTCCCTGAAAGTGGTCCTTAGGACCCAAGGGTAGGTCATTACCCGGATATCCCTAACTGTATGCTTATATCTGTTGATTGTATGCTAGTAGTAAGGGTGATATAGTCCCCACTTACCTGTTGAAAGATACCGATGTTGATTACAGGTTGAAAGATACCGATGATGGTTACCGGTTGAAAGATACCGATAAAGGTTACCGGTTGAAAGATACCGATGAAGGTTATCGGTTGAAAGATACCTACAATATTGTATGGTATGTGGTATGATGGGGTAACTTACTAAGCTTTGTGCTTACAGTTTTGGTTTTAGTTTGAGGTACTTCTTCGTCGAAGGGGAAATAGTCGGCGGTGTAGCAGCGCATCACACACACACACAAGTTTCCGCAAGAAGTTTTTTGGACTGTACTATGATTTTCAATACTTATGATGTTATGGTCTGAAATACAACATTATGATTTTGTAATGGATGTTTTATTGACAATGTTTTGGTAAAATGTTTGTTAAATGTGTTAAATCAAAAATGAAATTTTTATCTTGAAATTTGGGTCGTTATATATATATATATATATATATATATATATATATATATATATATATATATATATATATATATATATATATATAACGACCCAAATTTCAAGATAAAAATTTTATTTTTGATTTAACGCATTTATATATATATATATATATATATATATATATATATATATATATATATATATATATATATATAAAAGATGTGGTGCATCTTGAAAACAACAATTATAAATAAAATAATTTACAAATGTTTAAACTGGATCTTATTTGATTCCGTGATTAATAAAATCCGAGTAAATGGAATTCAATAAACAACTTGAGCTAACAAAATGAATAAAATCTCTACAAATAATAATTGTATAAGAAAAAACGAATAGAATCCAATAAAATCAAAGATACTTCAAATTCCAATTAAAATTAAGACACTTCAAATATGATACCTACCACCTTGGAGTCTAGCACCAATCATACCTACCACCTCAAAATAACATGTGAGACGAGAGGTGGGGTTGTAAATTGAATGCATTTAATTTAATAATGAAATAAATAACAAAACCCTAACCTCTAAGTCCTAAAAAATACAATAGCCTTTTAAGTCAACGAGAACAAATCTGGTGATTATAAGAACAACCCAAGTATAGGAACAACCCAAGTAATGTAGCCATCTATATATTATAAAGACCACCACAAATTCGTTAAGATCGAAATCATAATCAATCATTTGTGGATTCATATTTTGGGGTGTTTCACTTAATTTTTCATAACTCTACTGAACTTTTAGTAAAAGATTATAGTAAAAAGATGTTTGGCAAAAGACTTTTAAAATCAACTTTTGGATTTTGGATAGAAGAAAAATCAACTTTTTGTAAAAGTTAGAAAAACCTGATTTTTTGTAACTTTTTGAAAAATGACTTTTGGCCTCTAAAAAACTAAGCCAAACACCCCTTTTGTTTTTGTTTTAATTTTTATCATTTTGATTATCTAATATATTATTTTGTATAATTAATATATATATATATATATATATATATATATATATATATATATATATATATATGTATATCATTACCTATATTTTAAAGAGTTCAAACTATATCCACATCGATGTGTTGCCTCCTCGGCTAATGAGAAGTCTACGGGCGGCCTCTTTTAATGTATATGGTGGTCAACACCTTGATTGCCTGTTTCACCAAAGTACCCAGTCTTATCGAATTGGAAGTCGGTCACCGCCTTACAAACTCCTGGGATGTAAACTTCTTGCCACTAAGATGCTTCATTCACATCATCTGCCAACTCCTCCTTCCCTCGATGAAACGTGTTTGTATCTCTTATTCATCTATCTCTTCACATAATTGACTCCCTCCTACCTGACTTTACATGCCTCTATTGGTTTTACCAAATATAAAATTTTAATTTTGACCAAAGAAGTTGCTTAATTAGAAGCCGTCGGTTTTATTTCATCGTTAATTTGTGAAGTTCTAAATCGATTTGCGAAGCTTTAAATCAAAGTTATGCATCTACATGTATATTGAATCCCTAAATTGAGCTGTGATTTCCATCTCTAACTACAAATCGCCGGCTGCTTTACTGATCTATAGTCGCGCTATCTGTCACACGGTCTTTAGGTATGTTCACTCTATCTGTGGGTCTCTTTCTTCTTCATGCCTCCATATGGCTTCTAATTTCCGACCCAACGGTGTGACGCTTCCTTCTTCAACGTCGAACCTTTTGTGTGTTGGGCCCATTAGGCCACCTCCTGCTCCGATTTTCAATGCTATATGTTTATATCGGTTCAAGATATAAGCGACTCCTTATCCTTTTGCTCATTCTTTTTTTTTTTCATTTCTTTTCAATTTAGTTTATTATTCTCTGTTCTCTATCGACTGCCAACCACCATCTATCTCATGTTTTTTCTTTTCTAGGTTTCAGATGAAGACATACACTTCTGAATTGGAGCCAAGTGAAGTGAGTATCAGATCCTCATTTTCTTACTGATCTCTTTGCATTTATAGGTGTTTGTTTCTATGTCTGTTTGCTTGAAAAGCTCATGTTCAAGATTCGTCTACCACGTGCTTGTTGAAATGCTTAAGAGAAGAAAGTCAACTTAGTATGACCTTCCTTTCAGATTATCGATTGCTTATTCATGTGTTTATGATAACTTCTAATGTAATTATAGGTTTTTGCTAAACGACTTGATTTGCCTAGATTATGAAAACCGCATCCTTCCATATTATCAATATGGTTGATTAACCATTAATGTAATCTGATCTAAATGAATTCTATTAAATCATTTATATGTTGAGGGATTAACTGGATTTCCTTTATAAATCGGTCATCATATACAACATTCTAATATAATCTCTTTTTCATTACCATAAAAATAATCTTAAAAAACTAGTAGCATACTCATTTATTAGCATGAGTCCATAAAGTCAACTTTCACTGACAAAGGCTATTACAATTGGTATAAAGTTAACGAGATTTATTATTACTCAACCATATACTTTGGCTTTAGAAATCATAAGGACTATTCTAATGATTGGCATAAGGGTATGGTTTTTTATGGTCAAATGCTAGCTTGGGTTTATATTAAACTTCACTTATGTATTGTACTTTGTTTCCTTCTCTGTTTGGTATCAAATCATTTTAGATTGAATATGGACACATCTTCTAAGTAGTTATAGCAGGGTTGTTTGTTCAATTTTAATAGTTTTAGAAATTAATTGTTCTATGTAGTACTATGGACAAGTTTAAGTTGGTTTAGGTGAATAGTTTTTGAACCAACAGTTGGTTTGTTGTTTGTCTAATGTTGCACTTTAAGGATTAAAATGATCATTCATGGATACTGATGCTTGTTGCAGGCTCATGCTCTTAAGCAATCACTTGAAGAAAACAAAGTGACTGCAAATGTCTATGTTGCAATGCAATATTGTCATCTGTTTTCCAAGGAAGTTTTACAAATAGTCCTTTAAGTCCTCACTTTTCAGCTCCTACTGTCTCTTTTTCTTGGAGTATGGTCTAAACTCTAAAAATTTATCATGATATATCTATTATGAAAGGAAGTTTGTGTAGCGATTTAACCTAAGTGTTAAATTTTTCAATGGCAAAAATAGTATGGATACCAGTAGGTAGGTGGAAATGGCATCTATGATTTAATATGATGTTGTTAGGTTTTATTACCATAACTTTTCACATATTCTTTCATTAATATTGGTCCTTATACCTGGAGGATTGCTTAGTGTAAGAATTTCCATGTTGTAACCTTTTACAGGTAAAAGAGATCAACAATTACTATACCCCAGGAGGAATGCTACTACCATCCTGCAGCTTTACAAGCACTTCAAGAGTCTCAATTTATGAAATAATTTAAGGTAATTCAAAGTAACAAAAGAAAATTGATATTATAAAATAGGAAAAGCAAGTGACAGGAGTGGGACAATAAAGTGGGTTAAAAATCCATATTTGTAAATTTTATGCATAGGCGTTCATAGTTAAAAAAAAAATCAAATGCTTGGTTAATAAGAAATGGTAACTGATACAATTTCTGAAAACTGATGTCATTACAGGTTAGAAAGTGAAGATAAATGAAAGAATAAAGCTTCTGCAAGATCTTGTTCCAGGTTACAATAAGGTATCATATTTTCCAACTTTCGACTCAAAATTGGTAGCAATATGATATGGTGTTGATAAAAAGTGTTATCATTTGGGGATTTCGACATCTGAGCTCAATATTGTTGATTTTGCTATCAAAATATTTTGAAATTATCCATGAAGAAATTGAAGTGTATTACTAAAACCATATGAGTATGATGCTATTTTAGGTAAAATTAAAGTTCATTAACCATTTTTGTACGGACACTAAGTATGTTTTTATTTAATTAAAGATCATGTACACTCTGAATGATATCCTGAATTATATTTTTTACGCTTAATGAATGGTTCTAAGCTCTTAAAGGTTGTGAGTGTTCATAGGCATTTTCAAGTTGTTAATATTATTCTTTCTTTTCAACTTAATTTATGTAACATCCCGGAATCGCAAGAGTAGAGTTGAAGGGCTAAAAGTGTAAGTTTCGAAGGGCGACTCGGCTAGTCCATGGATGGACTCGGCGAGTCAGGTCGCGACTTTGGTCGCGTATCAAGTGGCCAACTCGACGAGTCCAAAGATGGACTCAGCAAGTAGGTGCTGTGTGGAGAAAATCCTAATTCTCGGGGTTGAGCCCTATATAAAGATCATTATGTTTCCTCCACAGCCTCCTTGATCCCCCTTGAGTCCCAGAAACCCTAATTTCGTGGAGGAATCCCATTGTTGAGCAAATTGGAGCTTGGAGAGGTGTTGGTTTAAGAAATCTTGAAGGAGAAGAGGCTTGGATCAAAGGGCTTTGCTTGGATTCATGTTTCATTGTTGTTGGGGCATTCTTTGGAGGTAATATTTCATTCTTGGGCTGTGTTCTCTTAGATTCTCATTTTAGGGTGGTGTGGGAAGCTTAGTTGTGTGACATCTTGAGTTTGAAGGATGGATATGAGGTTGCTACCTCAGATCTGGAGTGGAGAACACCTTAAGAGCATTAAAGACCCTGTTCTTGTGTTGTTAATGGAGCTATCATGTCCCAAACCTTAGCCTTAATGTGTATTATGCTTAGATCTTCATGGATTCACGTAAAGTTTGCCACTTTACGTGATGGATGGGTTGTAGGAGGCTAGATCTATCTTTTGGATCATTTGCATGGCCTGAGATGCTTCTGTATGGATTCAGACCGGTGGTACTCGACGAGTCACAAGGGTGGACTCGACGAGTTGCTTGAAGATGGCCTGGAACTCGGCGAGTTGGAAGAACAACTCGGGGAGTAGGTTGAAGATAGCCTTAGACTCGGCGAGTCTGTTCTTGGACTCGGCGAGTCTTATCGAAGAGTCCCAATATTTCCTGGTTGAGTCGAGAATCGGTGAGTCAAGGGATGACTCAGTGAGTTGGGTGCGAGTGGACTCAGAGTTGTTGGACTCGACGAGTCTTGGGGTGACTCGGCGAGTTGGGTCGCTGATTGAGGGAAGTTCTGAGCATTGGGACTCGGCGAGTCATCGGGTTGACTCGGCGAGTAGGGTCAGTCAGGGGTTGACTTTGACTTTGTCCAAGGTTGACCAGTTGTCTTCCAGGGGTATTTTGGTAATTAAGGGTATTTATTGAATTGAATGTTTCGGTGTTCAGTGGAGGAGATCGTGTCAGGGTTGGAGCAGCGGGATCTTATCCTTTTAGCCGACAGTTTCGAGGTGAGTTATCCTCACTATATCAACAGGGTCTAAGGCACCAAGGCCGGCCCTTATCGGATTGAGATCCAGGTAGTTGTTATTATTTTGTTGTTGTGATATGCTTGCATCCTGAGAGTTAGGACGGTATATGTTAGAGATCTGATTGATATCGGTATCCTGAGAGATAGGGAGATGCTATGCTAATGACCTGTTAGGTCGGTATCATGCTTAGAGTATGTTATGCTATGTGATCTGCTAGATCGGTTTGTTTGAATGTGAACTGCTATATGATTATATGTCTATGTGTACATGGTTGCTTGGACTGGAGATGGGTTGAGGCGGTCCTGCTTTGTGCTGTAGGCCAAGATACTCAGGGCGGACCGGTTGTTACAAAGGCCCAGCGAGCGGCCCGGATATGTTGTAGGCCCCACGCAGGCGGACCAGACGTGCCGAGGCTCGGAGAGTGGACCAGGCCGACTGAAGGCCCGATGCAGGCGGACCAATCATACTGTAGACTCAGAGAGTTGACCAGGTGAGTTGAAGGCCCAGTGCGGGTGGACCAACCACACTGTAGACTCGAAGGACATGACTAGACTCGGAGGATGGATCCGGTGGACTGAAGGCCCAATACGGCGGACCAGTCACACAGTAGACCCGATATGCATGATTGTTCTATGTTCGGTTATGTTATATATGTTTTATATGTTATGGGCCGGAAGGCAATATGTTTTGGACCGGAAGGTCGTAGCCTGGAAGGGCGTATATGTGGTTGGTATTTTGGGGGTATCTCACTAAGCTTTCGGGCTTACAGTTGTGGTTTAATGTTTTTCAGGTTCTTCAGGGAGCAGTGGCAAGGCAAAGGCGTGATCGTACCGCTCCTCATGATTTTGTAGTAATGTGATTCTGGGAATACTCTAAACGATTTGTATCGAAAACCTTTTTGTAAACAATTTAATGAAATTGGGTTGTTTTTGAAAAAAATTTAAATTGGTTGCATTTTCTAGTTGTTACAAGTTGGTATCAGAGCCTTGGTTTGAGTGAATTGGACGAACACTTGTGTGACTCCAGTCTCAAATCGAGGAGGGTTTTCAAAAGAGAATTTAAAATGGTTTTCAAAATATGTAAAGGACGCGGAGGTACGATCAGCCGGAGCCAGTAACTAACCCCAAAATATCATACATGATATTTGTTTTATTGAGCTTTGATAGAACAGCATGCTAGAGTTAGGCTAGGGATCTTCAGGATTTCTTGATGTGTTGCTTGATTTATGATGCCTGCTAGCCTAGGGTTTCCTTGTGAGAGATTCTAGTGTTCCTCTAGTTGTGAAGATAGAGCATTGGTATGTATGTTTTCGCTAGGGTGTTATGGAAGTACTTCATACAAATATGGGTAGGTGTGGAAGGTAGTATGGTCCCGTACTACTGAAAGCACAGGACCCATACGCGTAATAGGGAAACCATGACCCCTAGGGTTGGGTTGAGAGTTGGTTCCCGGGATAGTGGGAAGTGTCTGAGATTTCTGGTGGTTTATTTTCAGTATGGAGACTTCAGGACACGCTGGGAGTGGATCCGGGTCAGGATCAGGAGCAGGAGAGGGCGTTCTGGGTGGGTCCGTACAGCCCGAGGTTGTCAGTCAGATGAGTACGCACGAGTTGGATGCGAGGATTCGTGAGATCCTGCATGATGAGGTTGCTGTATTGGTTCGGGCTGAGCTGCTGGAGTTGTTTGGGTCGATCAAGACCGCCATGGTGGAGTATTTTGATGAGCGCTATGCGGATCTCACGGAGACAGCTGCCGCGGCGGCTACAGCAGCTGTAGCAGCGGCAGGGGGAGGAGCTAGTAGAGGTTTTCAATATCGGGACTTCGATAATACGAAGCCTCCCACTTTTGATGGAGTTCAGGATCCGATCGTTGCTATGAGATGGTTATCAGATGTGGAGGGATGTTTCTTCACGTGTTCATGTCCTGTTGATCAGAGGGTGAGGTGCACTCTGAACCTGTTAAGGCTCAGGGCAAAGGATTGGTGGAGATTGACCACGGGGTCGTACTCGGATGCGCAGAAGGCTGCGATTTCATGGGATCAGTTCAGAGAGATGTTCAGCACTCGTTATGTTCCGCAGGTCGAGAGGGAGAGGTTGGCTCAGGAGTTCTTAGAGCTAAAACAGGATTCGGAGTCCGTGACGGAAATCACCAGGATGTTTACTGAGAGGGCGATGTTTTGCCCTGAGTTCGCTTCGGAGCAGGCTCAGATGTCCCGATATCTGAGTATGCTAAAGAGAGACATCAGGCAGTTTGTGTCTGCGCAGAGGTGCGAGACCTTGCTGGTGTTGCAGGAGGCCGCCAGGCGGCGTGAGTTAGAGATTGAGTTGCTGATGCGTGAGTTGAGGCAAGCTCCGGTTCAGTCGCAGCCGGCAACGAAACGGTCTAAGACCGTTGATTCCAGGATGGGAGATCAGGGTAGCCACGTCTGTGGAAAGTGTGGAAGGGGTCATGCCGGAGTTTGTCGGTCCGGTGGAGCATGCCGCAAGTGCGGAAAGGAGGGACACTATGCGAGGGATTGTCGGCAGTCAGTGCCGGTTCGGTATTTGAGGATATGCTATCATTGCCATCAGGTTGGACATTTGAGGGTCAACTATCCACAGCTTGCTGCAGGACCGGTGCAGGCTCCAGCACCGGCTACATTGAGGATCACAAGTGGAGGTCAGGGTGGAGCGGAGCCCCCAAGGGCTTAGGGTCGTGCTTTTCAGCTTGTTGCTGCGGTGTTATTTCATTCTGTTGTTTTGATTATTTATGATTATTGTGGAGTATCGTTATCTGCTAGTCTCGTTGGATGGTTATGGAATTGCATTTCGGATTTTCGTGTGGTATCCGTTGTTCCTTGAGGGTTTGGTGAGTTGTGTTCGAGATTTTGTTTTGGTATCTTTTGTTCCCTGAAGGATCGATATGGTTATGGATTAGTACTTCGAGCTATTGTGGATTATCTCTGTGAGGATTAGTGGCGTAGGCGTTGGTTTGAATGTCAGGTAGCCTCTGCAGTCTGAGGGGTGGATATTTGAAGATTGGGTTTCTTTCGAGCGGGTTGCTCAGTGTGGAAACATGAGTTTTATGGAAGTTGTTAGCGCCGGGGAGAAACATTTTGCGTGTAAGTGTTGGTCTTCTGCAAGGTTGCTTTAGGAGATCGGTGATGGCGATCGGTGATTAATTGTCAGTGTCTTAAGTGGGGGAGAATTGGAAATTCTCCGGATGGTCGTTAGGCTTGAGAGGTTGCTTAGTTGTTTGGGGAATTCAGCGGTATTTCTTACAGCCAAGAGCAGGCTCGTATCAGTGAGTAACAGGCATGCGGGGCGGAATACAGACCTAGGGCATTTGATTGTGGAAGGCCTGGGAGCAGGCCGGGATCGAGTATGTATGATGGAGATAGAGTTCGAAACCC
The DNA here is from genome assembly GCF_052625555.1 of Lactuca saligna. Taxonomy (NCBI): domain Eukaryota; kingdom Viridiplantae; phylum Streptophyta; class Magnoliopsida; order Asterales; family Asteraceae; genus Lactuca; species Lactuca saligna. Next base: position 140,135,833 of record NC_136420.1, read on the forward strand.
CTAGAGAGCTAGAACGGTATGCATGGGAGGATTTCCCGAAGAGATAGCTCGGAATGATGAATGCTTGTTGAGCGGTCCGGATAGACTGAAGGCCGGTAGGCGTACCAGTCAGGCCGAAGGCTCGGAGGACGGTCCAGTCAGATTGGCTGAAGGTTTTGAGAGTGGTCCAGATTGACTAAAGGCCTGGGTAGGCGGTCTAGTCATGCTGAAGACTCTGCGAGTATTGTTGGATCGGTTCGAGGACATGTATTGCGTATGTTGCAGTGTGATTACATTGGGAGGTCTGGCCTCGGGTAGTGATCTTGAGCAGTGAAGGTAGTGCATGGGCTTGAGAGTCCCTGCGATGAGAGTCAGAGTAGTGGTGATGTATGGATGTCGGGTACGCTTTAAAGAGGTAGTGTAGCGTGGGGTGAGCACCATAGTATCTGTCATGGTGACAGGGCGGACGAGTGGTTTCCTTGGTAAGGAAAGAGGGAGGAATGAAATTCCGAAAGGGAGTGCGAATTCACGGAAGTGAAAGCGGCAGTGTAGAGTTATGATTGGAGTGGTCCGTCAATGGTTTTTAAGTAGCGTGTTTGCGGCAGTGGAATAAAAGCTCATTCGACTTGAGATGTCTGCTCAGGGCGCGGAGGGAATTCGGCAAGCGTAGAGCCAGGGAGAGGGGTTCGGAAGGGATGCAGGGAGAGAGTCTTGGACTCTCAGTGAGATTTTGATCAGGGTTTTGGGTATGTATTAGTTGTTCATCCTGGAGGGATGTTTGAGGATATCATCAGTGTATCGGGTTTTCCAAACCTGAGGGTGCTAGAGCTAGATCAGCATGTGTGTGTGATTGCAAGAAGAGAACTCATGAGAGTTGCTCTGAAGAGTGTGTCTTTCTGTCAGCCTGGAATGGATAGAGTTGGACTCGGATCGGGAATCGGGTGGTGCATGATTAACTCCTAGCTCATATTGGTCGAGTAATGGTTGTGATTTGAAGCAGTAATGGATTAGGGGTAATTCTCGGTTGTTGAGTGCGGTTATCGGAGGGTACAGCAGGTGCCCGGTTTGAGTAGGTGGTTGGGACACCGTATGAAAGGAGAAATTCAGCTTCTGGTTTCTATGGTTGTGCCTTGAGGAACCTGGTCCAATTAAGGTCAGGTGGCGCGTCGTCGGAAGTATTTTGAAGATGAGATGTCGTAGGCTTCGAGGACGAAGCCTAATTTAAGTGGGGGAGAATTGTAACATCCCGGAATCGCAAGAGTAGAGTTGAAGGGCTAAAAGTGTAAGTTTTGGAGGGCGACTCGGCGAGTTCATGGATGGCTCAGCGACTCAGGTCGCGACTTTGGTCGCGTATCAAGTGGCCTACTCGACGAGTCCAAAGATGGACTCGGCGAGTAGGTGCTGTGTGGAGAAAACCCTAATTCTCGGGGTTGAGCCCTATATAAAGATCATTATGTTTCCTCCACAGCCTCCTTGATCCCCCTTGAGTCCCAGAAACCCTAATTTCGTGGAGGAATCCCATTGTTGAGCAAATTGGAGCTTGGAGAGGTGTTGGTTGAAGAAATCTTGAAGGAGAAGAGCCTTGGATCAAAGGGCTTTGCTTGGATTCGTGTTTCATTGTTGTTGGGGTATTCTTTGGAGGTAATACTTCATTCTTGGGCTGTGTTCTCTTAGATTCTCATTTTGGGGTGGTGTGGGAAGCTTAGTTGTGTGACATCTTGAGTTTGAAGGATGGATCTGAGGTTGCTACCTCAGATCTGGAGTGGAGAAGACCTTAAGAGCATTAAAGCCCCTGTTCTTGTGTTGTTAATGGAGCTATCATGTCCCAAACCTTAGCCCTAATGTGTATTATGCTTAGATCTTCATGGATTCACGTAAAGTTTGCCACTTTACGTGATGGATGGGTTGTAGGAGGCTAGATCTATGTTTTGGATCATTTGCATGGCCTAAGATGCTTCTGTATGGATTCAGACCGGTGGTACTCGATGAGTCACAAGGGTGGACTCGACGAGTTGCTTGAAGATGGCCTGGAACTCGGCGAGTTGGAAGAACAACTCGGGGAGTAGGTTGAAGATAGCCTTAGACTCGGCGAGTCTGTTCTTGGACTCGGCGAGTCTTGTCGAAGAGTCCCAATATTTCCTGGTTGAGTCGAGAATCGGTGAGTCAAGGGATGACTCGATGAGTTGGGTGCGAGTGGACTCAGAGTTGTTGGACTCGACGAGTCTTGGGGTGACTCGGCGAGTTGGGTCGCTGATTGAGGGAAGTTCTGAGCATAGGGACTCGGCAAGTCATCGGGTTGACTCGGCGACTAGGGTCAGTGAGGGGTTGACTTTGACTTTGTCCAAGGTTGACCAGTTGTCTTCCAGGGGTATTTTGGTAATTAAGGGTATTTATTGAATTGAATGTTTCGGTGTTTAGTGGAGGAGTTCGTGTCAGGGTTGGAGGTGCAGGATCTTATCCTTTCAGTCGGCAGTTTCGAGGTGAGTTATCCTCACTATATCAACAGGGTCTAAGGCACCAAGGCCGGCCCTTATCGGATTGAGATCCGGGTAGTTGTTATTATTTTGTTTTTGTGATATGCTTGCATCCTGAGAGTTAGGACGGTATATGTTAGAGATCTGATTGATATCGGTATCCTGAGAGATAGGGAGATGCCATGCTAATGACCTGTTAGGTCGGTATCATGCTTAGAGTATGTTATGCTATGTGATCTGCTAGATCGGTTTGTTTGAATGTGAACTGCTATATGATTATATGTCTATGTGTACATGGTTGCTTGGACTGGAGATGGGTTGAGGCGGTCCTGCTTTGTGCTGTAGGCCAAGATACTCAGGGCGGACCGTTGTGCTTTAGCTGCTTGTACATTCACCGGTGGTTTTTTTTTTAATTTTTTTTCTCTATATATATTGAAAATGTAGGGTAAAATCGCAGATGGAATAGCCCAATCTGCGATTTACTCTCATTCCATCTGCGAATTTGTGATTTTATTATTATTATTATTATTAGTTTTTTTTATTTTGACTATGAAATCAATTGTTTTGATTACGAAATCATGTTGCTATATAAAAAAATTTGTAGAAAATTATCAGTTTGATTGTTATTTGTTTAGGAAGTTTCTCTAAAATTTGCTTTAAAAAATGATTGAATATTTGGTTTGTCTTGTAACCGGTGGGAGATGGCAAGTTAATGGAACTAATCTAGAATACGTATGTCCACAGGGAGGTATTTCTGGTTTTGCTTTGATATTTTCTGAGTATATTAGTTATAGTGATTTTGTATCTTTGGTAAGAAGCAAAATCAGTTTGTTAGACAAATATAGAATTAGTCTTCGTTTCCACCATCCTGAATTAAATTATTATATAGATATAGTTGAAGACAAGGATGTTAGAATGTTGATAAACATAATCAAATGTAGTGGAGGAAGGGCTGTGAAAGTGTTTGTTGTAGTTGATGAAGTTGAGGAGGTTAATGGGGGTGGTCAAACTGGAAATCAGCTTGTTGGTAATTTATGCAGTTATAAAGGGAGCAACGATCTGAGAGGTACTTTCAATACTCCTAGTGTACCTCAGTTTCGCAGTGTTGCTGAAAATGTTAATTTTAGTTATTCACCTATTCACTATGTGGATCCTGAGAATTACAAGTCTGTTGGTGATGATGATGTTGGTACATATATTAATGATGTGGGTGGTCGTTGTGATGATGTTTCCGAACAAGAAGTTAAAGTTATGAATAGGCGTGTGGTAGATAAAACTATAAAGAAAAAAAATCAAGTCAAAAAAATGAAAAAAATCATGTTTACGGGCATTATGTTTATGTTGGTGATGTACGTTTAGATATAACCGAGCTACAAAGCAATTCCGATAGATATGAGTTGGGTGATGAAGTTAAAGCTAAGTTTCCCACTAACCTTTTCACGGTATGCGCCCTGTACCAGCATGCCCAGTTGATATTAATGAAGATATCCCAACACAGATGGTAGACATGAATCTTCAAAAGATTCAATGTGAGAGTGTATTTAAGAACAAAGAACTTTTAAAGTGGTGTATTGGTACAAAATGTCTTCGAGAAGGTTTCCAGACGAGGAGAAGTAGATCCACCAAATCAAGGTATGAAGTTGTGTGTGTTTCGAAAAATTGTTCTTGGTTACTAAGAGCAAAAGCAATTAAAAATTTTGATGGACTTTTCCATGTGAATAAATTTGTTGATGTACACACATGTTCTTCAACATTTTTGCAACCTAATCATCGACAAGCAAACAAATATGTTTTGGGTGAATATGTTGCAGATGTTTTGGCTGAAGACTATAGTAGAGTTTATCGGGGAAAAGATATTGTTAATGATATGAATGCTCAATTGAATATCAATATCTCATACCATTAGGCATGGCATACGAAGCAATATGCATTGTTGACGTTAAGGGGTATGAAAGAGGATTCTTTTAAAAAACTTCTGGCGTATTGTCACAACTTGGCCAAACATAATCCGGGTACTGTCACACATATTAAAACAGATGTTGATGATCGCTTTGAGGTTTTGTACGTCGCACTCAGTTGCTCAGTTAGTATTATAATATTATATTAATTTTTTAATATTTATTTTGGTGTATTTGAATAGATATATAATGTATTGTAGGTACGCGCTTTTGTCAATTTTTGTAAACCGACCCTAGTAGTAGATGGAGCTCACCTAAAGGGCGAGTTCAAAGGTACCATGTTACTTGCAGTTACTAAGGTCGGACAAAACCAAATATTACCGGTTTTATATGGTATATGCAAAAATGAGTGTACCGATTCTTGGACATGGTTTTTTCAAAAACTACGTGATTGCATAGGAAATATGCAGGAGCTTACAATTATATCTGATAGGTCTCCATCTATAGCAACATCCGTTGCCAACATTTTTCCTCATGCTCATCATGGAATATGTGGTGTCCATTTGTATTTCAACATAGTATCTAGATTCGGCAAGAGTAAGACGGTTAAAGGAATTTTTTGGGAGGCGTGTAGGGTGTACACAGTTGATGCTTTTGATGCTGCCATGGATGTTATGAAAAAGACAAAAGAACCAGTATGGGAGTACTTAAAAAGTATAAATCCAGAAACTTGGTCAAGGGCACATTTTAAAGGGAACCGATACAATCTTATGTCGTCCAACAGTGCGGAGTCTATAAATGCGTTATCTAGACACGCACGTAAGGTGCCAATACTTATGTTGATCGATTTTTTCGTGCTACAATGCAACAATGGTGGTTTCAAAGACGTAAGTAAATTTTTAATATTAATGTTTTATTAATTTTGATGTTATTGATCTTAGCTTCTTCATTTTGGCTGTTGTTTTTAGCGGAAGCAACAACAATACTTACCCTTTGGGCGGATGAAATTGTAAAAGAAAACAAGAAAACTTTTTGTAAATGGGATGTTCGCATGATCTCAAAGACGAAATGCGAGGTCAAAAAGGGGGGCACAAAATGTGATTGTTGATTTCCAACATATGACATGTACATGTAGGCATTGGCAACTTGATGGGATACCTTGTGGTCCTGTCATAAGATGTTTAACAGTGAACAATTACCAAGATTTCTCGAGGTATGCATTAAGTGCTTACTTTACCGAAACACTGAGGAAAACATATGAGGAATCAATAAACCCTCTGCCAAAGCCATCCGAATGGGAGATCTCCAATGATTAGATGATTGTTCAGCCACCTATAATCGATAAACGTCAGCCAGGCCGGCGATGAAACACAGACCGTATTCCATCCCAAGGCGAGGGTCCAATTATAAAAGAGTATTCTACGTGTGTTCAAATAGGACACACGAGAAATAATTGTACTGGAAGGGCATCCGGTAGTGGAGCACATCACATAATTTCTACTATAGAAATGACATTTAATATTAGTGGTTCAGCAAGTTGCTCACAAACCTATAACTCTGATTTTGATATAAAACAACCATGAAATGAAGAGTAATGACGAGTTGTTAACTTATTATGTATTGTAATATTTTTATTAAATCTTACAAGACATTGCTATGCTTTCATATTTTAGTTTAGTTTGTTAATTATAACAATTAATGAAGCCTTTATATTATAAAATATAGTTTGCAGATTTTTTTATAACAATTACAACATGTTATTTAAAAAAACAACAAACGATCCTTTTGCAACCTAATCTGTATCATGATAATATTGCTACAATTTTGTAACTAATTTTTAAAATCAGGGAACTGCAATGGGTACTTCTCTTTCTCCATTGTTATATAGTCATCCCTAATTCTCATTTTGTCTTCCAAACTATCATTTTTTACCATAATGTGTATCAACTACTCATCCTTCTCAGCAAGCCATTTTTCAGTCGTTTTGATTGCCTTCTTACTCTTTTTTATCCAATCTTTATGCTCTTTGATTTTGTTTTTATTGAGGTCTATCCATTCTTGAGCTTGTTTGCATTTTGATACAATATCATTAGCAAGTTGAGTGAGAAGTCGGGATGACTCTTTGTCCTCTTCTTGTTGTTCTTCAGCCTTCTTCAATTCTTCAAAATTTTCATGTGACATATATGGCGCGACCGAAGAAGGTGTAAAAAGAGGGTCTACCGAATCACAGTAGTAACAATCTACTTCGTTGCATGAGCAAACTTCGAATTTGTGTGAGGAACTCATAATAAAGTCGACATTGTAATATACTTGTGCTATAAGTGGTATTTATACATACTAGACAGTAATGACAAGTCCAACTTTGAAATGACTAGACAGTAATGACAAGTCACTACAGTAACCTGCAAATCGTAGTGGAACCCTTAAGTGACAAGACATAAATGACAGTTTGACATGACAAATCACTGCATAAAGCTGAAAATCGTAGTCCAAATGCAACCATTTCATAGTCAAAGTTCTAACTCATAGTCTTGTATTTATTTATATAAATCGATGTTTAAGATCTAAAAACCAAACACCCAAATCACTTAAACGAAACGAACTCCCATTATTAGAAATGTCGTCGAATGCAGCAAGTTCTTCGAATGAAGTACCTGGTTCCAATTGTGAAAGGCCATGGACGACAAACGAGGTGTTAGTTCTTACACGATGCTGGCTAAGTGTTAAGGATGGTGTATCATTACTTGCTCCCCCGCATTGCCTAATTGGTGATGAATGGACTCACATAACATCTTTGTTTAACGATGAGATGGGAGAAGGACAACAAAGAGAAAAATCAGATGTTGTTACTAAGTGGATGGATGTAAAGGAAAAAGTGACATGGTTCAATCGAGCCTGTAGTTATGCGAAAAGTACCAATGTTCGTTAACGGGACGAAGTAGAGTTCTTGGAAGTTGTTACAGATTTTTACATCTGTGAGCATGACGGCAGAGACTTCGAATATGAGGAAGTTTGGAAGGTTGTTAAAAATAAATAGTATTTCATGTAGACCAATCTAATTTCTGTTTAGAATAACCCATGGACTTGTGTTTTACTTTAATGCTTTGTTTGTATTATGTTGTTGTTTTTCATGTAATTGTTGTAATGTTTGTAATGGTTCATGGAATTCTTGTTAGTAATGTATTCTAATGTATTGTGAAAACTAATGCAATGGGCATTCATTAATTAAAATTAATCATACGAGTTGCTCACATAATAAACTAAAATAGATTTTAAACAAAAGAAATACATACGAAATACATGAAAATAACCTAGTACATGAAAATAACATAGTACTCACATAATAAACTAAAATAGATTTTAAACAAACGGGATGTATTTCAAAATATTCCAAGGGGCTTCAAACTGGAATTCCAACCCGTTACTTAATGACTTGTATTCCTCCTTAGCAGCTTCCAAAATGACCTCCACAATAGCATTTAAACGGGTGTCATCAATTTTGGTATAAAGATCGTTGAATAATAGAACTTCGGTTTTCATTTCATACCATCTTGCTAAGATGTCTAGTTTGTCACGATCGTTTCTTGTAGCCATTCAGTTTTCAACATTGAAAATATTGGTTAAACGGCTCCAAAACATTGGATCGTTCAACTTGCTTGTCTCGTACACATGAATATAAGCACATGTAAGAACCAAGAACTCTTCATTGCTCCATGATATAGAACTCATTTTGTTTGAAACAAAGAGAGTAGAATCTAAAAAACAATATTTGAACAGCTGTATTGGTTGTTTAGTAAACTATTTATTTAACTTAATGTTAATTTATAGTAGTTTCTACACAAAATCGCAGTCCAATCTTCTAATATGTATGCAATTCATAGTCAAAATTAACTGACGAATGCAATGTACTATACTTATAACACAACAGATCAATGTTCGAGTTCACAAGTCATCCCCCATCGAATGACAACACAATACATTGCTACTTGAATTGACAAGCCATTACACCGGGAAAATAAGGAGTCGTTATAAATAGTTTATAATATCCATTGTAATTGTATCGTATTACTTCCCCCCTTGCAATTATGGACTCAGCACATATATGGAGGAACGAAGAGGAGGTCGCTTTGGTTCAATCTTGGATTATAACTGTAGAGGAGGATTTTCCACCAGGTCCCTCACAAGTTTGTGCTGGATCATTTTGGTCTCGTGTCTGTCATTTGTTTCACCATTTAATGGGGCGTACTCAATATCGAAGAAGAAGAGATGTCAAAGCGACGTTTCTGGATTTGAAAATAAAGGTGAAACAATTTCAACGTATTTATAAAGAGATGGAAAATGAACATGCAAATACAGATGAAAACATTCTACGGGAGGTGGATTTGGAACTATACCGTTTTGAATATGATGGTAGCGATTTTACCCACTTAGATGCTTGGAATCTTTTAAAGAATGTCCCTTATTTTTAATATGCATGTTGGTTAAGTTAATTGTTTTTTATTATTTAAGTTGCTTGTTGTTGTATGTGTGTTTTGTAACTATTTAATAAATGTCCATTTCTTTTAATATATGTTGTTTCCTCAATCGCCAATACATAATACGACATAAAATAAATAACTAATACATAATACGCCATAAAATATAAATGGGGTACATAAATAACTAATACATAATACGACATAAAATATAAACAGGGTACAAGAATAATTAATACATAACATGACACTAAAATAAAAACAGGGTACATAAAAAACTAATACATAATACTACATAAAATATAAAGGTGCTACATGAATAACTACTGCATTGAGGGAGGTAACAGGACCATCGTTGCATTTCGTATTTCCCAATGGACATGTGATGGTATAGTATTCACCAACTCAAATCCATATGCAAGTTGATACATAAAATTAGTGAACTTGTAATCAACCATTTTGTGAATGGATTCATATGTACGTGCTCTTAGACATGCTTGTCACACCCCAAAACCACGAATGGCGGAAACGTTCAGGGGTGGAGGACGTCATGTACAGTATCACAATAGTGTAAGATAGTAAACAAGCAACAACATCATCCATTGCATTATAAGTAAAGTTTTAATACATGTGTGTTCTTTCATTGTAATAAGACACCAAAAATATAATCAAAATAAAAGACGAGATTTGTCTGCTCCGTCTTCTCAAAAACTGGCCACCGTACCTGTCTACTGATGACCTGAGTATACAAGTTATTTTGATAGAGAGTATCAGCTTTAAAGCTGGTGAATTCATAAGAATTTAAGTGTCATTGTCTTCCTTTTGAAGAACTGTTATTGTCACACCCCGAAAACCAAAGGCGGAAACGTCTACGGGGTTGACTACCACGTTGTGTATCAAATCCAATGTACATAGTAATCACAGTAAACAAACATTACATTACATATATATGAAAGTTTACATTTGTTTCAAAAGTAAAGTTATACAAAATATACATATGCATCATATAAACAAAAGTTGAGACGAGTCTTCCATGCACTCCGTCATCACCAAAAGAGATCACAGGGTACCTGTCTAACTTGGACTTGAGAATACAAGCGGTTTGAAAATCAGCATAAAGCTGGTGAGTTCATAAGCGGTTTTGTTTTATGAAAATGAATCGGTTTCCTTTAGTTTCCGAAAAGGTTTGTTATCCAAGAAAATCCCATATTTTCTTATGTGAAGTTGGTTTAGTTATCATTTGTTACCAATTCGATTATGTATTGTATTTTACCCCAGGAAAATCCCATATTTTCCTAATTGTAAGATCGGTTGTATATCACAAAGTATAGTTTAACACACAAAACTATATAATGAAAATCTTGGGATCACTATCCCGAAAGACATATAAGATAGTTTGACACATCTGAAAGTACAGGTTTAAGATCATGGGACTATCATCCCGGACTAAACACGAGATAAGTTGATGTATATATGTAAATGTAGATTGAAACCATGGGATCACAATCCCGAATAAGATACAGATTTGGAAAACCATGGGATCACTATCCCGTATAATATATAGATACAAAACCTTGGGATCATTATCCCATATAAGATATAGATTTAGAAGACCATGGGATCACTATCCCGTATAAGTTATAGATACAAGACCATGGGATCACTATCCCGTATGAGATATAGATTTAGAAAACCATGGGATCACTATCTCGTATAAGTTATAGATACAAAACCATGGGATCACTATCCCGTATAAGATATAGATTTAGAAAACCATGGGATCACTATCCCGTATAAGTTATAGATACAAAACCATGGGATCACTATCTCGTATAAGATATAGATTTAGAAAACCATGGGATCACTATCCCGTATAAGTTATAGATTTAGAAAACCATGGGATCACTATCCCGTATAAGATATAGTTAAATACCATGGGGAAAGACATCCCGAAAGAGATCTAGAAATGATATCATGGGATCACAATCCCGAAAGAGATATAAAATATAGATGCAAAACCATGGGATTACTATCCCGAACGAGATATAGTTTCTGAACCCAAACTGTGAATAAGCTGGTATTAATACATATTGTGAGTCGGGTAACCATACTAATACGACAACATGACCTCCTTGACGTTTGTCAGACGTCGAACGATATCCAGAAATTTGTCACCCCATGCGTGCCCGCCTAACTGTAGCTAGCAGTTAAGGTGTGGGATTGTCAGTCCCGAATAGATCTATTCTCAAATTCTGCGCTCTCCCTCCAGGAGACTCTGGTTACACTTCCGGGGAGGATTTACTGATCATCCATAAAGGTTAGTAACTATCTCACAAACTAGTACTAAACTATTCACAGGGTTCTTGTAAGATATCGATATACAGAAGATTATAAATCATAGTACAGTAAAGTATAGATACATACATGAAATTATCTGACAATACATTAAAATGATACGGAGATAAACTGAATCAGACATAGTTTATCTAATGACATGGTATAGATATCAGTATACGATAGAAAGAACAGTAAAGACCCCCATATTATTCCCATAATAATTTGATTAGTTTGATTGTTTCCTTAACTAAAGTCCATTTAGTTGAAATCGAATAGTCATTCCTTATGCTCAGCATAATACATAAGGAGTAAAAGAGTTTATAGGTTTGTCAGATATTGTTTGAAACACATCAATTTTGTGATTGGAAAATAGTTATAGTTTGCTTGTATTCCCCCCTGAAAACATTGAAAACAGTGAAAAAGCCGTAGGGGTATGAACTCACCGGACGAGATATGAGACGGTTTGGATGCTAAGAGCTGAGCGGGGACTTGTAAACGCACGAGGTTCCTAATTATGATGTAAAGATACACATTTGCATCTAATTAGTACTTAGATTGATTCTTGGATAGGGACAAATGCTTCAGGTCGCGATAACACTCCGATACAAGTGTTTGGAGGGACCCGGGTGGCGTTTAGGGATATGAATGATACAAGGGACTTGGGAAATGAGTTGGGACATCAAAGGAACACTCCCCTAAGGGAGTTTACAGCCAAAACACCCATCCCCATGAGTTTACGGCCGTAAACTCATGATGGGTGGTTTATGGTGCAATTTGGACTTCCAACACTTAGGGGATAATTTCTAGACTTGGTTTAAGGACTTGGAATGATTACAAAACATCAATTAGACCCCCTTTATGGGAGTTTACAGCCTAGCATGGCTCCAAGGCCGTAAACCCCTATTTACCCAAGATAATGATGTTAAATGGTGCTAGAACAAATCACATGTGTTTGGTAGAATTTATCCAAGGCCTATCATGAGTTTGCAAGGGACTTTTGGGGTGTTTATGGAGTTTACGGCCCATGAAACCCCCTTCATGGCCGTAAACTCTAATATATGGTGCTCCAAGGTGTTTTAAGGTCTAAAACTTGCATGAAAGGACTTCTAAAATTCATCTAAGGGCCTTAGAGGTGTTTAGTTTGCATTCTAACACCAAGAATTTTGGAGTTTACGGCCCAAGAACAAGTCTTGGCCGTAAACCCTTAGAAATCCCATGAATGATGTGTTTTAGGCCCTTAAAGTATTTTTGGTTGGTCCCTTGATTTATTCCAAGGCTTTTGGTGGTGTTGGATGGCTTTCTAACACCTTAGAATTGGATTTATGCCAAGTTTTGGGGAGTTTACGGCCCAAGCACTCTCCTTGGCCATAAACTCATCTAAATCCCCCAAAATTCATGTTTCAAGTGTCCAAATGCTAGATTCAAGGTCCTATAATTCATATCTAAACCATAGAAGTGATTTGGAAGGGTTTAAGGGCATGAAAACCCTAATTATATGAGTTTACGGCCCAAGAATGATCCTTGGCCGTAAACTCCTTCAAACATCACAAAATTCAAGTTTCAAATGTTTAGAGTCCATATCTTGAAGTCCCATAGCCATATCTAAAGTCCAAACTAGTCAAGGAGGGGTTTAAGGGCTCAAAACCCATCATTTTTGGTGTTTACGGCCTAGGCACCTTTCTGGGCCGTAAACTCATACATTGTGTCCCATTTCATGTTTAAATCTCGAATTTGGAAGTTAAACATGCTATAGATTAAGGCTAGGAAGGTACCTTAAGGATTTGAAGCCTTAAAATTGAGTTTTGGACCCTTAATCTTTGGATTTTTGGAGAGAGGTTAGAGAGAGAGTAGTGAGAGAAGGAAAAGCTTCAAATGAAAGCTGAAACACGTTTATATAGTTCCTAAAATTTGCACGCGGTGGAATTCTACCCGTTACCGACGCTAAACGTGGCTTTTGGTCGCACCCGATTGAGTTTCCGTCACCCGACGGGAACATTTTAAAAACTCATGAAATAAATGTTTTTAGGCTAATAACATAAGTTCCTGAGTGATTTAGACACTCATTAGAATAAAATAAATATATAAGTTTATATAATTAATTCCAAAGAGAAAACGGAACGAATCCGATAATGACGACTTTCCGGGTAGAACGGGTTTTGGCGACGAACAAATTTCGGGTTGTTACAGTTATGAATGTCATGTGAAAGCTTTAAGTAAGACAGTTGATATAAGTATGAAAAACCCTAGAAAATCCCTTATTTCCTAGTATTATGAAATGTAGTCTTCAAATGAGACTCGAATGTTTTGTAAGTAAAATGATAGTTTTTCCTTCTATAGACTAGTACTAAAGTACTGAGCCTAACTCAACGTTTATGTGAAAGTATCAAAAAATAAAGTAAACAGGAAAAAGTATAATCATGTAAGTATTATCCCTGGATTACCAAGACTAACACGACATCGTCGAAGCGAAAGGTATACCAAATGAACATCGAAAAATTGTCCCAATTAACCCCTGTAGCGAACAGTGGTTCCAGGAATGGTTAGTCCCGTAACTAACTCTACATCGCTGTAAGCGAAAATGATAACCTAATGAACATCCGAAGATTGTCCAATTAAGCTCTATAGCGAGCAGTAGGTTCCAGGAATGGTTAATCCCGTAACTGACTCCTAATATAAGTAATACCCTTAGGCATCCATAGATGTCCATTAACCTCTGTAGCGAACAATGGTTCCAGGAATGTTTAATCTCGTAACTAACTCCCGTTGAACTGGGATGGGCTGGATGATTTACTGAAGGTACTAATAAATCATCTTTACGAATCGAGTTTCAAGTAATCATGTAAGTATACACAGGTAGATGTATCTACGTAAATGTATTCAGGTAATGTGTTCAGGTAAGCGTATTCATGTATCATGTAAGCGTATGTAAAGGTACTCATGTATCAGGTAATGTACTCGTAAAGACTCATGAATGAACTGAGTCTTGTGTGATTCCTTGTAATAGGAATAATGTTTTGTTTCTTCTAACTAACACTATGATAATTTACTGGAAAGTAATTGGTTGTTCAAGTAGATTTATGCACCCTCGATACACCAGGGTGTGGCAAACTGAACGAAGGATGGAAACTATAACATCAATACATATATAAGAACATATGCGTATAAATATAGTTTTGTTCAAGAAGGTAAAAATAATGTTTTTGCAAGATATCTAGGAGTTTTGAACAATAATTAAGAGTGACTTGATGTCATTTTAATAAACATTTCAAAACTAATACTTTTGTTATCAAGGTATTTTAAGATAGAAAACCATTTCATGTGTCACCTTTTGAAGTATGTGAAATCTACTGAGTGAAAACACAGTTCTAAAATACATAAGATTGATTTAATAACATACTGTTTTCTACTTGTATCCCCCCCCCCCATTAAAGCATTTAAAATCATTTAAAACATTGATTAAGGGGTATGAACTCACCTGTAGATGGTGGTTTGGATGAACTGGACGGTGTAGGATTGTTAGGTCTCAAGTGAGGACTTGTACACACACTACGATCCTAATGAACATATAATCACAAATATATGCACTCAATTAGACTTATTTACTAATTGATAATGTTAAGACATCCTAGATCATAATAAACACTTTATATAAGTTTTTTAAGCCCTAAGGATTGCATCTAAGTTATTGTGGGACAAGGTACTTGGTTTTAGGGTTCCAAAGGATTCCATATATGAGTTTACTCTCCATATATCATCACACATGGAGTTCACGGTTGTAAACTCTTGAGTTTAGGGCCGTGAACTCACAATATTGGTGATATTTTGTGTTTTGAAGTCCCAAATGATCCCTAGAATTATTCCAACTTGGTGGTTAAATTCTTCGAAGGGTTTAAGGCATAGAAACACCCCTTTGAGGAATTTACGGCCCTAAGGCCATTTCCCTTAGAGTTTGCGGCCGTAAACTCTTAAGGATGGGTGTTTTTGATGCTTTCAAGTCTTATTCACATGTAGTATAGGTCTCAAACTTTTATTCCAAGCATATCAAGGCCTTTGGCACACTTTGGTGCCTTTGTTTGATGTTCACGGCCCAAGAACCTTATTAGGGCCGTGAACTCACTTTAAGGGGTGTTCTTGATGTGTTTAAAGCCCTTGATTAAATGGGAACAAGTCTATGTAAATGCCTAAGGCTTTAAGTGCCTTAAAAGCACCCTTTTGTGCATGATTTTGGAGTTCATGGTCCAAGATCATCTTGGGCCGTGAACACCCATACATATGTGTTTCATGGTTGTTTTCTAGTCCCTAATACACTCCTATACAAGCCCAAAGTAGTATCGTATCACGGGGATAGGTCTTGGCTTTGTTTTGGGAGTTTACCGCCCAAGAACACCTTGGGGAGTAAACTCCTAGATCTAGTGATTTAGCCATCTAAATCATGTTATAAACACATATTAAGCTATCTAACACTACTAGCAAGAGGTACTCACGTTTTGGGATAAAAACCCGAAGATCTGTGAGAGAGAAAATGGCTTTTCTCTAGTTGGAAATGCGAATAATGAATGAATTTGGTTCAAAATTCTATTTATAGTCCTGAGATTTTTGGCTGAAAATATTTTATTCCCGAAATAATCTCTAATATAATAGAGTGTTGGAATAACAGTGTTGCACAAAACTCTAGTGGATGCACTCTCCTGATATTTCCTGAAGTGAAACCCTAAATTACTCAAACTTATACAGAAAAGTCTGAAAGTTTACTGTGACTGATATAACTTCTATTGAAGTGTTATTGTTTATACAGAATGGAAATTCCGGGTTGTCACATCATCCCCCCGTTAGAAGGAATTTCTTCCCGAAATTAGAATTTAAAAAAGTAGGAAGTTACAATTAAATAAGCGAAAAGATGAGGGTATTTCAGTTTCATCTGATCCTCTCGTTCCCAAATGAATTCAGGTCCACGCTTTGCGTTCCAGCGAACCTTCACTATCGGGATACGAATCTGCTTTGTTTGCTTGACCTCCTCAGTCCACGATCTCTATTGGTTCCTCCACGAAGTTGAGGCTCTCGTTGATCTCAATCTCATCGAGTGGAATAACAAGAGTCTCGTCGGATAGACACTTTTTCAAGTTCGAGACGTGGAAGGTAGTATGTACGTTACTGAGTTCATACGGTAGATTAAGCTTGTAAGCTACAGGGCCGATTCTCGTGAGAATCTCGAAAGGCCCTATGTATCTTGGATTGAGCTTCCCACGCTTTCCAAAGTATATAAAGCCCTTCTAGGGTGAGAGCTTTAGTAGCACTCGGTCGCCCACCTGGAATTCCAACGGTTTCCTTCGCTTGTCAGCATAGCTTTTCTGTCGGTCTCTAGAGGCTTTCAATCGTTCACGAATTTGAATGATCTTCTCTATCGTTTCCCGAATAATCTCCGGAGCCATGAGAGTGCTTTCGGGAACTCTTCCCTTAGCTAACTAGGTATCACCCACCTCAGCCCAGCACATAGGGGATCTGCACTTTCGGCCATAGAGGGCCTCGAATGGAGCTGCCTTTATGCTCATGTGATAATTGTTGTTGTAGGATAATTCAACAAGGGGTAAATGGGTATCCCAAGCTTTTCCAAAGTCAATTACACAGGCACGCAACATATCTTCTAAGGTTTGGATAGTTCTCTCACTTTACCGTCGATCTGTGGATGGTAGGTTGTACTCATGTCCAACCTAGTTCCTAGGGAACTTTGTAATGACTGCCAGAACCTCAAAGTGAATCTACTATCTCTGTCCGAGATAATAGATAAAGGGACACCGTGCAACCTTAGAATTTCCCTAATGTATGTTCTTGTAAGTTTCTCCATCTTGTCTATTTCTTTGATCGGCAGGAAGTGTGCAGACTTGGTCAGTCTATCGACGATGACCCATATGGAATCAAGTCCATCCGTCATCTTGGGCAACTTGGTTATGAAGTCCATAGTCATCCGCTCCCTCTTCCATTCTGGTATCTCCGGTTGCTGTAGGAGGCCGGAGGGTTTCCGGTATTCGACCTTGACCTTTGCGCAAGTAAGGCATTTACTCACGAAGGTAGCAATATCTGCTTTCATGTTAGGCCACCAGTATAACTTTTTAAGATCCAGATAAATCTTATCTGAACCTGGGTGGACAGAATAACGAGTGTTGTGAGCTTCCGTCATGACCATGTCTCTGAAGCCACCGTGTTTCGGTGTCCAGATCCGAACCATGAGGTACAAGGCTCCGCCACCCTTGACTTCTAAGTTCTTATCCATTTGCGTGGAAAAGTGTGAATGGATAGTTAGAGTCAAAGATTTGACTCTATGACCAGTATATTCTTTCTGACTCAGGGCATCGGCTACTACATTGGCTTTACCCGGATGATAACGAATTTCGCACTCGTAATCACTAAGTAGCTCTACCCACCGTCATTGTCTGATGTTGAGCTCTTTCTGGTCGAAGATGTGTTGTAGACTCTTGTGGTCTGTAAAGATCGTGCTTTTGGTACCATACATGTAGTGTCTCCAGATCTTTAGATAAAATACGACTGCTCCTAGTTCAAGATCATAGGTGGTGTAGTTAACCTCATGTGTCTTCAGCTGTCTCGAGGCATAGGCTATGACTTTACCTCGCTGCATCAGAACACATTCGGGTCGTTGATTGGATGCATCGCAATATACAATGAAGTCTTCTATCCCTTCGGGGAGGGATAGTATCGGTGCAGTACACAAGGCTCGTTTGAGCGTTTGGAACGCTCTTTCCTGTTTCTCTTCCCAGTCAAAGGCCACGCCTTTCTGGGTCAGGGTTGTTAGAGGTTTTGCTATGCTGGAGAAGTTCTGAATGAACCTGCGATAGTAGCCAGCGAGACCTAGAAATTGATGAATTTCTATAGGTGTCTTAGGTGCTAACCAGTTCTCAATGGCCTTGATTTTGGAAAGGTCCATGTGTATTCCTTCTTCGCTAACAACATGGCCCAAAAATTTGACTCGTCGGATCCAAAATTCGCACTTGCAGAACTTCGCATAGAGCTTCTCCGCTCGTAATGTTTCTAAGATTCTACGGACATGTTGACTATGTTCATCCTTACTTCATGAGTAGATGAGTATGTCATCAATGAAGACGATGACGAACTGATCCAAGTAAGGACGACATGCCATATTCATCAGATCCATGAATACGGCGGGCACATTTTTTTAATCTAAACGGCATCACTACAAACTCGTAGTGTCCATAACGAGTTCAGAAGGCTGTCTTGGGAACATCCTCCTCTAACACTCGTAGTTGGTGATATCCGAATCGCAGATCTATCTTCGAGAAGTAGTTGGCTCCTTGAAGTTGATCAAATAAATCATCAATGCGGGGAAAAGGATAACGATTCTTAATGGTAAGTTTGTTGAGTTCTCTATAGTCGATGCACAGTCGATGCACATGCGAAACGATCCATCTTTCTTCTTGACGAACAAAACCGGTGCTCCCCATGGTGAGAAGCTTGGCCTAATGAATCCCTTCTTGAGAAGTTCGTTAAGTTGACTGGAAAGTTCCTGCATCTCGGCCGGTGCCAGACGATAAGGAGATTTGGCTACTCGGGTAGCTCCTGGCACTAACTCGATTCTGAACTCGACTTGGGGTTGCGGTGGTAAACCAGGAAGTTCTTCTGGGAAGATGTCGGGAAAGTTGCGTACTTCTGGGATGTTCTGAATGTCTTTCATTCCTTGACTCGTATCGACGACGTGTGCGAGGAATGCATGATATTCCTTTTGCAGGAACTTCTGGGCTTGGATGCACGAAATGATGCGAAGGCTCATACTAGGTTTGTCGCCATAGATAAATAAGGTTTCGTTGTTAGGAGGGTTAAGACGAACAACCTTTTTAAAGCACATGATGTCGGCGCGAAGAAGACTCAACCAATCCATGCCGATGATAACGTCGAAACATTTAATTTGGTCTGGCATGAGATCTGTCTTGAAAGTATGTCCATCTAAAGTTAAAGTACAACCTACGTATATGCAGTTAGTACTCTCCGTTTTTCCCGTTAGCCATTTCTACCGTGAATGGTTTATCTAATGCACAGGGTTTTTGTTTAAGTAGGTGTGCAAATTTGTGACTTACGAAACTTCTCTGTGCTCCACTGTCGAAAAGTATACAAGCATATGAGTTATCGAGGAGAAATGTACCAGTAACTATCGTAGGATCAACTACCGCTTCCTCGTGGCCTAGGGCCATAACTTTCCCACTCCTCCAGCCATCCCCGTTTTAGGGCAGTTCCTTTTGTAGTGGCCCACTTCGCCACAACCGTAGCAAGCTTGGCCCATACTGATGTTAGGAACCTGGGCGGCCTAAGCTGTTGGAGTACTACAGACACGGGCTGTATGCCCCTTTCTGTTGCAGTTAGAGCACTGCATCTCCTTGCAAGGTCCGTGGTGGTGGAAGTTGCACTTGGTTCACTTCGGAAGGGTTCCAGCATATGTTTTTGCTGGTAAGGGGTTCGCATGGACAACATGAGTTATTGTGGCGGCATTGATTACCACAAGTTGTTGTCTCTTGGAGGATTCCTGCGAAGCCCCTCTTTTCCTCTTGTTCCACCCCTTCTTATGTTTGTCGGGATTGTTGGGTTCCTGTGTTTCCCGTGGTCTATAAGAGACTGTGCTAGCTCCTTGGCACTATTAAATGTGACAGGCTTGGAGGCTAACACACTTGACTGGATCTGGGGCAACAGTCCCTAGATGTATCTCTCTATTTTCATGCTCTCCAGAGCAACCATGTCAGGGCATAGGATTTCCAGATCACAGAATGTATTCGTGTAGGTTCCTATGTCAGATCCAACCATTTGCAGGCATCAGAGTCCGTGCTCGAGTTTTTGTATTTCTCCCCGAGGATAGTACTCTCTCATCAGCATGTCCTTCAAGTGTTCCCAGCTGATGGAATATGCCACCACCAGAGTCAGGTACTTAACATGGCCGTTCCACCATGTTAGCGCCCTGTCAGAGAAGGTACTAGCTGCGAACTTGACCTTGTTGCTTTATTGGCAAGCGCAGATTTCAAAGACATATTCCATCTTTTCAATTCACTGCCTTAACACCATAACCCCACCAGTACCATTGAAGCTGCGGGGTTTAGAGTTTGTGAAGTCTTAATAGGTGCATTCCCGAGGGTGTCCATGGCTTTCGCCATGGTTCGAGGGAGGTGCACCTATTCCCGATCCACTAGGGACAAGAGTGTTGATTGCTGACACAGCAGCTGCAATTGCTGCTGTGAAAGCTGCCTGGAACATGTTGGCATCGAAGGGGTTAGGTCGTTGAGGAGGTTGAGGTTGTGGTGGTGGTGGAGGTGGTGGTATCGGTGCTTCGTTGTTTGGGTTACGCCTGGGATTTCTGCATGGCGACATCTTTAACTATATGTTTAAAAGATGACGATATGGATAAGAATAAATGAATAATGACTGTGTCTCACGGACTAACTCCCCATAGTCCAACAACAAATGAATAGAATGACTAAATGAAGGTGACAACATTTGGATAATAATTTCATATGATTAGATATCTGTCAATAATACCGGAATTACAGATGTAACAAGTTTGGGAAAAATGGCCTAGAAGTAGGCCTTACATCAACCAGGATGGAAAATTTTGACAGAATTAAGATTAGATCAAGACCTAACAAGTCTAAGATTTATAAAGACAAGAAATTAGACCAAAGTTTTACATAAGCTAGGTTATATCCAAAAGATGAGTCGTCGAGATTCTATCGGCGACGAGAACTGCTAGCGTGAGTTCTTGATCCCGACAGCAGACATTCCATGTCCCTCATACGCCTGTTAGCTCTTGCTTGCTGAGCTCGAAGTTCCCTAACTTCAGCTAAAGTTTCAGCAAGTTCCCTCTGCAGAGCTATATTGCGGACTAGAGTTCTTTTGTGAGCAGACTCTAGTTGGCGAATACGGACAGTGTTAACACCAGAGTTGGCGTCAACTTCCAAGACATGATTGATAGTTGCCTGAGCCATTATCATGTTCCGATAAATCCTACGCACCATGATTGGTAGGAATCTATCAGCAGACCCTCCTTCAGTGAGGTTGTAGAAACTTCGGTCTGCATTGTAGGGAATGGGTTGACCCTGTTCATGACTCCATGTATTCAAGTTAGTGGCACACAGAGGTGTGGGTCCTTGAAACACGAGACGGGGGTTCAGGTTTGGGTTTTGAGCAGCTGGGGGTAGGTTATTGACTTCAAGCTCCGAGTCAGAACTATCGGAAAAACCCTCAGCATGGTGATCATCCAAAGGGATTTGGTGATCATCTTCTGGTTCTGCCTCTAGCCAACCAGCATTTCCTTTTTTCGGAAAGTACGGATCGCCATGGTGAAATCTAGCCCTTTAAATCTACACGAAAAAGGGATATAAGAAATAGCTAAATAGACGAACTAACTAAGATAATTACAGTAAGACCAAATACCCCTATGGTATTTCTTGATGGTTGTGTTGGTAAGTTTTTAGACTTGTTGCCACATCACAACCATTCTTGGGCATATGCTAATCAATCCTCGGACCAACATAGTTGATCAGGCTATGCCATCCCCAAGACTGACCATATATCCCCAGACTTACTTGTGATATTCAACAATCGTAATACTTTAGTTCTTGTCATTGTGACATTGGTTTTAGTATGAATGCAAGCACGTATACTTACTGAAATATTTTATTATTTAAAAGTATGACTCTTAGACAAAGTGTTTTAATCCCAGTGTATTTATAGTTAGTATATATTTTATGGGTTGATATACTATATTCACTATAAACAATGCTCTGATACCAATCTATCACACCCCAAAACCACGAACGACGGAAACGTCCAGGGGTGGAGGACGTCATGTACAATATCACAACAGTGTAAAATAGCAAACAAGCATCAACATCATCCATTGCATTATAAGTAAAGTTTTAATACATATGTGTTCTTTCATTGTAATAAGACACCAAAAATATACAATCAAAATAAAAGACGAGACTTGTCTGCTCCGTCTTCTCAAAACCTGGCCACCGTACCTGTCTACTGATGACCTGAGGATACAAGTTATTTTGATAGAGAGTATCAGCTTTAAAGCTAGTGAATTCATAAGTATTTAAGTGTCATTGTCTTGCTTTGAAGAACTGTTATGAATATCATGTGAAACCTTTAAGTAAGACAGTTGATATAAGTATGAAAAACCCTAGAAAATCCCTTATTTCCTAGTATTATGAAATGTAGTCTTCAAATGAGACTCAAATGTTTTGTAAGTAAAATGATAGTTTTTCCTTTTATAGAGTAGTACTAAAGTACTTAGTCTAACTCAACGTTTATGTGAAAGTATCACAAAATAAAGTAAACAGGAAAAAATATAATCATGTAAGTATTATCCCTGGATTACCAAGACTAACACGACATCGCCGAAGCGAAAGGTATACCTAATGAACATCCGAAGATTGTCCAATTAACCCCTGTAGCGAACAGTGGTTCCAGGAATGGTTAGTCCTATAACTGACTCTACATCGCTGTAAGCGAAATAGATAAGCTAATGAACATCCGAAGATTGTCCAATTAACCTCTGTAGCGAGCAGTAGGTTCCAGGAATGGTTAATCCCGTAACTGTGACAACCCGAAATTTCCATTTGTACAAACATTATCTATTCAATAGAAGCTAGTCCAGTTTCTGTACTCTTCAGACTTGTCCGAACAAGTTTGTATACATTAGGGTTTACATTTCTGGACATATCGGGAGAATGGATGCTCCTGAAATTGTGAAACTTGAACATTGTAAGTTTCATAATGTTATAGTCCAACTTCTGGAATAAAAATATTTTCTGTCAAAATATTCCAGGACTATAAATAGATTTCTGAATTTAATTAATTCATTATTCACAATTCCAACTAGAGAAAAGCCAATTCTCTTTGACGGATCTTCGGGTTTTCATCCCGGATTGTGAGTCTACTTTCCTTAATGTGTTTTAATGTTTGTTATATGCTTTATAACATTGTTACATGTCCAAAATCATCCAAAATCAACATCTAATAGGAGTTTACGGCCAAGGACTTTTCTTGGGCCGTAAACCCCTTTTCAAGGGCTAAATGTGCCCTAAACTACCCCTTAAGCCTAATGACTTTAGCCCTCATATGCTTGTGACTATTTTAGACACCAAAACACTTCAATATCTTAGGGTTTTAGGAGTTTACGGCCAAGGAAAGATCTTGGGCCGTAAACCCCTTTTTCTTGTGTTAAAGATGCCACAAACACCCCTAAGGCTTAAGACAATTTACCTTGAACACATGGGACTTGAATGGAGAACAAAAGACAACATAATCACTCCTTAAAAGGATTTTACGGCCAAGGAACATATCTTGGGCCGTAAACTCCAAGTAAAGGCATAAAAGTGTGCCTCCTGTCCCCATCAGCCTTAGATAAAATCATGGAAGCCATCCTTGATGTGCAAGTGCCTCAAATGAATTAAAAGCCATCACCCATAGGAGTTTACGGCCGTAAACTCTAGGGTATATGGACTATAGGCCGTAAACTCCCCTATGGAGCATTCTAGGGCCTTAAACTACTTCATGTATTATTCCAACAAAGCTAGGAGTGTTCTTGGATCAAGATAACACTTTAAAACACCCAAAACCACCATGTGAGGAGTTGACGGCCATAAACCCATGAGTTTACGGCCGTAAACTCCAAAGGGTGGGGTTTGTTGGGTGGTGAACTCTTATGCAAGGCCATTTGATGTTTCAAACCCTTTTGCCTTGTCCCGTATCAACTTAGATGCAACCATTAGGACCTATAACACTTATACAAAGTGTATACATGTTCCTAATTGTGTTAAGTTACTTTGTTAAGTTATTATGTGGCTAATTAGTTATATATATGCTTATTGTATGATAACTAGGCTCGAACGTGTGAACAAGTCTCCGTTTGACACTTAGCACGATACCCGATACATCAATTCAATCTACTCACCACAAGTGAGTTTATACCCCTTTAATCAACCTTTGAAATACTTTTAAATGTTTTAAATACTTTATGGGGCGGGGGGGGGGGGGGGGGGGAATACAAGTCAAATACTTATAGTTATTACATCAATCACATGTGGTTGCATTAATCACATGTGATTAATAACTAGAAAACCAATGATTTTATCACTGTTCAACTGTTTATCAAACTGTTTCACTTCAAATGTTTTACAAACTCTTTTTACTTATCAAATGCTTTTATTAAACTTTGTTTTACTTCTTATAAATTCCATGCCCATATATGTATATATATATATATAAGTAATGTTTAAAAGGCTTAGGAAGGCCATCCGCCCTATTTCCTTTTCGCGCACTGAGATGTGGTCTGGTGGGATTTCGGGTGACCATCCGAGGGTCGTTTCTATATTAGTTATATATCATATATAAATGTATAGACATAAAAAGTACTTCCATATTCATATTTACCAGTACATCGATAGCTAGTTACCATCGGGGTAATACAATACATATACTAGAAACAATACATATACAATGATGCCAGAAACAATACATATACTAGAAACAATACATATACAATGATGCTAGAAACAATACATATACAATGATGCTAGAAAAAATACATATACAATGATGCTAGAAACAATACATATATAATGATGCTAGAAACAATACATATACAACTATACTAGAACGAGAAACATTACATATACATGAATACTTTATTATTGTGATTTAAATCGGAGCATGACTTAATTGTCATGGCTCGAGTTGTAGCCAGAATTATCTTGAAGGGAGAGCGTGAGTTTGCGTATAGATCTATACTGGATTGACAATCCTACACCTTGCTGCTAGCTACAGCCGGACGTGCAGGTCTGCGGGTGCCAAACGTCATTCCGTTATTACGACCATTCATTATGTCGTTGTTACTTGTCGATAGTATGGTGCAATTTATCACGTAATGCCTTAATATAAATCCGGTTTAAGGTAGTTAGTACAACAGTAGTTCTTATAATACTAGGCTACAGTACTACAATGATTTACCCATTACATATTTTCAGTGATAACCTCACTTAAACGTTTATGTACAAACTATATTTTGTTAAATGATAGTTACATTTGGGAAATTTCACACTTTTACATCAAACGAGCATACAAAACAGTTAAGCCTTGGTAGAAGGCTACTTTAATAGAAAATATAGGTTTTTCTGAGAGATTCAAACTTTTACAAACATTTGCAAACCTTTACATACATTTTACAAACTTATACTTTATACATGTTCAAACATTTTTGGATGACAAATACCGACACTAAAATACTTATGAACTCACCAGCTTAATGCTGATAAACTCTTTCAAAATAACTTATATTCTCAAGTCATCAGTAGACAGGTACCGAGGCCAGCTTTTGAGAAGATGGAGCGCATTCAAGACTCATCTTATTATTTTGATATACGTTATTTTTGGTGTCTATGTTGTACAGAACACGCTTGTATTAAAATTATATATTTAATGCAATGGATGATGTTGTTTGCTTATTTACATTTACTGAGTTGTGATACTTACATGACGTCCTCCACCCCAGAACGTTTCCTCCGTTCTTGGTTTTGGGGTGTGACAGATTGGTATCATAGCATTGTTTATAGTGAATCAAGTATATCAACCCATAAAAGATATACTAATTAGGAATACTCATCGCCGTTAGATGATGTCTAGTACATCATTATCTTTTGGGTTAAGGATTAGCCTTTAACATCTGTGCTCTAGGTAGCACTTATCTGTAAAATATTCCTAACTTTCAGTACTCTAATTAGGAATCTAAGAACTGTCAAACTTTCTGTATGGTATGATGTAAGACCTACTGTTAGGTCAATTTTCATTGAACTCGTTACATCAGTAATACCAGTATTATTGACAACTACCTACTTTGTGAGATGAATCTTTACATTTGGGTTTTCCTACACATCCTTCTAGTTATGAACACAAACACTCATTCAATTGTTGGGCTATGGTTAGTTAGTCCATGTGTCATTCGCACATTACTTAAAAATTAATCCTTACCACTTTTCTCATCTTTATAAACTTATAGTTGAAAGATGCCTCCTCGCAAATCTACCCGGAATAACCCGACACCTACACCACCTCCGGTCATCGATACAGCAGCCCTAAATGCTGCCGTAGCTGCAGCAGTGGCAACTGCCATGGCATAGTATCACTCTACTGATGCCAGCAGAGGTGGAACCCCGGTTAACTTCATTCCAGTTGAAACTCCTGTGCGCTCGAGAGAGTGCTCTTACAAGGATTTCACCAACTGTAAGCCGAAACCCTTCCATGGGACCGATGGAGTCATTGCTCTCTCGCAATGGTTCGAGAAGACTGAATCAGTCTTCGAAATTTGTTCTTGCCCTGCTGCGAGCAAAGTCAAATATGCTGCATGGACCTTCGAAGGGAAGGCACTAACGTGGTGGAACAGCCACGTTAAATCTCTAACTCTCGTTGTGGCCAACGACATAGGCTGGGATACGATGAAAGACCTCATGATTGAGGAATACTGCCCGAGGGGCGAGATCCAGAAACTAGAGCATGAGCTTTGGAGCCTGACCATGAATGGCACCAACATCATTGCTTACACCGCCAGATTTAGCGAACTGGTGGCCCTTTGCCCTAATATGCTTCCCACTGAAGGGAAGAAGATTGAAAGGTACATATGGGGGCTAGTTCCTCTGTATCAGGGGAATGTCCTATCATCAAACCCCGCTACCTTCGACAGTGCCAAGCGACTGACACAACGACTCATTAACCATGGTGTCAAAACCCCTGCAACTACAACAACCCTAGCCATCTTGGAACCTTCCAAACCCGCTGAGACCAAGCGGAAGTTCTGGGATGACAAGAAGAGGCAGCGAGCTGCCAAGAAGCAGCAAATTGTGGCAGTACATGCCGCGGTAACCCCTGCTGCTACTGCTCCGACGAAGCAGTATGCTGGAAGTTTGCCGAAGTGCAACATATGCAACTTCCACCACAACGGCCCCTGCCGTGAAATGAAGTGCTCTAACTGCAACAGGAAAGGACACACCTTCCGTTTCTGTAAATTCCCGGTGCAACCGATCACGCAAGTCCCTGGCTCTGGCGCGAGCCCAACTTGCTATGGATGTGGCGAAACAGGCCACTATAAGAGGGACTGCCCCAAAGCGAGAAATGCTGGAGGAGCAGGGAGGGTACTAGCTATAGGCCACGGGGAAGCAGTCGCTGACCCGACAGTGGTGACTGGTACGTTCCTCCTCGATAACTCCTATGCATGCATTCTGTTCGATAGTGGAGCTGAGCGAAGCTTCGTAAACCACAAATTTGCTCGCATGCTTAAACAACAACCACACGCACTTAAAGAACAATTCACAGTAGAAATGGCTAACGGCAAAACAGAGAACACCAGTAGCATATACTTAGGATGTATCCTAACCCTAGATAACCATTCATTCCCAATCGACCTCATGCCGGTCTCAATAAAAAGTTTCGACGTCATCATCGACATGGATTGGTTGAGTCTTTATCGCGCCGACATCATGTGCTTCGAGAAAGCAGTCCGACTAAACCTTCCGTCTAATGAAACTCTTATAGTCTACAGCGACAAACCTGGTGCGAGTCTTCGCATTATATCAAGTATTTAAGCACATAAATATCTGCGCAAAGAATACCACGCATTCCTTGCTCACGTCGTCGACACGAACCTCGAACCGAAAGAACTCAAGAACATTCCAGTAGTGAGCGACTTCCCCGACTTTTTCCCAGAAGAACTACCTGGATTACCTCCGCAACGACAGGTCGAGTTCATAATCGACTTAGTCCAAGGAGCTACCCCAGTAGCCAAGTCGCCCTACCGATTAGCACCAGCAGAGATGCAGGAATTATCTGGTCAACTTAACGAACTACTCAGCAAGGGATTCATAAGACCAAGCTTCTCACCTTGGGGAGCACCGGTCTTGTTCGTTAAGAAGAATGACGGATCATTTCAAATGTGTATCAACTACAGAGAACTCAACAAACTGACGGTCAAAAATCGTTACCCTCTGCCTCGCATAGACGATCTATTTGACCAACTGCAGGGGGCGAACTATTTTTCCAAAATTGATCTAAGGTCCGGATATCACCAGTTACGAGTGCTAGAGGAGGATGTTGCAAAGACAGCCTTCCGAACTCGTTACGGACACTACGAGTTCGTTGTGATGCCATTCGGATTGACCAATGCGCCAGCAGTTTTCATGGACCTGATGAACAGAGTATGCCAACCTTACTTGGATCAGTTCGTCATCGTTTTCATTGACGACATCCTGATGTACTCCCGAAGTAAGGAAGATCATGGTGATCACCTACGACTAGTTTTAGGAACTTTACGAACAGAGAAACTTTATGCAAAGTTCTCGAAATGTGAATTTTGGATCCGAAGAGTCGAATTCTTAGGACACGTGGTAAGCGAAGAGGGAATCCACGTGGACCCATCCAAAATTAAAGCCATTGAGAACTGGTCAACACCCAAGACGCCGACAGAAATTCATCAATTTCTAGGTCTTGCTGGCTACTACCGCAGATTCATTCAGAACTTCTCCCGAATAGCGAAACCTCTTACAACCCTGACCCAGAAAGGCGTGGCCTTTGACTGGGAAGAGAAACAAGAGAGAGCGTTACAAATGCTCAAACGAGCCTTGTGCACCGCGCCAATACTATCTCTCCCCGAAGGGCTAGAAGACTTTGTAGTCTATTGCGATGCATCGAACCAAGGGCTCGGGTGTGTTCTGATGCAGAGAGGTAAGGTCATCGCCTATGCCTCCAGACAGTTGAAGACACACGAAGTTAACTATACGACACACGATCTTGAACTGGGAGCAGTGGTGTTTGCTCTGAAGATCTGGAGACATTACTTGTATGGAACGAAAAGCACTATCTTTACTGACCACAAGAGTTTACAAAACATATTCGATCAGAAGGAGCTCAAAATGAGACAATGACGGTGGGTCGAGCTACTCAGTGATTACGAATGCGATATTCGTTATCATCCAGGTAAAGCCAACGTAGTAGCAGACACCCTGAGTCGGAAAGAATATTCTGGTCGCAAGGTCAAATCATTGTCAATAACCATCCATTCACACTTGTCTAACCAAATTCAGGCGGCCCAACTTGAAGCCATGAAACCTGAAAATGTGACGAGTGAATCCCTCAGAGGAATGGACAAGAATTTAGAAGCCAAGGGTGACGGAGCCTTATACTTCATGGATTAGATCTGGACACCGAAACACTATGGTTTCAGAGACTTGGTCATGACCGAGGCGCACAACACTCGGTATTCCGTCCACCCAGGTTCAGATAAGATGTATCTGGATCTTAAAAAGCTATACTGGTGGCCTAATATGAAAGCAGAGATTGCTACCTTTGTGAGTAAATGCCTTACTTGCGCAAAGGTAAAGGTCGAGTACCACAAGCCCTCTGGTTTACTGCAACAACCAGAGATTCCAGAATGGAAGTGGGAGCGGATCACTATGGATTTCATAACCAAGTTGCCCAAGACAACGGGTGGACTTGATACCAAGTCTGCACACTTCCTGCCTATCAAAGAAACCGACAAGATGGAGAAACTGACGAGAACATACATTAGGGAAATCGTACGACTACATGGTGTGCCTATATCCATTATCTCCGATCGAGATAGTAGGTTCACCTCAAGATTCTGGCAATCACTACAACATTCCCTAGGAACAAGGCTGGACATGAGCACAGCCTACCATCCACAAACTGACGGACAGAGTGAGAGGACGATCCAGACTTTAGAAGATATGTTGCGTGCTTGTGTAATTGACTTTGGAAAAGTGTGGGATACTCATTTACCCCTCATCGAATTTTCCTACAACAACAGTTATCACACGAGCATAAAAGCAGCACCATTTGAAGCTCTCTACAGCCGAAAGTGCATATCCCCTCTGTGCTGGGCTGAGGTGGGTGATACCCAATTAACTAGAGGGCAAGCTTCCGACAGTACTCTCACTGGTCCGGAAATCATTCGGGAAACGACAGAGAAGATCGTTCAGATTCGTGAACGATTGAAAGCCTCTAGAGACCGACAAAAGAGCTACACTGATAAACGCAAAAAACCTTTGGAATTTCAGGTGGGAGACCGAGTGCTTCTCAAAGTCTCACCCTGGAAGGGCTTGATACGCTTCGGTAAGCGTGGGAAGCTTAATCCTAGGTATATAGGGCCTTTCGAGATTCTCGCAAGAATCGGCCCCGTAGCTTACAAACTTGATCTACCCGACACACTTCGTAACGTACATTCTACATTCCACGTATCTAACTTGAAAAAGTGTCTGTCCGACGAGACTCTCGTAATCCCACTCGACGAGATCGAGATCAACGAGAGCCTCAACTTCGTGGAAGAACCTGTAGAGATCATGGACCGTGAGGTCAAGCAGACGAAGCAAAGTCGTATCCCTATCGTGAAGGTTCGCTGGAACGCCAAGCGAGGACCAGAATTCACTTGGGAACGCGAGGATCAGATGAAACTAAAATATCCTCATCTTTTCGCTTAGTTATTTGTAACTTCTTATTTGCTTAAATTCTAATTTCGGGACGAAATTCCTTCTAACGGGGGGTGATGTGACAACCCGAAATTTCCATTTGTACGAACATTATCTATTCAATAGAAGCTAGTCCAGTTTCTGTAATCTTCAGACTTGTCCGAACGAGTTTGTGTACGTTAGGGTTTTACATTTCTGGACATATCGGGAGCATGGATGCTCCTGAAATTGTGAAACTTGAACATTGTAAGTTTCATAATGTTATAGTCCGACTTCTGGAATAAAAATATTTTCTGTCAAAATATTTCAGGACTATAAATAGATTTCTGAATTTAATTAATTCATTATTTACAATTCCAACTAGAGAAAAGCCAATTCTCTCTGACGGATTTTCGGGTTTTCATCCTGGATTGTGAGTCTACTTTACTTAATGTGTTTTAATGTTTGTTATATGCTTTATAACATTGTTACATGTCCAAAAACATCCAAAATCAACAAGTAATAGGAGTTTACGGCCAAGGACTTTTCTTGGGTCGTAAACCCCTTTTCAAGGGCTAAGTGTGCCCTAAACTACCCCTAAAGCCTAAGGACTTTAACCCTCATATGCTTGTGACTATTTTAGACATCAAAACATTTCAAAATCATAAGTTTATAGGAGTTTACGGCCAGGAACATTTCTTGGGCCGTAAACCCCTTTTCCAAGGGTTAAAAGCACTCCAAACACCCCTAAGGCCTTAAGACAATTACCATTGAACACCTAGGACTTGAATGGGGAGTAAAATACTTCAAGAACATCCCTTAAAGGGAGTTTACAGCCAAGGAACACCTCTTGGGCCGTAAACTCCAAGTAAAGGCATAAAAGTGTGCCTCTTGTCCCCATTAGCCTTAGATAAAATCATGGAAGCCATCCTTGATGTGCAAGTGCCTCAAATGAATTAAAAGCCATCACCCATAGGAGTTTACGGCCGTAAACTCTATGGTATATGGACTATAGGCCGTAAACTCCCCTATGGAGCATTCCAAGTCCTTAAACTACTTCAAGTATTATTCCAACAAAGCTAGGAGTGTTCTTGGATCAAGATAACACTTTAAAACACCCAAAACCACCATGTGAGGAGTTCACGGCCATAAACCCATGAGTTTACGGCCGTAAACTCCAAAGGGTGGGGTTTGTTGGGTGGTGAACTCTTATGCAAGGCCATTTGATGTTTCAAACCCTTTTGCCTTGTCCCGTATCAACTTAGATGCAACCATTAGGACCTATAACACTTATACAAAGTGTATACATGTTCCTAATTGTGTTAACATACTTTGTTAAGTTATTATGTGGCTAATTAGTTATATATATATGCTTATTATATTATAACTAGGCTCGAACGTGTGAACAAGTCTCCGTTTGACACTTAGCACGGTACCCGATACATCAATTCAATCTACTCACCACAAGTGAGTTTATACCCCTTTAATCAACCTTTGAAATACTTTTAAATGTTTTAAATACTTTATGGGGGGAATACAAGTCAAATACTTATAGTTATTACATCAATCACATGTGATTGCATTAATCACATGTGATTAATAACTAGAAAACCAATGATTTTATCACTGTTCAACTGTTTATCAAACTGTTTCACTTCAAATGTTTTACAAACTCTTTTTACTTATCAAATGCTTTTATTAAACTTTGTTTTACTTCTTATAAATTGCATGCCCATATATGTATATATATATATATATATATATATATATATATATATATAAGTAATGTTTAAAGGGATTAGGAAGGCCATCCGCCCTATTTCCTTTTCGCGCACTGAGATGTGGTCTGGTGGGATTTCGGGTGACCATCCGAGGGTCGTTTCTATATTAGTTATATATCATATATACATGTATAGACATAAAAAGTACATCCATATTCATATTTACCAGTACATCGATAGCTAGTTACCATCGGGGTAATACAATACATATACTAGAAACAATACATATACAATGATGCTAGAAACAATACATATACTAGAAACAATACATATGCAATGATGCTAGAAACAATACATATACAATGATGCTAGAAACAATACATATACAATGATGCTAGAAACAATACATATACAATGATGCTAGAAACAATACATATACAACTATACTAGAACGAGAAATATTACATATACATGAATACTTTATTATTGTGATTTAAATTGGAGCATGACTTAATTGTCATGGATCGAGTTGTAGCCAGAATTCTCTTGAAGGGAGAGTGTGAGTTTGCGTATAGATCTATACTAGATTGACAATCCTACACCTTGCTGCTAGCTACAGCCGGACCTGCAGGTCTGTAGGTGCCAAACGTCATTCCGTTATTACGACCATTCATTATGTCGTTGTTACTTGTCGATAGTGTGGTGCAATTTATCACGTAATGCCTTAATATAAATCCGGTTTAAGGTAGTTAGTACAACAGTAGTTCTTATAATACTAGGCTACAGTACTACAATGATTTACCCATTACATATTTTCAGTGATAACCTCACTTAAACGTTTATGTACAAACTATATTTTGTTAAATGATAGTTACATTTGGGAAATTTCCCACTTTTACATCAAACGAGCATACAAAACATTTAAGCCTTGGTAGAAGGCTACTTTAATAGAAAATATAGGTTTTTTTGAGAGATTCAAACTTTTACAAACAATTGCAAACCTTTACATACATTTTACAAACTTATACTTTATACATGTTCAAACATTTTTGGATGACAAATACCGACACTAAAATACTTATGAACTCACCAGCTTAATGCTGATAAACTCTTTCAAAATAACTTGTATTCTCAGGTCATCAGTAGACAGGTACCGAGGCCAGCTTTTGAGAAGATGGAGCGCATTCAAGACTCATCTTATTATTTTGATATACGTTATTTTTGGTGTCTATACTATACAGAACACGCTTGTATTAAAATTATATATTTAATGCAATGGATGATGTTGTTTGCTTATTTACATTTACTGAGTTGTGATACTTACATGACGTCCTCCGCCCCAGAACGTTTCCGCCGTTCTTGGTTTTGGGGTGTGACATAAGCCTTTGCAGCACGCTAGGAGCATTGGGCTGAAGGACGATGTTAGTTTGGACTAAATAGTTTAGTAATGAGTAATAGATAATTGTAATTAACATTTGATGATTAAATAAAGGAGTGTTATTTATTAGTATAACTACTGTCTTATGTTAATTGGTTTACTATTATTTTACTATTCGTGTTTTAACTTCTTGAATAATTGAGTTAATTAAGAATAATCAAATTATTCAAATGATCCACAGTTGTTCATATGTTGGAAGTAGGTATGAATGAAGACTGTCATGAATTGATGTGTAGATTGTCTAAAAGGTATTAGACATAACAAAGGTTTGTTACAACATTCATGAATGCTTATAAATAAGTTTTGAGCATTGGAATGAACACGCGCTTGCTGGAATCACTTCATAGAATCTATCACGAGTGATCGCAAGACGATAATATCATATGGTCTTAAAACCAATATATATGGTTTATTGGTTGCTAATTTATACATTGATAAAGCGAAACCACATTAGTAAAGTGATGTCATAAAACGCATTGTTGTGTATAATTGATTAGTGAGTAGTAAATGCATATAAGTCGAAGTTTATCTATTTCTTCTATCCTTAGAGGGTAAAAGCGATATCAGGGCCCCTAGATGATTTTTATTTGACTTATGTGTCGGGCCTGGTCAAGACTGAATTGATGTGTTCAATTAAGTTCTATGTCAAATGAATATGAGATTGAGAAACTAAGTGCTGGACAATAAGTACGACTATGTTCCTTGAGACTGTCCGCACGATATCTAAAACAGTGGACTGTACGATCCCTTATCTAAAGGACAGGTTACTGATAAGATCAGAGTTTGATAGCATCTTTAAGAGATACGATTGCTAATCGAGTTATACTTACATTTGTGGTTACTATAGTTATCCAAGTGGGAGACTGTTGGATTAGTGTCTAAGCCCGTAACCATATTCGGTAAGTAGTTGACCCGGTTGTGCATGGTCCTTTTGGGTTGCCTTCACCAAAGCAACTTGATTGGAGAAATAATAGAGAAAGAGGTTATTATGATTTATTAATGTATTATAGAAATAATATATTAATAGGAGAAATCATATTTGTTTAATTAATATTGGTCAATAAGTAATTAAGAATTAATTTTGTGATCAAATGTAGTTAATTAAACTGCAAGGGTTGAATTGTAATTATATGATAGTTGCAAATTAGGGCAATGGATGCCCTATGGGAGAGGTGGATGAATTCAAGGGGATAAGGCCCTTGAATTTTTCCAAGGATAAGGCTTTCAAGGCTTATCTTATGGTTAATTGGTGGGCAAGCAACTAGATAAGGACAAGGACTGAAACCCTAATCTATATCCTATATAAAGACCCCTAAGCCTAAGGAAATCGGTCACTTGTTCCCTAGGGTTCCTAGAGCCGATTTCGACCCTCTCTCCTGTCTCTCTCTTGCCTCTCCAATTGCTTGTGGTGTTTGTGAGCCATTAGAGGTACTACACTTGTGGTACTTGCTTTCAAGACTAAGAGATTGAATATTAGTGTTGTTATTACAATATAACAACAAGAGGTATGTGATCTACTCTCCTATATAAATTTTGAAATATATACCTGCTGGATAGGGTTCTTATTGTGTTCATAAAATTGTGTATAATAGAGAAAACATAGATCCAAATCTAGGGTTGCATTGTCACACCTTGAAAACCGAAGGTAGAAACATTTCCGGGGCGGACTCCACGTTGAGTATCAAATCCAATGCACATAGTAGGCAAAGTAAACAACCATTAAATTACCTATTAAAATTTACATTTTTTCAAAAGTAAAGTATTAAAAGTGTTATACATATGTATTATATGAACAAAAGTGAAGACGAGTCTTCTGTACGCTCCGTCTTCTCCAAAAGGGATTGTTGGGTACCTGTCTAACACGGACCTGAGAATACAAGCAATTTGAAAATCAGCATAAACCCGGTGAGTTCATAAGATGTTTGTTTTGTGAAAATGTATGAGTTTCCTTTAGTTTTTCGAAAAAGTTACGAATCCAAGAAAATCCTATATTTTCTTATAAGTGGTGTTTAGTTAACTGTTTTCTTACACGATTCTGGTTATGTACAGTTGTTATCCTAGGAAAATCCTATATTTTCCTAAAAGTAAAGTTTTAGTTAAGAATTACATTGTATAGTTTTGTGCATAGAGTTATTTACTGAAAATCATGGGATTACTATCCCGCACTAGATATACAATATCCTTAATACATGAAAATTAAAGATAGATATAGATTGAAAGCCATGGGACTATCATCCCGTACTAGATATAAGATAATTTGTTATACGCAAAACTATAGATAGATATATATTGAAAACCATGGGATTGTCATCCCGTACTAGATATAGATTGAAAACCATGGGATTATCATCCCGTACTAGATATAGATTCAAAACCATGGGATTATTATCCCGTACTAGATATAAGATACAAAACCATAGGACTACCACCCCGTACTAGATATAAGATACTATAGATAGAAAGTAGATATGAAATTTAATCCGTGAATAAACTTATATTAATACGTATTGTGAGTTGGGTAACCATGCTGATACAACAAAGTGAGCTCCTTGACGTTTGTCAGATGTCGAAATAATATCCAAGAATTTGTCACCCTAGGCGTGCCCGCCTAACTGGAGCTAGCAGTTAAGGTGTGGGATTGTCAGTCCCGAATAGATCTATCCACAAATTCCATGCTCTCCCTTCAGGAAACTCTGGTTACTCTTCCAGGGAGGATTTACTAATAATGATGACGAACCTCACAAGCTAGTATTATACTATTCACATTGTTCTTGAACGTTATCAAACATACTAATTGTTTAGAAACATACTACAATACAAACAGTTTAATACAATGAAATGATCTGGCAATATAATCTAAATTAAACAGAGATAAACTGAATTAGACATAGTTTATCTATTAACTTTATGTAAGTCTATATTCGTAAAACATGAACTAAAGATCCCAAATTATTCCAATAATAATTTAATTGGTTTGCTGGTTTCCTTTACTGAAATGCACGTAGTTATAGTTGAGAAAACATTCCTTATGCTCAACATAATACATAAGGGGTAAAGATATTTAAAGGTTAGCCAGATATTTATAGAATTACATTAGTATTAGCTTTTAGAAAACATTTATAGTTTTGCTTGTATTCCCCCTGAAAACAGTTAAAAACATTGAAAAAGGGTAGGGGTATGAACTCACCAATCGCGGAATGTGTCGGTTTGGATGATAAACGTCAGTTCAATGCTTAAAAAAGCGTGTGGTTCCTATGAAATGTGAAATGATACACATTTGTATCTAATTAGATTTTAATTCACTAATTAGATATGATTATTTACTCTAGGATGTGAAAACACCTCAAATCTAGTGTTTGGAGCGACCCGGGTGACATCTAGGGACGTATATGGCTTGGATATTGTGTTTACTCTTCAAGAGTAAACTCCTTATGGTGTTTTCGGCCCTAAGACCATGTCCATATCAGTTCACGGACGTGAACTCATGTATGATGGGTTTTAAGGTGCTAAATGGTCAAACATCACTTGGGGAAATTAGCTAGGATCACATCTAAGGCATATAAATTTGATTTAACCCACCTATTGACCATTTAAAGGAGTTTACGGCAGTAAACTAGGAGTTTACAGCCGTAAAATCCCCCCCCCCCCCCCACACACACACACTATCCTTATGTGTTTTGGTGGCTAGGACAATCACATGTGATTTAGACAATTTTTACAAGCCTTAAGATGAATTTTGGGCACCATTTGACTAGCTTAGGTGAGTTTATGGCCCTGGAACCTTTCCTTGGGGGTCATGGTCGTAAACACTCAAATGTAGAGTTTTTATTATGTTTAAGGTCCTCAAATCGATTATGGTTGGTTCTAGGATTTATTCCAAGGCTAATGGTGTGTTTAAATGGCTTTTAAACACTTGTTTTTGAGTTTACTCTTCAAGAATGATGATTTTACGGCCCAAGAATCATGTTTAGGGTATTCTAAGTCCGAATTGGTAAGCCATAAATTCATATCTAAGTCCTAAAGTTGGTTTAGAGGGGTTTTAAGACTCAAAAACCCAATTTATTTGAGTTTACAGCCCAAGCATACTCCAGGGCCGTAAACTCATGAAGATGGTCCTAAATCAATGTTTAAAGTCGAATTTGAAGGCTAAGGAGGTTGAAGAACAAGTTACGGAAGTTACCTTGAAGATTTGAAGCCTTAATTTTGATGTTTTGGACCTAGTTTCATTGATTTGAGTAGAGAGGTTAGAGAGAGAGTAGTGAGAGAGGGAAAAATCTTCAAATAGAAGCTTAATCTCATTTAAATAGGTCCAAAGTTCAGGACACGGTGGAATTCTACCCGATACCGACGTTAAACGGGGCTTTTGGTCGCACCCGATTAAGATGTCGCAACCCGATATGGTTGAAACTAAGGTGTTTCCGATTACTAATATGGAGTGTTAAAATGAGTTCTAAACATGTTTAGACATCCATTAAGTCATAATATAAATCTCAAAAGTAATGACTTAATTTAAAACTTAAACCAAAACAATTCGAAAGAGACGAATTTTATGGACGGAATGGGTTATGGCGATTGACAAACTTCGGGTTGTCACATTATCTCCCCGTTAGAGGGAATTTCGTCCTAAAATTGAAACTTTAAATGCGACTCAAGGATTTCGAAAGAGATACGGATACTTCAATTTTATCGGATCTTTTCGTTCCTAATGAATTCGTGTCTTCGTATGGCATTCCGGTGATCCTTCATTATCGGGATACGGTTTTGTTTCGTATGTTCAATCTCTGGATCTATGGTTTCGATTGATTTCTCCATGAGGTTTAGACTTTTGTTGGTTTCGGTCACATTGAAGGGATTACTAGGGTTTCGTCGAGTAGGCACTTCTTACGAATAAAGACGTGGAATACCAGGTGGATGTTGCTTTGTTCTGAAGGTAGTCGAAGTTCGAAGGTTACGGAGTCGATCCCAACGAGGATTTCGAAGGGTCTAATGTACAACGGGTTAAGTTCTCCGCGCTTTCCAAGGCTTACCATGTCTTTCAAAAGTAAGACCTCCTACAAGAGGGTACATCTTTCAATGTCGGAATGGTTAAGGTTTTGGCGATTCAGGAAAAATTCTGGATGAACCTGTAATAGTTATCAGCGAGAGCCAAGAATTGACGGGTTTCTGTAGGTGTCTTCGGTGCCGACTAATTCTCTATTACTTTGATCTTAGGGAGATTCCACATGTATGTCTTCATTGTCTACTACATAACCAAGGGAGGTAGTTTGATCGATGGGCATCACTACGAGCTTATAGTGACCGAATTGAGTTCAGCATACTATCTAAGGAACATCACTCTCGTGGACTCGTAATTGATGGTATCTTGTCGTAAGGCTTATTTTTGAGAAGTGGTTGGTTCTCATAGGTGGATCGAAATGGTCATCTATTCTAGGAAAGAGGATATCAGTTTTGATGGTCAACTCATCAAGCTGAGTAAATAACTCCTGCATTACTGCTAGCGCTAATCGACATGGGGGTTTTGACTAATAGGGTAGTTCCAGGAATTAGGTCGATGCGAAACTCGACTCGACACTCGGGAGGAATTCCTGGAAGCTCTTCGGTAAAAGACTCCAAGAAAATTGTAGACTTCAGGGATGCATTTCCTGTTTCTCAATGGTCAATTAGGCTCGGAAATTATGGCATACTCTTTTGGGAAGCCCTTTGGGCTTTTGACATACGAAATGGTACAACAGCTGGAACTAAGTTTATCGTCTCCGAAGTTCAGAGTTTGGCCGGGGGAAGGTTGAGATGGATAGATTTTTCGGAACAAGGATATCAGCATGATTGAGACTCAATCTATCCATGACAATGAATATTTCAAAGTTCTTAATTGCAAAAACAACATAAGATCGATAGGAAAAGGATGATTGCTGAGGGTAAGAGTTCAACCGACGAATATATCACTAATGTTCTCTTTCTCATTGTTAGGCACATCGACGGTTGACATTT
The DNA here is from genome assembly GCF_052625555.1 of Lactuca saligna. NCBI lineage: Eukaryota > Viridiplantae > Streptophyta > Magnoliopsida > Asterales > Asteraceae > Lactuca > Lactuca saligna. The sequence continues at coordinate 140,175,666 of NC_136420.1, forward strand.
TTGTTACAAATGGAGGTCTATGGTTAAGGTGATGTTTTGATTGAATAGATAACAAATTTTCTTTCAACCATATAATCAAAAAGGACTGTCAGTATAAGAGCTGTCGAGGAAGAATATATATACCTGTGGCAACGGTGGGATCGGCGGCTGGGTCACCTTGTCCAATAGCTAGGACTCTTACAGGGTTGCCAGCTGCTGCTGCTTTAGGGCAATTTCTCTTGAAATGCCCTACTTTGCTGCAACCATAGCAGGCCCGACTGACACCTGCTCTAGATGATTAGTTTGTTGATTTGGCTGGTTTTCTGCAGGTTCGAGCAAGGTGTCCGTTCTTGCCACAGTTATCATAGAGCCTTTCACAACATGGACCAGGAGTATGGTGATGGTAGCTGAACTTTGTGCACCAAGGAAGAGTACCGGTATATCAACTTGTAGGAGTGTAACGACGTAAATTTTAAAACCAATTTTTCATTTTTGTAAACATAAAAACATCGATTAATATTTCAAATTCAAACGAGAACAATATTGTCACAACAAAATACATCCCAATGATCATAAAATAGTTTTCCCCAACAATGTGTATGATCATGCCGGCGCCTTCCCACGGTCCTCGCTAGTACCTGAAACACATAACACAACAATTGTAAGCATAAATGCTTAGTGAGTTCCCCAAAATACAACTTACGCACATATACCTTTCCAGGCCCTGACCTTCCGGTCCATGTGTCTCAGGGGACTTTTTTCCCGACTAGGTGAACCTTCTGGTCCTACCCACGTCAACCTTACGGTCCACATCACAACGCCTTCTGGGCCATAACATATTCGCCTTCCGGCCCATGACACAATGCCTTCCGGCCCATATCAAGCATATCATACATGGTACACATAACGATTACTTATCACACATAATACATATATATATCTCATATCAAATCCGACCTTCCGGTCACACAGTCAAACCCTTCCGGGTACAGTATAGTGAGAAAACTCACCTCGTGGAAAGTCTAAGATCTCGCGTCCTCGCTATCACCGAATCCCAACGACGACTCTACCTCACCTAAACCTAAAAATATCATTTAATACACAAAGAATTCCATGACTAAAACTTTACCCCTTATCATCATTCCTCAGAGGGTAAAAGACCATTTTACCCTTCCTTGACCTAAAGTCCTCATGTTGACCAAAACCCTAAAAGTCAACAAAAGTCAACCCTGAGAGTACTCGAGGCGTAGTGCTAGATGTATGCGGGGCGTACATCGCCAATCCCCTGGATCGGGGTCTCCACCCAGTACGTTGCGCGTACTGGAAGTTACGCCCAGCGTAACCATCAGAATCCAACACTCTTCATTTCTGGTCTTAATCGGTTAAGCCATTACTCCAACTTCTAGATCCGACTCTTTTTATGTGTCTAAACCCATAAACTCGAGACCTTTAAGCCTTGGCATGGCTGTAAAGGCTCCAACATCACATAACAACATTCTATTCCAACTCAAGGACCTAGATCTCATGCATGGTGCAATATCCACGTCCAAGATGCCATTTTTATGAGTCTACAACTCCAATAGATCAGAAATATGAAGTATCTAAGATTATGGAGGCCATTTGCACAAAAAGTCTCCACCTTTGGGACTTAAACCCTAGAAAATGATACCTTAAGCATATAACATGAACCAAGTGACAAGATCCGAACTTTTTACCTGATAATGAGGCTTTAACCCTTGCAAAGCTCAAATCTACACTTGAGCACCACTCCTAGCCTTTCCAATGAGCTCTTCTTCTACTTTGCAACCTTGGAATGGCACCACCAAGCTTAGAATACACACACAATGGCTAAATAACGAATGCACACACTTTTTAGGGTTTCACTCTGAGGGATGGTGGCTGAGAAATCCAGCCACACATTCCTTTTATAGCCCTCCAAAGGAAATTAGGGTTTTAGATCTGGATAAGTTACGTCGGGCGTAACCTTGGGTACGCCCCGCGTACCTGAGGGAGAACGCGTCCAAAATGAGGCGTGCGAGTACGCGCAGCGTACACCTTGTACGCCCAGCGTACTCACCTACCATGGAAACCCTAAATTAACAACTAAACCAAGATGCAAGGCCAAAAGAATAATACTTGGATTACAGGTTGTTACAATTCTCCCCCACTAGAATTAGACTTCGCCCCCGAAGTCTCATACTGAAAAGAACTCTGGATACTGATCCTGCATCTCAGACTTAGACTCCCATGTCAGCTCGGACCCCTTCCGATGTTTCCACTGCACTTGTACCAGGGGTACTTCCTTGTTCCTCAGAATCTTAAGTTTCCGATCCCTGATCGCTACTGGTCTCTCCACATAGTTTAGGCCTGCATCCACCTGAATATCATCAAATGGCACCACTGTCGACTCGTCGGCAATACATTTCCTCAACTGCAAGACATGAAAGGTATCATGGATCTGCCCCAACTCAGTAGGTAGATCCAACCGGTAGGCTACCTGGCCTACCCTAGCAATTACCCTGAAGGGTCCAATATACCGGCGTCCCAACTCGCCCTTCTTCCTAAATCTTATCACTCCTTTCCAAGGAGAGACCTTTAGGAGCACAAGGTCACCAACCTGAAACTCGAGCTCGGACCGACGGCTGTCTGCATAACTCTTATTGCAACTCTGCGCGGTCAACAACCTCTGCCTAACTTGCTGAATCTGCTCGGTCATCTGGAGTACAATCTCCGTGCTACCTATCACCCGCTGCCCCACCTCTCCCCAACAGATGGGGATGCGACACCTCCGCCCATACAACAGCTCAAAGGGTGGCATACCAATGCTCGAATGATGGTTGTTGTTGTACAAAAACTATACTAAAGGTAGATAGGTGTCCCAGCTCCCTCCAAAATCCAAAACACAAGCTCGGAGCATATCCTCAAGCGTCTGAATCGTCCGCTCGCTCTATCCGTCCGTCTGCGGGTGGTATGCGGTACTGAAATGCAACCTCGTACCCAGCTCCTCATGAAACTTCTTCCAAAACCTAGAAGTAAAACGCACATCTTGATCTGAAACAATCGACATCGGAACCCCATGCCGCGATACCACCTCCTTCACGTATAATTCCGCCAACTTCTCCGCAGAAGAGCTCTCGCTGATTGCTAGAAAATGAGTGCTCTTCGTCAATCTATCCACGATCACCCAAATCGCATCGACTCCCCTCGCAGTCCGCGACAATTTGGTGATAAAATCCATGGTAATCTATTCCCATTTCCATTCGGGAATCTCTAGCGGCTGCAATTTACCGTGCGGACACCGGTGCTCGGCCTTAACCTATCGACAAGTCAGACATCTCTCAACAAACCATGCAACATCCCTTTTCATACAGGGCCACCAATACTCCTTTCTTAGGTCCAAATACATTTTCGTAGCCCCGGGATGAATCGAGAATTTCGATCGATGCGCTTCCTCCATCAAATAGTACACGTACGGCCCACAAACAGTACCAAAATCTTACCCTGAAAAGTCATAAGCCCTCGACCATCTGTAACGAATCCTGATATCTGACCTACAACTCGCTCCTTCTTCTGGTTTTCTGGTCTCACAACCTCAGCCTGAGCTCCTCGAATGGTATCCAAAATCGGGGTCATCACCGTCAACCTGATACAAATATCTCGGATCGGGGCGCTTTCTGCCCTACGGCTCAATGCATCGGCCACCACATTAGCCTTGCCCGGGTGGTATAGGATCTCACAATCGTAATCCTTCACCACGTCCAACCGTCTCCTCTGTCGTATATTCTGATTTGGCTGATGCATCAAGTACTTCAGACTCTTGTGGTCCGTGTAGATGGTACACCGAACCCCATAAAGATAATGCCTCCAGATCTTGAGGGCAAACACCACAGCCCCCAATTCCAGGTCATGGGTGGGATATCTCGACTCATGAGGCTTCAACTGCCTCGAAGCATACGCTATCACGTGTCCCCTCTGCATAAGCACCCCCCCTAAACCTGATATAGATGCATCACAGTACACCACCAAATCCTCCATCCCTTCCGGGAATGCAAGCATAGGGGTCTCACACAATTTCTGATGAAGGGTCTCAAATGAGGACTGCTGCTCCGGTCCCCACGAAAATGCAACACCCTTCCGGGTCATCCTAGTAAGTGGCACGACGATCTTTGAGAAATCCTTGACAAACCTTCGATAATAGCCGGCCAATCCCAGAAAACTCCTGATCTCAGTGGGCGATCTCGGCACCTCCCATCTCAATACAGCCTCAATCTTGGCCGGGTCGACCAATATCCCTTTCTGGTTAACAAGGTCCCCAAGGAACTGGACCTCCCGTAACCAGAAATCACACTTGGAGAATTTGGCATACAGCCTCTCCGATCTCAATACCCCAAGAATTTCCCTCAAATGATCCTCATGCTGCTCCCTAGACCTCGAATATACCAAAATATCATCAATGAATACGATCACCGACCGATCCATCATCGGCCTGCACACCCGGTTCACAAGATCCATGAATGCAGTCGGGGCATTGGTGAGTCGAAAAGGCATCACCACAAACTCATAATGTCCATAACAAGTTCTGAATGCAGTCTTCTGAATATCTTCATCCCGAACCTTCATCTGATGATAACCCGACCTCAAGTCAATCTTGGAGAACCAAGATGGCCCCTGCAACTGATCGGACAGATCGTCGATCCTAGGTAATGGATACCGGTTCTTAACCGTCAACTTGTTCAACTCCCGGTAATCGATACACATCCGGTGTGAACCATCCTTTTTCTTGACAAACAAAATCGGTGCTCCCCAAGGTGAGCTACTTGGTTGAATAAACCCCTTACCCAACAGCTCCTGAAGCTGCGAGGATAACTCATGCATTTCCGGTGGAGCGAGACGATAAGGCGCCTTGGCGATGGGCGCTGCTCCCAGAACCAAATCCATACGGAACTCCACTTGCCTATTCGGAGGCACACCTGGTACCTCTTCGGGGAACACATTCGAAAACTCGCATACTATAGGAACGTCGTCAACCATATTGGGCCTCCCCGCGGCCACTCGAGTATCCATCACGTAGGCTATGAATCCATTACAGCCCTGCTGTAAACTCTGCCTCGCCCTGGCAGCCGAACAAAACGCCGACCCACACCGGGTCCCCTCGCCATACACCGTAAGCACTCCCCCACTAGGGTCTCGAATAGTCACCAGCTGTCTCTCGCAGTCAATGATTGCCCCAAACTTACTCAACTAGTCCATGCCCACGATGACGCAGACATCCCCCATCGCTATAGGAACCAAGTCTATAGGGAACATGACCCCAAAGATCTCGAGCACACATCCTCGAATCACATCAGTGGCATATACCGCTTTCTCATCCACTATAGAAACTCGCAGGGGTCGAATCATCACCTCCCGATCAATACCGATGTGCTGGCTAAATGCCAGCGATACAAAAGACCAACTCGCACCCGAGTCAAATAATACCAAAACAGGTACAGGATTCACAAGAAAAGTACCTACGCATATCATAATATAAGCACAATATCTTAGCATAAAAGTAAATACACGAAAGAATACATACCATCTACCACATCAGGTGCCGCGCGGACCTCCTCCGCAGTCAACTGAAAAGCTCTCCCACGAGCCTTCGGAGCCTCGGCTTTCACCAGCCGAGTCTCGGTAACCCTAGCAGCAGGCGCAGATCCTTGGTGAAGCTGGGGGCACTCAGCCTTCAGATGGCCGGTCTAGTTGCAATGAAAGCAAACCATGAATCCCTTGGGGCAATCCCTAGCAATGTGCCCCTCCTTGCCACACTTGTAGCAAGCACCCGATCGACATGCCCCCTCATGACCCTTGCCACACTTTCCACAAGTGCGGCCCTTCTGCTCTCCCATCCTCGAATCGGTGGACTTGGTCCGCTTGGCTGCCGGCTGGGACTGAGCCGGCCGCCGATCCACCCGTTGAGACCCGGCCTCCTCCCTGGCCTGGGTCTCCAACTCGATCTCTCGCTTCCAAGAATTCTCCTAGAGCTTAGCAAAGGTCTGGTATGACGAGTTCGATACGAACTCCCGGATATCCCTCCTCAGCACTCCCAAATATCGGCTCATCCGAGCCTGCTCCGTGGACACCTGCTCAGGGCAAAACATCGCCCTCTCATGAAACTTCCGAGTGATCATCGTAACAGAATCATTACCCTACTTAAGGGTCAAGAACTCTTGAACCAACCGTTCCCTCTCCACCGGGGGAACATACTCATCTCTGAACATAATAGTAAACCTCTCCCAAATCACAACTGAAACCTCCGCCAGAGTGAAGTTCGTCGTCACGAACTTCCACCAGTCCTTTGCTCCCAGGCGGAGCTGGTTCAAAGCGAACCGTACCCTCAGATGCTCCGGATATGAACAATTGTAGAAACATCCCTCGATGTCAGAAATCCATCTCATCACAATGATCGGATCCTGCATCCCGTCAAACTCAGGTGGCTTCGAGTTGTTGAACTCCCGAAACAGCAACGAGTCACCTCCCTATGGTCTGGCAGCGGCCACAGCTGCGGTAGCTGCAACGGCTACGGCCTCAGTCACCGCGGTGTACCGCTCATCAAAATTCTCCATCAGAGTGGTCTTAATAGACCCAAACATCTCCGGAATCTCAGCCCGGATCGCTGCAGCCACCTCCTCGTGAATCATCTGACGAAGCTCCTCATCATTCACACTGCTCGCACCAGGTCTGTGGCGTGGTCCAACCATGATGCCTCTGAAATACAACATAGAAATATCAGAGACTCTATCGAGCATAATCGCACTCGAAATCATATCGCATAGGCTGTTAACATGCTCAAAGAGAATTAGAACCGTCACCAACCTTTGGCATAGAGGTTAGGCTCTTTTGCTTTTGGTTTTGAGAAGCAAAGTCATGTGCCAGACTTTCGAAATCATCAGCCTGAGTTGGTATTACTCAGAACCTCAAGGATTTCGTGAGTGAAATGTGAACCAAATAAAAATATAAGAACCAAAGTATGAAAAATTTGGTTCTGTGATGTCAAAAATATTTTGACACAAATGTAGTTAGATCGCAGGAAAAGATCGCTTTGTTATTCGTCAAGAGAGATGACTAACAAATTGTGTGGTTTCCCATGAATTCCAATCGAATACTTATAGAGAAGTATCAAAGGGCTTCTTTTATCAAGTTTTGAAGGTGGTTTAAAATTTCCTTAGAAAACACATCTAAACATAAGAGTGACAAGTTGTAAACGAAATTACCTGTTTGACCAGTGTAGTCAGTGACAAGTAGGTTTTGGAAATTTTATTAAGTAACTAAGTTTAAGAATGATACTCATACGAAATCATATTCTTTAAACCAAAATTATTCCTGAATCCTGTTGGGTAACAAATGTCATTGGTATGTCAAGATTACTACAAAAGAAAGAATATGATATTGAGTATCGAAAAATGCATACCGAAACAAAAGTTTCATTAAAATCTGAAACAAAGTTCCATGTCAATTCCTTATGTTTCGAAAGTTTGGGTTTCACTTCCATCACGTTCTCTTGATGTTGGATCATAAACATAGAGTTTTTATATCTCTAGATCCTAATTGGTTTATACCAGAAATATCTTCGACATATGTCATTGTGTGTGAACATGAAAGAACGTTAGGATGAAAAAAGGTTGGCTTAAAGATTCGAAAGTACCACTGTTGTTTATTGACCAAGCAGAAAACTTTAAACTCTGTTGATTAGAGTATAGTGGCTCAATGACTAATGGGAATATACCCTAGTTGGGAAGAATCCTTAGAATAACAGTTTCATTAAGGCTTCAAAACCCATTAAGTCTTGGAGGCTTGGATCGACATGCTGCAGCATGCTTCTAGGGACATCCTAACTAGGACATAATTTCGAAAATATATCTTTCCCTTAAGTAGCAAGCATGGGCCACCAACAATCTTCTCCAATACCTACACCTGAAAAGATTAACAAAATGAAAAAAAAAAATTGGATTTTAGAGTTTTTGAATGAAAATAACAAAAATAACGAAAAATCTTTTTGGTATTTTTGATATTTAAAAAATAATGACAAGAATGAAAATCTTTTTGTTGTTTTTATTTTTTACTAATGAAAAAAAAATAGTTGTACCTGACTAACGAAAACTTTGAAACATAGAAAAAGTAACGAAAATGTTGGCAAACCAATTTTCATGATGCCGAATTCGAAGAGTGTCGAAACATTGACTGTGAATAGAAACTGTCACATCGACAATTTTTGACACATTTTGCCTTTTTCATTCTATCAAAGATTCTATCGGAATAGAATTCTCATCCATCATTCCTAAATAATTCAAAATTCTCACAAAATATTTTTCATCCAATGGTTTTGTAAAAATATCAACAAGTTGATCAGTAGTTTTTACAAAATGGACTTTGATATTTCCTTCCTCGACATGATCTTTGATGAAGTCATAACGAAGAGCAATGTGATTTGTTTTTAAATGATGGATAGGGTTGTGACAAATGGGAATGGCACCTTGTGAATCACAATACAACAAAATTTTATTCATGTTGATTGCATAATCATGCAGTTCACTTTGAATCCATATGATTTGAGAAGTGAAAGTTCTAGTAGCCACATATTTTGATTCTGCCATGGAAATCAAAACACATGTTTGTTTGTTCAATTACCAACTCACAAGCTTCCCATCTAGTATTTGATATCCGACACTTGTTCTTTTTCGATCTAATTGACACCCACCTAGGTTTGCATCTGAATATGCTTGAATGAAAAACCCCGTTTTTGATGGATATCACAATCCTAACGAAATGGTCCCTTTGAGTTAGAGAAAAATATTTTTCACTACTGTAAGATGAGGTTCTCTAGGATTCGATTAGTACCTAGCACAATTGCACACATAAAACATGATATCAGGTCTACTAGCAGTTAGATATAATAATGAACCTATCATGTTTCGATACAATGTGATATCACTAACTGGTTTTTCAAATGAAAGACTTAATCTTGTGCCAACTACCATCGTTACTCTCAACTTTGTGCTATTCTTAAAACCAAACTTTTCAAGTAGATTTCATGTATACTTCTCTTGATTGATAAAAATCCCTTCACAGCTTTGACGAATTTTAATCCAAGAAAATTGTTTATCAATCAAGAGAAGTATACATGAAATCAAGAGAAGTATACATGGGGTAAATAAACAATCATCGTGCACATCATTCTTCTTAGATTAAGTCAATATCATTATTTAAGGGTATCGAAATATAATCATTCAAAGATTGAAATTCAACATCATCATGCACATCATTCTTCTTAGATTCTTTCTTACCGACTTTTTCTGTCGAAATTTCTCTCCATTTTTAATAGAAGGATTTGATTCTTTTGACGAAGAACTTCCATTTGAAGATTCATTCAAACACTTGTCATATGCATCCTTAATCTATTATTGAGAGAATTTCCCATTTTGAAAATGATTTCCCTTTCCTTCCAACCAATGATTGATATTTTGCACATCCGTTTTTTCTTTCACAAATGAAGCTTTTGCGGTTTGTTTCGAAGGTGGGTTTGGAAAATGAGGTTGATCATGCTTGAAATATTCATTTCTCTGCCCTTGAACTTTGAATTTATCAAAGTTTCTTGTTGGCTTTCTTTTCGAAACATGAGGATTATAATGATTCTGAAATCGGCTTACATAACCAACATTATTCTTTATAAAAATTGTTTGTCAATTTGAAAACTAGTTTTGATAAGGAACACGATGATAACTCTTTTGTTCATTTGATCAAAAATATCTTCTTTGAAAATGATTTTGTGAAAACCTTTGATTGTTATAATTCTTAACAAAACGTTTTTGTTGACATTGCACATAATTTTCATGATAAGAAGTTTGGAAATTAGACTTTTGGTTTCATTTCAAAACATGTTCCCTGGTTTTAGAAAAATCTTGTTGAGATGTTGATGGTTTTGAATATGTTTTCTTTTCACTAAAGAATGGATTTTGTGATTTGTCTTAACAAATTTAGACTTCTTATTTTAGAATTTTTGGAGGAAAAATTATGTTGTTTGTTTTTAGACACATAATTCTTCAAATAAGCCTTATTTCCTGCCTTAATCATTGAAATACCATTTTCTTGTGAAATCTTTTGAATATTTTCTTTTTGAATTTGAACCTTTTGAATTAGTTTTTCAGAAACATTAACGTTTGTTTGTTTTTAAACCTTTGACGTTTCAGTTTTAACCTCCCAAGTTCGACTTGTCTTTTGTCTTTGAAAAGTGTATGAGTTTTTGGTAAGATTGTTCTCAATGGTACTTTGATTTCAGAAAAATCCTTGCTTCAAAGCTTTCTTATTGTCCTCTTTAACCAATTATTTTTATCTCTTGTTTACACTTGCTCCATTACCCTTTATAACAAAAACTTTGTTTGGAAAGACAAGATTATCAATACACATGAAGTTTGGATACACCACAAAATTAGGTTCAAGATAATGAGAATCTGCCACTTTTTATGATTTTGTCAAATTTCGCTGTTTCATCATACACTTGATCTTCATAAATTCGAGGAATTTTTGTTTCTTTCAAAACATTTGGATCAATTGTTTCCTTCGAAACATCGTCATCATGACTGCCAATTAGACTATCTCCGACTGTAACATGGTTAGTGTGAAAATCTTTCAAAGTAGAGGGTTGGTCTTTGTCAACTTTAATTTACGAATCATGACATTTTTGTTTACCCTTAGATAATGTTTTTACATTAATGATAGATAACTGAGAGCATTCAATAACTTCCTCTAGTTCAATTTCACTGATATTGTCATCTTCGATATCAGGAAAGTTGAATTCTCAATCTTTTTCAAAATCTTGATTTGTTCATTTACAATCAAAGTCTTATTAACTATAGCAACAAGATTATTAGTATCTAGATGTTCATTAATTTTCACTATTTCATAAGGATATCTATTATCGGGAACTTTTTAAAAGTCACAAATAGTCACTTCACAATCATAAGTAGTTGCATCTACATTTTCCCTTTCGAAAGATAAGAATGGTAGATGCTTTCTATGTTGTTCTTTATTTATGTCACTAGGGTGATGCAATTCAGTCAACTTACAATAGAGTATTCTAGCAGAATTACAGTAAATATTCCTTTGCTTTTAACAAGATCCTATTATCTGTATTCAAACTATCTCTATGAGTCATGATGTTCGTTATTTGAAACTCTAGATGATCTATTTTAGCCTTCTTCGCCTCCAACATCCTTTGGGTTTCTAGTTACTTAGTACTAGATTTTTTAGGCTCGTTACTAGCATAAGTAAATAGATCATTAACGTAAGTAATAGCTGCATCAAACTCAGACACAATTGAATTATATGCACTTAAGGGAATATTAAAAGATTGAAAAAGAGAACGTACTTGAGAAGTCATTGGAGATTTATCCAAAGATGTTGTCACAAAGCACTTCCTGGTTATCTTCTCTCCTTCCTCAAGCATTGCAAACATTGCCCCATGTGTAGGGTTTCTCGTCTCTTTGTCGTCCGAACCTGATATCCAAAAATTTTTTACGGGCCATCTTCGTCATCTACACCCTTGGCCACCAATGAACAACCCTTAGCTTTAGCACGAACCTCTTCCAACATTTCCACATAACAAGCTTGAAGGGTCTAATCAATGGTTTGGTCCAGGCTTTCACTGTAATAGGGTCTTTTGGTTTAATATGCATTTTTGGTAGTGTGTATGTGTGTGTGTGTTTACGGCCCAAACCAGAGTTTACGATTGTAAGCTTGTTTACAGCCGTAAATCCAAAGGCTGGCCGAGGTCTGTTATAAATAGGGGTTTGCTAGGTCGTTTATTGCTTGTTGATGCCTCAGAGTCTCGTGTGCTATTCCACAATTTGTACCAGACGTTTTTGCTAATAGAAGCGTGTGCAAGCTTGTTGATATTTTGTTTTCTACTCTGTACTTAATTGTTATAGATTGTGTTTGAAGTTTGATCACTGGTAAGATCCGTTTCAGGACCATACAATTGGTATCATAGCTCAAACTGGTGTCAAAACGGAATGAAATCGAGTTTTCAATTTTTTACGATTGAAATTGGTTTCTACTGAGAAAAGGGTTTTACGATCAATTAAGAAATCAAATTTTCTCAAAATTCTGGTAGTTCACGGCCCAAGATTACGGTCGTAAACTGTGCTTACAACTGCAAACTCTTCATGGTTCTTAAACTGTAAGCTTGGTTCTAAGTCTGTAAAAGGAGCATCTTCAACAACCGTACACTTCACTGTAAATTCCTTTACGACCGTAAACTCAGACCGTAAACCGAGTTTACGGCCGTAAACCATTCCCGAACTGTAAACTCTTAATTTGACTAGAAACAAATTTTTTTAAATAATCTTAATTCTAATTAATATTAAATGGAGTCTCTAAGTCAAACTCACCACCATGATCTGGATTCTGTAATGGGCAGAACCACTCGAATTCCAAGGCTGTTGTCCGCTAAAGGATTTCCGGAATGGAAGTACAGGATTGAGAAGTACATCAAAATGAAGGACTTCAAAATCTGGAGAAGTATTGTAAAAAATCTTGTCAGAATAACCACCACTTTTGCGGTACAAGTGGTTGAAAATTACACCGATGAGGACTTTGAAAAGTTGGAGGAGTAGGAAAGGGTTTTGGCCACTCTAACTATAGCCTTGTCCCCTAATATTGCTCAAGGCTTCAGGAAGTACTCTTCTGCTAAGGATTTGTGGGAAGCCCTAATCTAGGTTTATGAAGGGAACGAAGACATGAAGGAGAGTTGCCAAGATATGCTGCGACAACGGTTTAACATGTTCAATTACATTCCTGGAGAAACTCTTGAGCAACAGCTCTAGCGGTTTACCACTCTTACCGCTGAGATGAGTGTGGCCGGGATTGTTTACACCATGTCTGGAATAAACAAGAAGCTATTGAATGCTCTCCAAAAATCATGGGACATGAATATAGCTATGATAAAGAAAACTAAGGAATTCAACCGACTCAGTTGTGATGTTGATGACAAACCGTGGGAGATAAATCACGTGAATTCATACTCAGTTGCAAACCTCGGGATCTCCTCTAACAATGCTCTTTCATCCTTCAACTCTTCTTCTGCAGGTCAACCTTTTTCTGCTCAGCAAGTTCAAGCTCAGTCTTTTTCCACTCCATCAGCAACTTCACTTCATGCTCAGTCATTCATTGCTACTCAAGTTGCTACTTCCTCTAATGTGGCTTCCTCATCAAACATAAAGGAGGGTGATGAAAATATTGCTTTTGCTACAAGGCTTGTTAACTACTACAATGCTCTTGTAGCTGGAGATCTTCTGCCTCAATTCTCTTTTGCCGATCTCGATCATATTAATCCTGAAGACGTAGAAGAAATGGATATCACATGGCAAATTGCCATGGTAGTTTTCAGGGCAAAATAGTTTGCAAAGAAGACCGGGAAGAACAACTGGGGGATGAGTGTTGACAAGAAGGTAGGGTTCAGCAATGGAAAGCTACGTTGTTTCAACTGCCATAAGCCAGGTCATTTTGCTCATGAATGCCCGAAGCCAGACAGAAGATTGAACAATATTCGGACGATAGTTACACTAGGAAACAATCGGAGCGGTATACAAGTTAACAGCACGAAGGCGATGGTTGTGCAATCCTTTGACTAGGAGGATCAACAGCAGGCCCTGAACATATTAGGACCTGAAAATGCTCATTTGGCTCAGGTTTGTGATGATGCTCCCGCTAAGGTTGTTGCAGCTGAAGATCAAATGATGGAGCTGCAGTTTTCAATGATGGTATCCTCTTCTCCTGAACCAAACAAAATCGAGGTAAGTCTACCCTCATGCTATCAAGCTTGTAGTGATTATGTTAAATCTCTCCTTGAGAAAATTGAAACCCTACGTAGTGAAGTAGAGGACCTTAGGTATGAGGATTACCAACTTAGAAAAGGACAAAAACATCTTAAGGCCTAGTTAGAATCTAAAATAAAGGACTTTAGAAGACTTTAGGAGGACTATAGTAATAAATGTGAGAATTATGAATACTTAAAGAGACAGAATGTTCAGTTATTGACTGAAATTGAAACATTAAATGGCAAATCTGAAATTGCTAATTTTGATTTTTTTTCGAAAATTTGATGTATCAGGTGAGGTAGTTGTAAATACGATACACCACTACATGCACTTTAAACGTAATCAGTCAAAGGGTCTAGGGTATAATAAAGTGCCTCCTCCTTTCAATCATACATATCAGCTTCAACCACTGTCCAAAAAGGAGACTGCGAATGAACTATGCATGGTTTACGGCAAGCCATCAGGTTTTGTTTCGGGAGGATTTATTAATGTTGAAAGTACTAACATTTCTACTTCTCCTGCATATCAATCCTTGAATCAGTCAATTCACGAAGTTGAAGGATCTGTTTCTGAAAATAAAACTGAGTCTAAACCTGAAGTTTTAGTTTTAAATAAAGACTTTAATTTTTCTGATGTTGCTAGTGACAATGATTTTTGTGATGTTTTTGCACCTTCTGATACTATTTTGAATGGTTTTAAAGTTTTTGATGATGTGGTTGGCAATTCTAATTTGTGTGATGATAATAATGAAACACCACCAGTTTCACAAGTATCTCCATCTGATGCACCCTCACTTTTCTCACAATCTAATTCTTGTTCTTGTTCATGTGAGAAAAGCAAGGGTGTTGGTATGGAAAACAAATCTGAGATATGCAGTACAAGTTTTAACAACAACAAACATATTTGTTCTAATTGTGGCATTGGGGGTCATATAGCTAGGAAATGTCCCAATCAAATGTTCCTACATTTTGAGTCACCAAGAGGAAAGAACGAATCCATAGGAGGGTCTTTAACTAGAAAGTCCTCTAGAACTCGTTCTCGGAATGACGATCGGAAGGATGATCGTAGTAGAAAATGGGCTATTTTTCAAAAGCGTAAAAGGGTCTTTCATAACAAATTCCCAAACAGTTTGCCAAAACCGAACATGGCCAAGCCAAGGTCGGTTTCGTCAAGAAGCAGCAATGGGTCTTCAACCAATTCTGGTAGAAAACCCATGTGCTCCAAGCAAACTGCTAAAAACCATATTTCAAAACCACACGGGACTGTTAGAAAACCTAATTATAAATGGTTGCCCAAAATATCCTCCAATCCATCATCAATGTCCTCTGAGAAATTATTAGATAACGATAAATTTTAAAAGGCATCGGGACAACCTAGGAAAGTAATGTCCTGGGTTCCCAGATCTAAATGAACCCGCACATTTTGCAGGGACAGTTGCGGGGGAATGTCGGCAGACCTTGGTTCATCGACAACGGCTGCTCCCGACATATGATAGGAGATATAGCCCAAGTGAACAACATTCAATCTTTTAATGGGGGGATATATTTCCTTTACGGGTGGAGATGGAGGCAAGATTACTCAAAGAGGAACCGTCAAAAATGGGGTGTTAATAGAAAAGTTAATTGATTATGTGTTTTCAATCCATTTTAATCTAAGAGTTGATTCTAAAATGTGTTTTTGTAACTTGTTCTCAAGTTATATGAAAAGTCATATTTAAGTTTCATAAAACTCATAAAAGTTGGAAATGGTTACAAAAAATTAAGAGTCTTGTTCTCAAGTTATGGAGGTTCAAGAGTCACTTCATTAAGTAATAAAATAAGTAACGTTAATTAATTCCATAAGTTACAAAAAAAAAAAAGGAAAAGTTACATTCTTTTATTAGTTTAAAGTCTTCCATAACTTGTCCTCATGTTATGGAACTTGAAGAGTCTTTTAATTAAAACTACTTTAAACACATAAGTTATGGAATTAATTAGTTTTGAATAGTTTCAAAACTTGCCCTCAAGTTTTGGAATTTGAAAATTTTTCACTTATGAATACTTTAATTCGAAGTTATCCCTTAGAATTTTTAAAGTTAAAATTCAACCCTTATACTTTATAATATTATAAGTTAATAATATTTATATATATATATATATATATATATATATATATATATATATATATATATATATATGTATGTATAAGAGTAAAGCCAGTATTACCGTTAGTAGGCCTCATTCACAAAGCCGGTCTATAAGGGGGGTATAAGGTTACTGCCTATAAAATGGTAGTTTAATGGGTATCCACTCTCACCCACCGCTTCCTTGACTGGTGGAGGGTCGTTAGCTTAACGGGTAGGACAAGGACTATAATTCCCCCATCATTAAAAGTATTAATGATGAATACTAAGTAACTAAACCTTTTATAAATACTCAATCTTAGTTACTTAGGAAAAAGTGAATAAGGTGCTAATCCATGAAATTACACTTTGCACTTTCTTTAAGTAAGTTAGTGGAGCGTGTGTGGTTAACTGACACACTAACTCGTATTTAACAAGGTAGGCAAAGGGTAACTCAATGCTTATCATAGTATCGATGGAGCGTGTGTGGTTAACCGACACATCGATTAAGGGGTAAACACTTAAGGGTACCAAGTAATTTGCATGGTTACTTCACACCTTGTTTTGTGATCCTCGGCATCTCAGTCACAAAACCTGAAGGGCACACTTGATATTGAAACATTCCATTGAAAGGTTCAATGAATCTCAAAGATCTAGGAGTTACAAAACCAATTAAAACCTAATAATACATCTCATTTATCTTGGTGGAAATTGGTGAATCTTCATTCGCCTACCTTTAAATATTTTATAGCTTGGATTACAACATCCCTCTTCCAAGTTATAAAAGTATTGTGTTGGGTCTTAGCCTTAATATTTCATATTGGGTGTTATACTAAGGACTTTAAATCAACTATCTTGAATATCTCCCAAAAAGATGTCTGGTTTAGACATTTATGATCTTCCCAAATCTCTTGAAACAAGCTTTCCTAAATGAAGATGATGTCCCATGGAAATCATACTTCTTTCACCTCCTCTAATTATTCTCCCTAACCCACAATTTCTTGAAAAGTTTAAGGTCACTCAAGCCCTATTGGCAAGTAAAGGTTTAGGTTTCATCACATCTTCGAAATGAAGTCACATATTGACAAGCCGGGAGAGTTGGGTGTCAAAGTCTTGAGAAAGTTGGTAGCTCAACTACTTTCTAAGTCACATAGTGAGTTCCTTTGGGACTCCTATGAAACAGACTATGACAAGACCCTTAATGATCTTATCTATTTGCTAAGATCAACTTCCTAAAACTTTATGGACATTGACAATAAAGACACTAGAAAATCCAAAAAAACGCATTCTCTTCCCAATGGAAAGGGATTAACCATAGTCAACTCGGTTGACCAAATGGTAATGAGAAAAGGTAAGTCTGTGATAGTCATGCATACCATTACCAAAGGTTCCATATGTTTATATTATCAAAGGAAGGGGCATTAGTTGCGAAGCTGCCAATTTTACCTAAGGATGTTAAAGTCAATAAGTTTGACTCTACTTCAGGTAAAGTCCACTATCTAACCTGGCTAAGTTTCTATTCTGAGATTCTTGATACATGATGCGACTGGGTCACATATTGATGTTTGAAGAATCAAAGAAAAGTGAAGGAACTTAAAGAAAGAATATCTTGAATCTGATCACGTAGATGGATTTCTATCGCATAGTTTGAAGATCGGATTCTTGAGCTACTTCTTAGGGGTTATGATACATTGCTTAGGAATAGATAACAACAAAGTTTTCATCATCTTTTGCATTGGATAGTTTTTCCGCAAAGTTTTTAAAATAAAAGGAAAAATGATGATTTTATTTACTTTAAAATATCCTTACAATGGCATTTGAGGAAAAAATTGTTCCTTATATGATTCCATTAATATCAAGAGTGGAAATATAAAAGTGATTCATTCATTTGCTGTAATGTGTAAATTTACCAAATAAGGAAAGATCGTCATCACCCAAGTTTCAATTGGATCGGAACTTGAAATCATGCAAGTTATATAGCATGATGAATGAGAATATTTCATCTTTGAAAAATTAAGACTAGTTCCTTGTTGTCACACCCCGAAAACCAAAGGCGGAAACGTCCCCGGGGTTGACTCCAAGTTGTGTATCAAATCCAATGTACATAGTAATCACAGTAAACAAACATTACATTACATATATATGAAAGTTTACATGTGTTCAAAAGTAAAGTTATACAAGATATACATATGCATCATATAGACAAAAGTTGAGATGAGTCTTCCACGCACTCCGTCTTCATCAAAAGAGATCACCGGGTACCTGTCTAACTTGGACCTGAGAATACAAGCGGTTGGAAAATCAACATAAAGCTGGTGAGTTCATAAGCGGTTTTGGTTTATGAAAATGTATCGGTTTCCTTTAGTTTCCGAAAAAGTTGTTATCCAAGAAAATCCCATATTTTCTTATGTGAAGTTGGTTAAGTTATCATTGGTTACCAATTCGATTATGTATTATATTTTTCCCCAGGAAAATCCCATATTTTCCTAATTGTAAGATCGGTTGTATAACACAAAGTATAGTTTAACACCCAAAACTATATAATGAAAATCTTGGGATCACTATCCCGAAAGACATATAAGATAGTTTGACACATCTGAAAGCATAGGTTTAAGATCATGGGACTATCATCCCGGACTAAACACGAGATAAGTTGATGTATATATGTAAATATAGATTGAAGCCATGGGATCACTATCCCGAATAAGATACAGATTTGGAAAACCATGGGATCACTATCCCATATAAGATATAGATACAAAACCTTGGGATCATTATCCCGTATAAGATATAGATTTAGAAAACCATGGGATCACTATCCCGTATAAGTTATAGATACAAAACCTTGGGATCATTATCCCGTATAAAATATAGATTTAGAAAACCATGGGATCACTATCCCGTATAAGTTTTAGATACAAAACCATGGGATCACTATCCCGTATAAGATATAGTTAAAGACCATGGGGAAAGACATCCCATACAAGTTATAAGCATAAAACCATGGGATCACTATCCCGAAAGTGATTTAGATATAAACCATGGGATCACTCTCCCGTATAGGACATAGATATAAAATAGTTTGATAATACCATGGGATTACTATCCCGAAAGAGATCTAGAAACAATACCATGGGATCACAATCCCGAAAGAGATATAAAATATAAATGCAAAACCATGGGATCACTATCCCGAACGAGATATAGTTTCTGAACCCAAACTGTGAATAAGCTGGTATTAATACATATTGCGAGTCGGGTAACCATACTAATACGACAACGTGACCTCCTTGACATTTGTCAGACGTCGAACGATATCTAGAAATTTGTCACCCTAGGCGTGCCCGCCTAACTGTAGCTAGCAGTTAAGGTGTGGGATTGTCAGTCCCGAATAGATCTATTCACAAATTCCGTGCTCTCCCTCCAGGAGACTCTGGTTACACTTCCGGGGAGGATTTACTGATCATCCATAAAGGGTAGTGACTATCTCACAAACTAGTACTAAACTATTCACAGGGTTCTTGTAAGATATCGATATACAGAAGATTATGAAACATAGTACAGTAAAGTATAGATACATACATGAAATTATCTGACAATACATTAAAATGATACGGAGATAAACTGAATCAGACATAGTTTATCTAATAACTTGATATAGACATAAGTATACGATAGAAAAAATAGTAAAGACCCCCAAATTATTCCCATAATAATTTGATTAGTTTGATTGTTTCCTTAACTAAAATCCATTTAGTTGAAATCGAATAGTCATTCCTTATGCTCAGCATAATACATAAGGAGTAAAAGAGTTTATAGGTTTGTCAGATATTGTTTGAAACACATCAATGTTGTGATTGGAAAACAGTTATAGTTTGCTTGTATTCCCCCCCTGAAAACATTGAAAACAATGAAAAAGCCGTAGGGGTATGAACTCACCGGATGAGATACGAGACGGTTTGGATGCTAAGAGTTGATCCGGAACTTGTAAACACACGAGGTTCCTACTTATCATGTAAAGATACACATTTGTATCTAATTAGGACTTAGATTGATTGTTGGATAGGGACAAATGCTTCAAGTCGCGATAACACTCCGATACAAGTGTTTGGAAGGACCCGGGTGGCGTTTAGGGACATGAATGACACAAGGGACTTGGGAAATGAGTTGGGACATCAAAGTAACACCCCCCTTTAGGGAGTTTACGGCCAAAACACCCATCCCCATGAGTTTACGGCCGTAAACTCATGATGGGTGGTTTATGGTGCAATTTGGACTTCCAACACTTAAGGGATAATTTCAAAACTTGGTTTAAGGACTTGGAATCATTACAAAACATCAAATAGACCCCCTTTATGGGAGTTTACGGCCTAGCATGGCTCCAAGGCCGTAAACCCCTATTTACCCAAGAAAATGATGTTAAATGGTGCTAGAACAAATCACATGTGATTGGTAGAATTTATCCAAGGCCTATCATGAGTTTGCAAGGGACTTTTGGGGTGTTTATGGAGTTTACGGCCCATGAGACCCCCCTCATGGCCGTAAACTCTTCTATAGGGTGCTTCAACGAGTTTCAAGGTCTAAAACTTGCATGAAAGGACTTCTAAAATTCATCTAAGGGCCTTAGGGGTGTTTAGTTTGCATTCTAACACCAAGAATTTTGGAGTTTACAGCCCAAGAACAAGTCTTGGCCGTAAACCCTTAGACATCCCATGAATGATGTGTTTTAGGCCCTCAAAGTATTTTTGGTTGGTCCCTTGATTTATTCCAAGGCTTTTGGTGGTGTTGGATGGCTTTCTAACACCTTAGAATTGGATTTATGCCAAGTTTTGGGGAGTTTACAGCCCAAGCACTCTCCTTGGCCGTGAACTCATCTAAATCCCCCAAAATTCATGTTTTACATGTTTAGAGTCCATATCTTGAAGTACCATAGCCATATCTAAAGTCCAAACTAGTCAAGGAGGGGTTTAAGGGCTCAAAACCCATCATTTTTGGTGTTTACGGCCTAGGCATCTTCCTGGGCCGTAAACTCATACATTGTGTCCCATTTCATGATTAAGTGTCTAATTTGGAAGCTAAACATGCTATAGATTGAAGCTAGGAAGGTACCTTAAGGATTTGAAGCCTTAAAATTGAGTTTTGGACCCTTAATCTTTGGATTTTTGGAGAGAGGTTAGAGAGAGAGTAGTGAGAGAAGGAAAAGCTTCAAATGAAAGCTGAAACACGTTTATATAGTTCCTAAAATTTGCACGCGGTGGAATTCTACCCGATACCGACGCTAAACGCGGCTTTTGGTCGCACCCAATTGAGTTTCCGTCTCCCGACGGGAACATTATAAAAACTCATGAAATAAATGTTTTTGGGCTAATAACATAAGCACCTGAGTGATTTAGACACTCATTAGAATAAAATAAACATATAAGTTTATACGATTAACTCCAAAGTGAAAACGGAATGAATCCGATAACGGCGACTTTCCGGGTAGAATGGGTTTTGGCGACGAAAAAATTTCGGGTTGTTACATTATCCCCCCGTTAGAGGGAATTTCATCCCGAAATTCAAAGAATAGGATATAGATCATGAGTTTGAAATGAAACTCGAATGGATTCGATATTTTGGATCATCACTTTCTCAAGTGGAATCGGGTCTCTACGAAGATTTCGAAACATACGATGTGGAATTAAACTTTAGACGTTCGAATGAAATTCCCGGAAACTCTTCGGGACAGACATTTAGTAGAAAGAGCTACTAACTTCTCGTTTCTCGATGATCACAGAAACGAGGAATGTGGTAATTCGTACCAGGAAAACTCTTGAGTTTTAAAGAATGAAACAATACGAAAGTTCAATGTCGAAGATCATGAGAGTTAGGTCGAGGAAGAGATATAGACGGGCGACCCTCTCGAAACCAGGATAACAACATGAATGAGACTCTGTCATTCCATGTTAAACGTAGCATCAAAGTATTATCGCGAAAGGTTTCCCATTTAACCGAATCGAATAGAATAGTCCTCTGGACCGAGGATTCAATCTATAGGTACGAAGTTAGTGTTCTCCATTTCATTGGTTAGTCGTCTCGATGATGCACATTTCGATCGCATACGAGGAATTAAGCTTAGAAAACATTCGAATAGATATATAACAGGTTTCCTTCCAAACACGGGAATCAAAAAAAAATTTGCAGGTATAAGAGTTATCAAAGAGAAGTATACCTGCGGCGACAGAGGGATCAGTGGTGGTAGTTGCTTTGGGGCAATTCCTTTTGAAGTGCCCTGCTTCACCACAATTGTAGCAGGCTGGGCTGATTCCTGCTCCCGATGATTGGTTTGTTGATTTGGCTGGTTTTCTGCAGGTTCGAGACAGATGGCCCTTCTTGCCACAGTTGTCGCAGCTCCTTTCGCGACATGGACCAGGAATGCGGTGATGGTAGTTGCACTTACCACACCAAGGAAGACTGCCAGTGTATCCACTGGTGGGAGTTTGGGCTGTAGAACCAACAACTGAGACAGCAATAGGGGCAGTAGCAGCATGGACTGCTACCGTTTTTTGTTTCTTGGAAGACCCTTTCGTACTCGGGGCCTTTCGCTTGTTCCGAGATTTCTTTTTGCTTTCACCTGCACTTGTGTCTGACTCGGGAGTGGTAGTTTCCTCATCTGAATTGTCTTCGTGATCGATCAAGATTTTCGCAAGACATTTAGCGATGTCGTACGTGTCTGGCTTCGCAGCCAAGACATTCCCTTTTGTTGGCTGGGTCAATCCCCAGATGAATCTCTCAATCTTTTTACTCTCCGGGTTAACCATTCCCGGACAGAGTAATGCCAGGTCATTGAATCTTGAAGTATAAGCTGTTATATTGGAACCTTTCATCTTAAGGTTCCAGAGTTCGTGTTCCAGTTTCTGAATTTCGCCTCGAGGACGGTATTCTGCAAGCAGAAGCTCCTTCATAGCTTCCCAACCCATGGCATTTGCTACGGGTAAGGTTAAGGATTTGACTCGGCCGTTCCACCAAGTCAGGGCTTTGTCAAGGAAAGTGCAGGTGGCAAACTTGACTTTGTCAGACTCCGAGCAGGTACATATTTCGAAGATTGACTCGATTTTCTCGAACCATCGAGTCAGGGAAATGACACCTCCAGTGCCATCAAAGGTTGTGGGCTTCGCATTCATGAAGTCTTTGTAGGAACCCCCTCTTCGGTGTTCCTGGCTGTCTTCTGGATTTTGGTGTTGGGGACCACCTCCGGAGCCACCGGGATTCATTTGAGACATAGCTGCCACCATTGCAGCAGTCAAAACTGTTTGAAGTGATGCGAGATCAAATTGAGGAGAAGATGGTGGCGGAGGAGGATTATCGTTGTTCTTCGAGCTGGGTCTCTTTCTCGGAGGCATCTTGATCTAAAAAGATCAGGAAAGAGAGGATTATAAGTCCTCTGAATTGAATCAAGAGATATTGAACAAGGGATATCTCATCAAGACAGATATAGCATCATACTAAGCGATAAAGCAGGAAGGAGTTATCAAAACAGAACATTTTATCGCTAGTGGAATGATCAAGTAACATCGCGTATACGAGGATTTTCTACGAAGTATTGGCTCGAGAAATACTCCCATAGTATTTCATGGTTGCGCTGCAGCGACGATTCACTGTTTGGAATGTTAGGTAAGTTTTAGGCATGTTGCGTACCATAGTCACTCCCAAGCACATGTTGGCCGTGTCTCGAATGATTATAGTTGGCCAGGCTATATTGACCCTAGACACGACTACATAACTGCCCAGGTTTAACCGCAGTGTACAACACCCATTTACTTATGTTTTTTTCTACTTGTAGTTACGGATTTCGGCGGTTCGGTATACTTGTATACTTTTGAAAATACTTGTAGTTTTGAAGATACTTTTAATTCAGAGCACTGAGGCTCTTTAGTGTTTATAGTTTTATACCATGTAAGGTTTGGTATACTCTGTTCACTATAAACAAGGGCTCTGATACCAATCTGTCACACCCCGAAAACCAAAGGCGGAAACATCCCCGGGGTTGACTCCAAGTTGTGTATCAAATCCAATGTACATAGTAATCACAGTAAACAAACATTACATTACATATATATGAAAGTTTACATTTGTTCAAAAGTAAAGTTATACAAGATATACATATGCATCATATAGACAAAAGTTGAGACGAGTCTTCCACGCACTCCGTCTTCATCAAAAGAGATCACCGGGTACCTGTCTAACTTGGACCTGAGAATACAAGTGGTTGGAAAATCAGCATAAAGCTGGTGAGTTCATAAGCGGTTTTGGTTTATGAAAATGTATCGGTTTCCTTTAGTTTCCGAAAAAGTTGTTATCCAATAAAATCTCATATTTTCTTATGTGAAGGTGGTTAAGTTATCATTGGTTACCAATTCGATTATGTATTATATTTTTCCCCAGGAAAATCCCATATTTTCCTAATTGTAAGATCGGTTGTATAACACAAAGTATAGTTTAACACCCAAAACTATATAATGAAAATCTTGGGATCACTATCCCGAAAGACATATAAGATAGTTTGACACATCTGAAAGCATAGGTCTAAGATCATGGGACTATCATCCCGGACTAAACACGAGATAAGTTGATGTATATATGTAAATATAGATTGAAGCCATGGGATCACTATCCCGAATAAGATACAGATTTGCAAAACCATGGGATCACTATCCCGTATAAGATATAGATACAAAACCTTGGGATCATTATCCCGTATAAGATATAGATTTAGAAAACCATGGGATCACTATCCCGTATAAGTTATAGATACAAAACCATGGGATCACTATCCCGTATAAGATATAGTTAAAGACCATGGGGAAAGACATCCCGTACAAGTTATAAACATAAAACCATGGGATCACTATCCTGAACTAGATACAAAATAGTTTGGTTAATACCATGGGATCACTATCCCGAAAGAGATTTAGATATAAACCATGGGATCACTCTCCCGTATAGGACATAGATATAAAATAGTTTGATAATACCATGGGATTACTATCCTGAAAGAGATCTAGAAACAATACCATGGGATCACAATCCTGAAAGAGATATAAAATATAAATGCAAAACCATGGGATCACTATCCCGAACGAGATATAGTTTCTGAACCCAAACTGTGAATAAGCTGGTATTAATACATATTGCGAGTCGGGTAACCATACTAATACGACAACGTGACCTCCTTGACATTTGTCAGACGTCGAACGATATCTAGAAATTTGTCACCCTAGGCGTGCCCGCCTAACTGTAGCTAGCAGTTAAGGTGTGGGATTGTCAGTCCCGAATAGATCTATTCACAAATTCCGTGCTCTCCCTCCAGGAGACTCTGGTTACACTTCCGGGGAGGATTTACTGATCATCCATAAAGGGTAGTGACTATCTCACAAACTAGTACTAAACTATTCACAGGGTTCTTGTAAGATATCGATACACAGAAGATTATGAAACATAGTACAGTAAAGTATAGATACATACATGAAATTATCTGACAATACATTAAAATGATACGGAGATAAACTGAATCAGACATAGTTTATCTAATAACTTGATATAGACATAAGTATACGATAGAAAGAATAGTAAAGACCCCCAAATTATTCCCATAATAATTTGATTAGTTTGATTGTTTCCTTAACTAAAATCCATTTAGTTGAAATCGAATAGTCATTCCTTATGCTCAGCATAATACATAAGGAGTAAAAGAGTTTATAGGTTTGTCAGATATTGTTTGAAACACATCAATGTTGTGATTGGAAAACAGTTATAGTTTGCTTGTATTCCCCCCCTGAAAACATTGAAAACAGTGAAAAAGCCGTAGGGGTATGAACTCACCGGATGAGATACGAGACGGTTTGGATGCTAAGAGTTGATCCGGAACTTGTAAACACATGAGGTTCCTAATTATCATGTAAAGATACACATTTGTATCTAATTAGGACTTAGATTGATTATTGGATAGGGACAAATGCTTCAAGTCGCGATAACACTCTGATACAAGTGTTTGGAAGGACCCGGGTGGCGTTTAGGGACATGAATGACACAAGGGACTTGGGAAATGAGTTGGGACATCAAAGGAACACCCCCCTTTAGGGAGTTTACAGCCAAAACACCCATCCCCATGAGTTTACGGCCGTAAACTCATGATGGGTGGTTTATGGTGCAATTTGGACTTCCAACACTTAGGGGATAATTTCTAAACTTGGTTTAAGGACTTGGAATCATTACAAAACATCAAATAGACCCCCTTTATGGGAGTTTACGGCCTAGCATGGCTCCAAGGCCGTAAACCCCTATTTACCCAAGAAAATGATGTTAAATGGTGCTAGAACAAATCACATGTGATTGGTAGAATTTATCCAAGGCCTATCATGAGTTTGCAAGGGACTTTTGGGGTGTTTATGGAGTTTACGGCCCATGAGACCCCCCTCATCTAAGGCCTATCATGGATTTATGCCAAGTTTTGGGGAGTTTACAGCCCAAGCACTCTCCTTGGCCGTGAACTCATCTAAATCCCCCAAAATTCATGTTTTACATGTTTAGAGTCCATATCTTGAAGTACCATAGCCATATCTAAAGTCCAAACTAGTCAAGGAGGGGTTTAAGGGCTCAAAACCCATCATTTTTGGTGTTTACGGCCTAGGCATCTTCCTGGGCCGTAAACTCATACATTGTGTCCCATTTCATGATTAAGTGTCTAATTTGGAAGCTAAACATGCTATAGATTGAAGCTAGGAAGGTACCTTAAGGATTTGAAGCCTTAAAATTGAGTTTTGGACCCTTAATCTTTGGATTTTTGGAGAGAGGTTAGAGAGAGAGTAGTGAGAGAAGTAAAAGCTTCAAATGAAAGCTGAAACACGTTTATATAGTTCCTAAAATTTGCACGCGGTGGAATTCTACCCGATACCGACGCTAAACGCGGCTTTTGGTCGCACCCAATTGAGTTTCCGTTACCCGACGGGAACATTATAAAAACTCATGAAATAAATGTTTTTGGGCTAATAACATAAGTTCCTGAGTGATTTAGACACTCATTAGAATAAAATAAACATATAAGTTTATACGATTAACTCCAAAGAGAAAACGGAACGAATCCGATAACGGCGACATTCCGGGTAGAACGGGTTTTGGCGACGAACAAATTTCGGGTTGTTACACTTGTTCAAATGTATATGTGAGTCAAGTGAAGGAGTAAGGGATCGAGTACACATTCTTGTGCACTGGTCAAGTCCACCACAAAAAATCAATAAGACTATTCGTCATGATTTACTTAAGTTCAGAAAATATGGTTATGCTTACACATTTAAGTATAATTGTGAAACATTGGAAAATTTTCAATGTAAGACAGAGCGAATAAGAAGAATCAACTTAGGTAGAAAGATAAAAGTTTCTCAAATTAGAAAAGATGGGAGAGTACTTTAGTATCAGTTTTTGTGATCATCTTAATGATTAAGAAACCATAACATAATTAGTTCTCTAAGGAAATCTTAGTGCATTTTTAGAGTTATACTTTAAGAGTCACACTTCGTTCCAAAAAAATTCTTAGAGTTATACTTTAAGATTATAACTTGAGTGACATGTCTTAAAGAAGGTTTAAAACACTTTTCAAATGTAAGAGTAAAATTTTTCTACTCTTGTACATGTAAAATTGGTAAGTTGTGATGTTTTGGAGAAAACAAAGACCAACTAAGGCAAATTGTGTGAAGTGTTTGTCTTGATTAGAATCCACACTATCTCTTGAATATCTGACAAGAAAGTCTTATATGTCAAGAAGACAGTGGAAGTCTTAAAGGTCTTGAAATCTCAAGAACTAATCAAGAATAAAACCTGAAGTTCATCACTAGCACACGACTTGAGGTTCATAACCTATCGTGTTGACATATTTTGTGTCCATTCCAATTAAAGTTCGCTTTGCATATGAGTTCTTAGAGTTCTCAATTGATTGCACAACAACTTGGAAGCAATGGCAGGCCCTGAAGCTTCCAGGTGGCAAGAAATTAAGATTAAGTTCAGTCTATATGAGTTTGGATTTGTCATTATCCTTGTCTTGTGACTATGGTTTTGACAATTCACATGGATAATAACACATACACCATTAAATCTAAGTGTCATATGGTTTCTCTCCGATTCATGAAAATGATGGTAAGGAAACACTTTCACTAAGTAGATTTTAGCTAGATAGCAATTGTGATATTTTCATTCTCAAAGTCATTAGTGAAGCATGTGTGGTTTAACGGCACACTAACATGGACTTGTGAGAAGTGGCAAAGGTCTAAACAATAAAGACTATGATTACGGCATCCCTTTTCATAGTTCTTAAAATTCTTTAGACACACCTGTGAGCTATCCAAGATCAGGTGTATGATATTATTAAAGTCATATCAAAGCAATCTAGTATCAGGAATCTAAACCTTGGTAAGAAAGTCAATAAAGTATTGATTTCTAGAAGTCCAACTGATTTCTGAGTACATGTCAAAGCTAGTGGGAGCATAAGTGTTATGCTAATAATAATCATGTTAGTGGGAGCATTATAATTATGATAAAGGTTGCAAGTTAGCAATGTTAATTATAGAAAACAAAAGGTTTCAATTGGGAAAGAGTTGTTTTGCTATAATTAAGGGATAGGAAATTATACATCATCTCAGATCTAAAAGCTTAGATTGAGGTTTTAATCGTATTTAGTCAAGGATATATATATATATATATATATATATATATATATATATATATATATATATATATATATATATATGAATTTCATGTTGGAATTGCTCAACATAAGGAAATTCTGTATATGGGTCTATTATTTGTGTTCTCAAATTCGATTATGATTACGTCATCCCTTTTCATAATATGAATTATGAGAACTTGGCAAATAGAAATGGAAATGTTATAGCAAAAGACTGGTTTAGTCTTTATGTGAGACATCATGAATCGTGTCTCATATGCTTTGGATATAGGATCGATTACATGTGCTATATTCATCCTTTCTAAATTTTCCAAATGCATGCGGCATTAAGACGGGAAAAGGTCTACAATTGGATATGATTAAAAGGATTAAACAATTGTCGAAGACAATCTAAGTTTTACCAAAGATTGGTTGCTCAAGGACAGTTGGAAGTATAGTGATAATTCTGGAAGGACCATATTGACATAATCTGTAAGGAGGCAACTCTTGTTCACAAGTGATAGTCAAAATGGAATATGGAAATGTTTCAAAGTTAGAAATTATTCAATATGTGTAAGATTAGGAAACTTAATGCAAGAAGGATGTTTCCAAGGAGTTGATCTCCTTTGGAATGCTCTGTAATGGTTGTTGTCAAGTCTTTCTGACTTTGTGCATAATCATTACAAGAGGATCAATGCATATAAGTTTAGAATCTAATAGATTTCAGTAAAGGACATGAATTTGGAATTCTTGCATTTGCAGTAAGGATTTGGGACTATGAAAAGAGGATCATTGGAGTTACGTTCAATTGATCTATTTCACAAAGTAAAGATCATAGAAAAACATATAATGCATACTTGGTGTATGGCATGAATAGTGTTTAGAAAACATAGTGTACATGCTTGGAGCATGGGACAGCTACTGTTTTAATTCAAGAATAAAGTTGATAGATGAAACAGTATACAATGAATAATGTGTAATCATATGGTGATAAATAAAAGGTGTTTTATTTATATTCATAGGTTTTGATACCATATTGGATTCAATTATTATTGTGTTTCACATTGTATGTTTTAACTTCCAGAATAAATAGGTCATTGTTCTGGATGACTAAGTTATTCAAACCATCCATAGTCAGTAATATATTAGAAGTAGATATGAATTAAGACTGTCATGGGTTGGCTTGTAGATTTCTAAGATGTTGGACAAAGGGCTACAACACTCATGAGTGCTCATCAGTTCTGAGTATTGGATTCAACCCGCGCTCATTGGAATCATTTCATGGATTTTAACACGAGTAATCATGAGATGATAATATCTTATATTCTTCAACCCTAGAGATATGAGTTGTTATTATGATTTGGTTGTACATTGATTGCACGAAAACACATTCAGTAACTCGATGTTATAAAACGTGCCTTTGTGTATGATTCAACAAGTAGTAGAACAAGCCATATGAGTCAAAGTTTATCCATTCCTTTTACCTTCGGGATAAAAGCGATATCTGTAGGCCCATCGATGATTTGGTGATGACAAATGTAAGTGCTCGGCCGGGCCTGGACTGATTTGACTTGTTCAATTAGTCAGTCGTCATAAATCGGAAATCAGGAAACAACAAATGGATAGAGAGAATGTTTATAACCCATGTCTCAATCCATATGATATCTAGAATGGAGGAATATATGATCACTTATCTAATGGACAAGTCATTTACAAAGGTCAGAGATCATCGGCAAGGTCAGAGTTCGACAGCGGCTTTTGAGAGCTATGATTTCCAGTCGGTTCTTGAAGTCATACGCAATAATAGTTTTAGACTTATCCAATTGGGAGACTGTTGGATTAATGTGTATGTCCATAACTATAATTGGTGAGACTTGACCCGACCCGGCATGGTCCATTTGGGTTGCATGGCATCATACATTTGGATAGACTATAATGAGAGAAATAACACTTAAGGTTTGTTAATATATTATAAGTTCTAATATATTAATAATATTATTTAATTAGTATTGATCAAGAAATAATCTAGGATTAATTAAGTGATCAAAAGAATACTAATTAAATATATGGGTTGATTGTGTAAATTATCCATACTTATATAGTGGGCTAATGCTCCATGGATTGTCAAGTTGGGCTAAAACCCATAAGATGCTCCATGGTGTATTTGTACCCATGGATCATGGAAATGAAAGGCCATGACAATTAAGGTTTACATGGTGTAACCCTAACTATATAATGATCTTATTCATGGAGAAAATCAGACACTCTGGGTAATAGGAAGGGCTAGCCAATTTCATGAAGTGTGTATGTTCTCTCGATCTATTCCAAGTGTAGTTGGTGTTGTGTGAACCATTTGAGGTGTCACACTTGGGGCACTAGGCACTCAAGCTTCATGAAGACAATCTACATCAAAGAGGTATGTAATTCTAACTTGATATATTCATTTCAATCAATGTTATTATGCTAGTTAGGATGAATACCTTGGAAAGTTCATATTTGCATGTATAATAGAGAAAACATAGATCCAATGTATTTAGGGTTGCATGTACGCTTAGGAGTGTTAGAATGCTCAAAACCCAACAAAATGATCAAGTTGTCAGATAAAAATCTTACACACGGTTGGGTTTTAGGCAGAAAAAGGGTCTTCGGCCGAAATCTATTTTTGGTCTGAAGATTTTCAGCCGAAAAAGGGTTTTGTTGTGCGTGGGTTTTTGGTTCCACGAAAAAATTTTGGTTTTTGTGTGTATTTCATTCTGAAAACTTATATAAACATTATTTATATATTCTAACTTATTTTCTTACGTTTACAAACTAAATGACATGAATAAAATTCAAAATTTTATTTAATAGATTTCACTTTTGTTGACTTGGAAAGTATCAGGTGGTCTGATAAACCCTAGTCCATTTACTTAAACCTTAAAGCAATCGAATAATCCAATGATGGGCCTTATGGACTAACTCTTCGTGGACTCCCACATAGAATTAGTCCATCCTAATCTATATGGATCCTTGGCTCAAACTATAAATATTACAGATTGACTTAACTAGTCCCCGTTAATTTAATTAGTCTCTTTTGATCACTAAATTAATTCAAAATTAATTCTTGATCACTACTAATTAAATAATAGGATTTCTCTATTAATATATTATACTTATAATATATTAGTAAATCATAAATAACCTCTTTCTCAAATATCCTTCCTATTAGGTTGTTCTGGTGAATGACAGTCAAAAGGACCATGCTACTGTCGGGGTCAAGTACATACCATTTATATTTATGGGCATACACACCTAATCCAACAGTCTCCCACTTGGATAAGTCTAGTAACTATAACATCAAGCACGACTCCAAAACCCGACTAGCAATCATAGCTCTTGAAAGCTACTGTCGAACTCTGACGCGTCCTTTAGATAAGGGATCATATATTCCTCCATTCTAGATATCTTATGAGCTATGACATGAATTATAATCACTCTCTTTTTTCATGTGTTGTTTCCCGATTTCCAATTTATGAATACCGACTAATTCAACAAATCAAATCAGTCCATGCTTTGTCAAGCGCTTTTATCCCTCCTAGGGTAAAACCAATAGATAAACTTCAACTCATGTGCTTACTCTATTTACTCATCAAATCATACACAACAAGATGTTTTATAACACCAAGTTACTGGTACGTTTACATATATCAATGTGCAACCGACTTGTAACCTACAAATCTGTGTCTTGGTTTCAAGAATACAAAATATTATCGTCTCATGATCACTCATGATAAAATCAATGATGTGAATCAAATTAGCATGGGTTTAGTCCAATACTTAAATTTGATTACAGGAGTACTCTTGAATACTGAAGAAAGCTTGTGCAATGTCTAAACACCTCTAGACAATCTACAGACCCATTCATGATAGTCTAGCTACAATACCTACTTCCAAAGTATGATTGATTGTGGATAGTTTGAATAATCTAGTTATTATGGAAGTTAAAACATGCAAAGTGAACACACAAGAATAATCGAATCCAATATAGTCTCGAAACTTTTGAATATAAATAAAGCACCTTTTATTTAATCACCATATTGATTACACATTATTCATTGTATAATGTTTTGATTTATCAAGTTTATACACAAATTAAAACAATAATTATCCCATGCTCCAAGCATGCACACTATGTTTACCGACAGTGCTATCTTTGTGAAATATATCAATTGAATACAACTTCAATGAAACTCATTTCACAACTCCAAATCTTTATCGCAAATGTAAGAATGCCAAATTCTTACCACTGTTAGAATATGTCAGATTCTAAACTGTTATGCAATGATTACTTTCGTAATGTTGAGGTATAGAAGTCACATAGAATTTGCCAATGAAATTACAAAGTATTCCATTGGAGATTTTTAACAAAAAAAATTCCATGAAGCAAAGTCTCAATTTCAAAGTACATTCCTTTGAAACATCCTTCTTACACAAAAGTTTCTAACTTCCATATAGATTCCTAATATCAAACTCCCAATATGGAAACATTTCCATATTTTCCATATGACAATCCATTCTTAATAGAGTCCTATCTGTTCTTAATAATGTTAATATGGTCTATCATTTACAATACTTCCAATTGCCCACAAGCAACCAATCTTTGGCCAATATTAGATTATTCTTAGAAATTGTTTAGCAACTTTAGTCAAATCTGGTTCTGGTCCATTTTCCTTATTAATGCCCTAGGCATTTGAAAATTCAGAAAACATAAATACTATAGTATATGCAATCGAGCCTATGCCCAAAGCATTTGGGATCCGATTCATAATGTCTTACATAAACACATGATATTTTACTATTATCTTGTTATAATATTTCCATATATGGAATTCCCTTATGTTTAACTATTCCAAAATCAATTCATATATATCATTGACTTAATTTGATTAAAATCTCACAATCTAAGCTTTTATATTTTAAATGAGGTATGATTTCCTCTCCCTTAATTGTAGCAAAACAACTTTTCAACCTCTGCAGCTTTGCAAATTGAAACTTTTGTTCTATAATTAACATTGCTAAATCGCAACACTTAATGTAGTAATTATGCTCCAACTAGCATAACAATTACATTCTTATTAGCATAACACTTACGCTCCCACTAGCTTTGACATATACCTAGAAATCAACCGAACTTCTAGAAATCAATTCTTATTGACTTTGATACCAAAGTTCAGATTTATGATATAAGATTCTTCGATAAAGCTTTATCTAGACTTCTCACACTTATACACCTTTCCTTAGACGGCTCACATATGTGTCTAAACAGTTTTAGAACTTACTGCAATAACTATCAAATGTTTAGACCATTTTCCATTTCTCACAATTCGAACAATGAAGAGGGATGGCGTAATCATAATCGAATTCGACAATGCACATATCACAAATGATATCTCCTTAAAATCTACATAGTGAAAGCGTTTCCTCACAATCATTTACATGAGTTGGAGAGAAACCTTTTGACACTTAAATTTTGCGGTGTATGTGTTCCTATCCATGTGAATTTGTTATAACTATAATCACAAGACAAGTTTAGTGACAAATCCAAACTCATATGGAATGAATTTGTTCAATCTTAATTTCTTGCCACCTAGCAGGTCAAGAGCCTACCATTGCTTCCAAGTTTTTATGCAAACAATTGAGCGTTCAAAAACTGACATGCATAGACAACTTTAACTAGAATGGCACATAAAAAAGAATATGTCAACATGATAGGTTAAAAACCTCAAGTCTTGGGCTAGTGATTTAACAATAGGGTTAGTCTTGATCAGTTGTTGAAACTTTTCAAGATCTTTAAGACTCTCATTGACCTCTAGACATATAAGATTCTATTGTCAAGAATCATTCCTTGAAGAACAAATATTCAAGATTTAGTGTGGTTTCTTATTGAGACAAACACTTCACACAATTGGTCTTAGTTAGTCTTTGTCTTATCCAAGATATCACAACTTACCAATTTCAAATGTACAAGCGTAAGAAACATTTTACTCTACATTTGATAAGTGTTTTAAACCTTTCTTAAGATTATGCCACTCAAGGCTCGATCTTGTAGTAAGACTCTAAGACTTGATTTTGGAAGGTAGTATGACTCACCTTAATTGATTTAACCATTTCAACAACTCCTGATACCTCTTCTTAGCCATACAAATGTACTAAGGTGTCCCTAGAGGATCAATTGTTATATGGTTTTCATAATCATTAAGATGATCATAAAACACGATACTAAATTACTCTCATTTCCTTTCAGATTGGAGAAACTTTTATTTTTCTGCCTAATTTGATTCTTCTCATTCGTTCTGCTATACATGGAAACTTTTTCAATGATTCAAAATCACACTTAATCTTATAAGCATAACCATATTTACCAAACTTTTGGTAAATAATAACGAATAGTCTTATTGTTCTTTGTGGTGGACCTGACAAGAGCACAATGATGTGTACTAGATTCCTTAGTCCTTTTCTTGACTCACATATACATGTGAACAAGGAATTAGTCTTAATTTCCCAAAGATGAAGGTTCTCATTCATCATACAATACAAGTTGCATGGTTCCAAGTTTTTGTCCAACTGAAACTTGGTTGATGGAAATCTTTCCTTATTTGGTAAATTTCTGACGCTACCTCCAATGAAAGAACCAAATCCATTTTCCAATATTGCTAACAATATATAAACAACGATTTTCAAAAATGCCATTGCAAGGAAATATAAAACAAGATAAATTTCAAAATTTTATTTATTTGTAAAAAATATAGAAAAAACTCACAATGCAATTACAAATGAAAACTATGTTCCAAAATATTTCTAAGCAATCTATCATAAATCTTAAGCAACAGCTGAAAAATTTGATCATCGAACCATGTGATCGAAATCCATCTCTTCGCGATCAGACTCAACCTACTCTTCCTTTAAGCTTCCTTTGATTCTGAAGCGAACTCATACATTTTGACTTTACTATCCTTATGTTCCTTCAAGTAGATACGACATCTTCACATCCAGTGCCCCTTCTCTTGGCGATAGAAACTAACATACACTTTCAGAATGACACATAAGACAATCTCAAACATAGCCTATCTCTTTACCATTTGGTAAATCGGGTTGACTATCACCAATCCCTTTCCATTGGGAAGAGAATACTTTTTTGGACATCTGATGTTTCCATTGTCAATGTCCATGGAAGTTTGGAAAGTAGATCTTTTCAAACGATTTGCATTACCAGTGCGCGAAATCATTAATGATTCAGCAGTAATTAGCGAATATGTAAGATGGATAAAGGGACATGCCGCAGTCTGTTATATATTAATCTTAAATGAACTCACTATATGACTCAGGAAGTGATTGAAGAACCCATCCAACTTCCTCGAGACAACGACTCCTAACATTCCCAATATGTCAATATGTTGCTTCATGTCCAAGACGAGAGCCCATATGGACTTTCCATCTTGGTGTTTGCTAGCCAATAGGGTGTGGGAGACCTTGAACTTTTCAAGTCTTTGAACATGCGGGTTAGGAGAATAATTAGAAGAGGTGGAGGAAATGAAACATGATATCCATTTCCATGATCCAATCGTGAGATATCATCTTCATAAGGAAAACTTTTTCCAAAAGTTTCGGGAAGACCATAGTTGTCAGAACTAGCCATCTATAAGGTAGAAATTCAAGTTAGTTGATTTAAGTCCTTAATTGATTTAAGTCCTTAATATAATATCCAAAATGCAATATTAAGGCTAGGACCCAACATAATATTTTACAATTCGGAAGAGGGATCTCGTAATCCGATTGTAAACTATTTGAAGGTATGTAAATGACGATTTACTAATTTCCACCATAAAAAAATAAAATGAACTTTAGGTTTTAAATGAATTGAAATTCCTAGATCCTTTAAGATTCATTAAACTTTTCAAATGCATGTTTAATCTTGATTATGCCCTTCAAGTTGATGACTGGGATGCAGAGGATCACAAACAAGGTGTGAATAACCATGAAATTAGCTTGGTATTCTCGATGTTACATATCACCTAATCAATGCGCCGATTAACCACACACACTCCATTGATCCATGATTAATATCAACCAACCCCTTTCCACCCTTTCTAGTACCAAATCCGTGTGTCGGTTAACCACACATGATCCACTAACGACTTACCAAGGTGCAAAGTGCAATTTCATGGGTTAGCATCAAATTCACATTTGTTTAAATAACTAAGATTGACAACTTATAAATGTTTAGTTACTTTTATGTTCATCATACTTCAATATAGAGTCTATGTCCTATCCTACCTGTTCAACTATCGACCCACCACCAATCAAGGAAGCAATGGGTGAGAGCAGACATTTATTGAACTGCCACTTTATATGCAATTTCCTTATACCCTCCTTATAGATTGGCTTCGTGAATGAGGCTTACTAACGGTAACGCTAACATTTACTTATACATATATAATATATTAAACTTTAAATTTTATATAGTATAAGGCTGTATTTTAAGCTTTTAAAATACTTCATGGTTTACTCTATAAATAAATTACACTCGTAATTTATTTAAATTTAAACCATATGATTATGGATTTAATAATACTCTTTTAATTAAACATTTAATTAACTATTAATAAAGTCCATAAGAATTAATTGAACAATTCAAAAACATCAAAATGCTAAATCAAATTAAAACTATATAATTAATTTTAACTTATGAGCCCATGATTTACATTTTGAAAATTTTTCAAATTACTAGGGTTTCTATGAATTCAATGTTTCTTAATTGAGATTTTCAACTTTTAAAACTTGAGGGCAAGTTTTGTAATTTTTGAAAAACTTTTGAACTCCATGACTTAAGGAATTAATTTTTTATGAAGATGAGACTTTTCAAATTCCATAACTTATGGAACTCATCAAAAACATTAAGATGAATTTAACTAATATTTATTTGTAACTCCTTAAAAAAAACTTTTGAGTTCCAAATTTGATGACAAAATTTGTAACTCCTTAAAAACATTTGGATGAAAATTTAAATTTATAAAACAAGCATATTACGGTAATGATTTAATTTGATCTAATTCATCTCTTGAAGGAATATGATTTAAATTTTACAAATAATTAGTTTTTCCCAAAATCAAATAATTATCATAAAATTTTGGCAATCATCATGTTATTGGATATGGATAATCATTATCATATCAAAGAAATCAAATTTTATGAACCAAAACATTTTGTGGTAATGATCATATTCCAAAATAGGCCAATAAACCAGAAACCCCTACCAACTGATGATCCAACTCGTCGAGACAGGTTATGGACTCATCGAGTTCATGACCAAAATCATCCAACTCGTCGAACCCAATACTAGAATCATCGAGTTCATGCTGAAAAAAGAAATTTTTTCATTTTGCTTCAACTTTGAACAATTAACTATGCATGAATATAACAAAAAACTACTCATGGATTTGATAGCACCTTTGGGTTTTAGGTACCATAACACTCTTATGGTGCACATACAACCCTAATAGCTTTGGAACTAAGTTTTCTCTAGTTATACATGCAAAAAAATTTCCAAAGCATGAAGTCAACAACTAGCATAAAATTTGACATATAAATCATAAAAGTAAGTTAGAAGATTACCTCTTGTTGTAGCGTGTTGTATTTTGGCATTTAAGAGCTAGTGCCTCAGCTGTTGCACCTCAAATGCAATCAAAAGACATCATGAACAATTGGAGAATAAATATAAAAAAGTTATGAAGCTCAAAATCGTCCATCTCTTGAAATGTCACTCTTAGGTCTGATTTTGGCTAAAGGGGTTACACATATATAGTTTGGAATTCCTAAGGTTTAACTTGTAAACCCTAGTCCATTTACATAAACCTCTAAGAAATCCAATAATCCATATGATGTGCCTTATGGACTAACTCTTCATGGACTCCAACATAGAATTAGTCCATCCTAGT
The DNA here is from genome assembly GCF_052625555.1 of Lactuca saligna. Lineage (NCBI taxonomy): Eukaryota > Viridiplantae > Streptophyta > Magnoliopsida > Asterales > Asteraceae > Lactuca > Lactuca saligna. Next base: position 140,214,267 of record NC_136420.1, read on the forward strand.
CAATATGGATCATTGGTCCAAACTATAAATATTACTGATTGACTTAACTAGTCCCCGTTAATTTAATTCGTGTCTTTTGATCACTAAATTAATTCCAAATTAATTCTTGATCAATACTAATTAAACAATATTATTTCTCTATTAATATATTATACTTATAATATATTAGTGATTTATAAATAACCTCTTTCTCAAATATCCATCCTATCAGATTGTTCAGGTGAATGCCACCTAAAAGGACCAGGCTACTCTCGGTTTAAGTACATACCAATTATAGTTATGGGATTAAACACTTAATCCAACAAGAATGAGCCTACTCATGGACAAAGAACTTCAATAGTTATAAAAAATGATGTCAATCATACCTTGAGTAGTCCAACCTATACTGGAAGTCTCCCCAACAAGCCACGAAATCTCAAGATCCGCTTGTGTAATCAATAACATCGACCATAGATTTGGAAGAGCATGTGGCACAATATAGAGAAAGAATGAAAATCATCCCCATTCCCACACACTTGATGGAAGATAGCATGTGCAATGGGTTTGGTTCGACCCTCTTACATATACCATTGAAAGGGATACTAAACGTTTATCCCTATTCTATCACTTCATTTGCACATTTAGTTAATATTTTTAACAACCAATATTCTTGTAGTAGAACATGCAAGAAGATCACTAGTGATTTCTATCGAGTGGTTAAGGATCCTAAGTAATCCCTTAAGGACTTCATGAATAGGTTTGGCAGGGAAGCTATGAGTATCCCCAACATTGACATGGAAACTGTCATGGAAGCCTTCAAAAATAGCCTAAACAATGACTCTCCTTTCTATAAATACCTCATAATGATTGCTTGAAAAAGAATGGACGAAATAAGGAGTAGAGCACTAAGGCTTATAAGGCTCGAAGAAGGTAAGGAGATCCAGAAGAGGAGCAACCTTCCTAGCTCATAGGATAAATCCATTAAGAAGGATGAATCCATTGCCCAAAGATCCTATAAACCTAAACCATATTCGATACCCAATCATTATAGGGTTAACTCCCTTCATAATGAAGGAGAAGAACAAGAATTCCCTAAGAACACTTACTAATATTTTTCTATGGATGCTTCAGGTTTGATATTTGTCATGCAGGATCTTGGCGAAAAAGTGAGATGGCCAAGAAAGGGTGAAAAGTCCACCGCATGGAAAGATAAGTCCAAATGTTGTGCATACCATGAGTACTTTTGTCACATCAGTGAAGATTGCATAGCCTTATGAAAGGATATTAGTTACCTACTTAGTGTTTTGGTCAAAAATGACACAAGCACTAATTAACTAAATTGAATGAGAGGCTACAATGTTCAGATTGTGTTATAGTAAATGGTAAAATAAAGTGACACAATGGTTTACAAGGAAAGCCCTTGATCCTTTCTAGGATCTCCGACATAAAACCTTGGGAGGTGACAATGACCACCTGTATTGATGATTTTATTGATATAAAATGAAGATTATAGTGAGTTCTTGGTAAGAATCAATAGAGAATTTCGTAAAGTGAGCTTAGACTAAAAAATAGTGTGTTGTGTGTAGATTAAAAGTGTCAATTTATAGTCTAACCCAGCCAACAAGATGTCCGGTATTTCCGGGATCCTCTATGACAAGCTTCATGAATGTTATTTCACCTAGTATTCTGGATCTTCAACATTGCTGAGACGATTCTTCATTGAGAATTATTCTTCCCTTGACTACTTTTGCATTCGTGTTAATTATAGAGAAGATATGACCGTTATAAATATTAATAAAAATAATAATGATAATTAGCTAGGATCCTGAAGTAGCTGAGGATCCTTGATATTTGAGGATCCTGAATATTGTAAGGATCATGGCCCTAACAATTGCCCCCAAGTTATTCCAGAAAATATAGGGATTAGTTTCGTAAATATTAAAGGAATAAGTTAAAATAAATATGTCAAAGGAGAGACATATGTGAAAGGAGAGAGAATAGTAGTTTTCAGTTTTAACCCATAAAGGCTAGGTAATTTAAGTTTCAATGGATAGTTTTACTATTTGTTAGCAGTCAAATCATATTTATCGGTTCAGTATAAATATGAAGGAACGGTTTCATAATCTCATATCCGTTCTTCTTTGCTTTTCTCGTTCCATCCTATGAATAGAAGGTAGTTTTTCTTCCAATATTTTGTTCTTTCCACCATGGGTAGAAAAATTGTTCTCTCTCGTAAAATCATCTTGGCCCTTCCCGTTGATGATTTTATCGACCAAGTGATCCTCTCTTATGAGGAGACATGCGCTTTTGGCGATGATGACATCGAATCTGTAAAACTCAATGGGACCTTTCCTCCCAATGCTATTTTTAGGACCTTCAATCCACTGGTTTAGCATGATTTTATCTCTCCCACTCAGGTGTGCTTTCCTGAGTATCCTTTTTCCTTAGGCTTAACATAACATTTTCTTGGGATCATCTACGATTTTTTTAGGGTGACTGGGATTTCATATATCCAGCACATGCCAATTATTTATAGGATCCTATATTGGTTAGACTAGATAAATCGATCTACGTATATGATCTCACAACCTTTGGGAATTCTCGTTTCTTTATCAAGGTCAAAACCCACAGATCTTCTCTAATCTTGAAAACCAAGCACATTGATGGAGCTTGGAAAGGGAGATACCTCTTTATGAGGCGCGACATTGCTCCCAATGGTGATCTCTTGCCCACAGATTGGGTTAAGAAGGCTATGATTTCAATTCTTTACCTTGTGATCCTGAAATCTTATTCTTATTTTGTTTGGTTCTTTGTTGCCTTCAAGCTCGAGGAGCTTGTTCTTGTCGCTGAGAATTCTGAAGAGCAGATTGAGAAGTTTTTGGCCTTGCTTGAAATCGAGAGATCCTTCAGATTCGATCAAGTTATCTGTCACAACTAGCATTTTGTGCTAGGAAAGTATGTTTTCATGTAACTATCAACTCTTGTTAGGCTTGTAATCTAAGTGGATATCATGTTCTATGCTCAATCATAAACATCCATTTGAATCCAGACTCCTACGTGAATCCAAAACCTAATTCAATACAACTCAGATACTCAATTGTGGGTTTGAAACCCTAATAACCCGGTTCAAACTTACTGTAGACTAGGATCCTCTTATTAAGCCTAATGGACCAGTAAACCCTCAATTTGGCTATTTTAGGTCAAGGAACTCTAATTGGGCTTAAATTGGACCCACATTCATGAAACTAAAGTATTTTGGGTCATGTGGGCCTAGAATGACTCATCTTCTAATCATGGGCCTTATTGGGCCGTAAATGGTTTCATAATCCCTATTGGGCCATGAACTAACTTCTTGGGCTTCATTGGGCCAAAAACCAAAACTTCCATTATCATTTTGGGATATAAATAGGCCGAAAAGTCTTAATTTGGGACTCAAATTTCATATACACTAAAAAATGGCTCAAAGTCTTCCTTCTCTTTTCCTTCTCTCTCCATTCTTGGTTTTGTATATAAAAAACTAATAACAAGATGATAATTAGGGTATTTCCACCTAATTATTGTTTAATGGATAACTAAGAAAATTGCACACCATCTCTTTAGAAAATCTCATGAATCCATGCAACAATCTTGTCATCCCTATCACCTTTACCTTTTTTCTTATTCTCTGCCCAAAACAACTGACCACCACCTTCTTTTTACTCTCAAACCCACTCAAACATTTCTCTATAAGAACACTCAAAGAAACCTTCGCTGTTCTTCCTAGAATTCGTGTTACTTGTGTGTGTCTCGAGGAAATCTCTTTAAGCTTCATATTTAGGTAAAATCATCTAAACTCAAAGTGATTTATTTCATTTTATGATAGATCCATCCTCATGAACACATGTTTTCATGATCATGGTCTTAAAACTTCTTAGAATTCGAAGATCTCCTATCAACAAGACTTCTAGGGCCGAGATCCTTCTCAACCTTCATCAAAGACCGTAAACAACAACTCAAAGTGAGTTCATACCCCTATTTTCAGTTTTTACTATGTTTTAAGGGGGGAGAATCCAAGTTGTTTTGTGTCAATCTATGTGTGTATGCATGAAATTGTGGGTTTTTCATGATATATATGTGAATATGTGCCATAAAGTCCATGAACTTGAAGATCTACTAAAATATGATGCTATTTGTAGAACATGACACTCATTTCAACTCATCTTGCGAAGAAATGGTTTTAAAGTACATCAAAGTTGCTAAAAATTAAGAGATTTGCATAAAAGGGGCCAAAAGTGACAAAATAACAAAAAATGGACTACTTTATGTAACGCGGGGTTTTAAGGGACCAAAAGGAATGTATTTTGATAAATACGAACCTTTTTATATTTGTGATCTTAAAAAGGGCTAGACGTGTAAAAATTCATAAATGGGCATCTTTTGGGCTTTTTCGAGTTTTTGGGCCAAGGTTGTAAATTTTTGGACTTTTGTGGGCTTAAATGCCATTTTCCAAAAACTTGCCAAAAATGTAAATTTTTTATAAGAAGGACTAAAAATGTGTGTTTAGTAAACAATTGGGCCAAAAAGATGAATCTATATTTTTAGATGGGCAATAATGCACATTTTCATAAAACCAAGCAAAAAAAATAATATTTTTGACAAAAATGAGTTAAAAATATTATTTCTATTTAAGACTAGCCTTAAATGTAAATTGCATCCTTAAAAGAACTAAATTGTCATTTTTACCAAAACAGCGCCCTAAGTGTAAATTTTCGATTTTAGGACTAAAAATGTATTTTTCCAAAAAAACTGGACTTTTCGCATCAATTTGGTAACTACAGGAGCTTACACAGCCAACGTAACCAACAATGGATAAAATATATTCTCACTGAGATTGGGGTCTAAACCAATTTAAATGCAAAGTGGGTCTTAGTTGTCCACTTTCATGTTTCTTAGGTTTGGGATACTCATTGGACCTGTAATAGTATACATGTTAAATGGATCTTAATTATTCTTTTACATATATATTGGGCCCGGGATAGATACTCCTATTCCTTTTGAGCCTGAAAATAGTTACATGGTTAGTTCAAGAAAATAGGATTTATTATGCTTTTTTGAACGACATTTATTATATAAATTTATAAGATCAACTATTTATTGATTTTAATTATGTAGTTTTTATTTGAAACAAATACTTTAATAGCACAAACGTTTTTAACTTTTTTATAGAACGAACATAAATTACAAATAATGATAACGTGAAAAAGAAAAAATCAACCGTATTCTTTTATATCAATATAATTTGAATATTGTTCATTTTTACATTATTTAATTTGAAATATCAAACAATAGTATTTATAATATATTTTTCTATTTAAAAAATTTGAGTATATATAAATGGAAATGTCTAAAACTGAAAAGAATTAAGCTGAAATAAAAAATGAAACTTTTATTTTTCCTAGCTTAAGACTTCAAAAAACTAATTTTCTTTTTGTTTGACTTACTCAAGGACTAATCATTTGATTATTATTTTATAAAAAATTAAATTGTATTATACTTTTTTGCTTATTTTTCTGGTAAGTATGTTTTTCTTATTATATAATTGAAATTTAAAAATGTTTTTATTTATGTTACCTAAAAATATAAATAAACTCAAATATATATTGCTTTATTCTTGTAGGTCACAAAAGCTAATATTAAACTAAATAACTGTAATACGGTGGCAGAGTATTATAGCCCCTATCGAGGAAAAATGACGTATCAGACCATTGAAATTTCAAATTTGTTTAAAAAACATCATTCAAGGATTAAATGTTCAAAAAAACACCATCAAACTAAAAGATGTGTTCAAAAAGCACCAACGAATTACATGTTCTGTTTAAAAAACATAATCTTTATGATTTGGATTAACTTACATATGTAGTCCCTAACTTTTTTTTCTCAACTCGAAAGGTCCCTATAGTTTAAATTTTTTTGATTTTGAAACCTGATCGAGTTAAAAGACTAATATATTATTGTTACTTTCATTTAACATTATTTTTATTATTTATCAATTACTTGCACAATTTATGTTGTTATTTATTATAAATATATCAATTGTATAAATAATTAGCAAGTAGTAAAAATAAATTATTATACTAATAAAAGAGTAGCTCTTTTGCCATGTGTCATCATATTAGATATTTTAATTAATGTGTTGTCACTTGTCAATTTATTAGTTTTTCATTTTAAATTTATTAAACCTCCTAATTAATGTGATGCTATTTTAAATTTTAAATTTTAAATTATTGTTTTCATTAATTCACAAATAAAAAATATCTAATATATATTAAAAATTAATTTTATATATTTATTTGAATCAATGATTATAATTTCACATAACTAATAAAAATATCTTTTAAATTAATAATTTATTTAAAATAACTTATTAATAATTTTGAATTTTTATTATAAAAGTTTGATTAATTTTATAACCGTCGTTCCCACGGATTATAAACTAGTACTAAATGAATGTAATAAAAGTATATTAGTGTTTTAACTCAATTAGGGTCCAAAAGCAAAATAAATATAAACATTAGAGACCATCTGAGTTAAAGAAAAAGGATAGGGACTAAACATATAAGTACCCCAAACTATAGAGATTATGTTTTTTGAACAAAACATATACTTCGTTTGTGTTTTTGAACATGTAATACTTGAATGGTATTTTTTGAATAAATTTAAAACTTCAATAATCTCCTAAATCATTATCCTGTGTTGAAAAAGAATCTCATTAATAAGTAGACGTTTCATCTCAAACTGTACATAGGAAAATGAATACAATCAACAATTTTTTCCTTGAAAAAAAAAATCTAAAACGTCAAGAATATCCCAAAACATAAATTATGGAACTAGCTAATTATTTATGTTTGTACTGCAGGTCTAGAAATATATATGATTGTTTTGATATCGAACTTATGTAATTTTAAATTATTCAACATTATTTTATTTAGAACTGTTTGTGTTTTTATTGTAGGTTTGTTTATTTTTAAATTCTATATTTTATAATTTAATTTATAAAGTGAGTTCAATACAAAAGTTCGAAATTTCTAATACTATATATTTATATCTTGATTTTTATTATTTAAACTTTAACAAGTTATTAGAATTAATCAAAATATCAATTTAAATTCCATGATAAGTAAACGTTAAAAATAAATTTTTAATTATTTTAATTTAATGGCATATAACAACATAAATAAAGTTAAATAAAAGGATAATATTTGAAAGGGTAATGGATTTTCGATTTTGTTCACATATAGTCACTAAATTTTTTATTATTATCTATTTATCAATGAACTATTGAAATTGTTCACATTTTACCACTGATCATAATTGCAAAATGTGAATAGTTTCAATAGTTCAATGACAAATAGATAAAGGAAAAAAAAATTAGTCAAACAAAATTAAAAGTTTGTTTCCCTCTCAAATTATCCTACTATTATACCTAGAAAAATGTATAAAAAAATGAAAAACAAAACCAATATTATATTTATAAGTTTTATGTTATATATCTATGCAATATTATATGTATAAAAATTATCCTAATAATATATGTATGAATTTTGTGCTATAAAATCATGCAACATATAAATTGACATACATTAGACTATATACATTGTTTATAAAAGAATACATACATACACTGATACATTATATATGTTGTTATATTCCATGGATTAATATATATCATATTAGTATATTCACTATTAAAAATGATATCTAAAGTTTCATATTACACACAACATACATTTAGAAGTATTTTTAATATTATTATCTTTTTACATTTTTCTTATGTAACTTGTGTCAACATATACATACATATAGTTGAAAACATACATACGATCAAATATATAGATACATAAATGGTCCATATTATATTACAGCTTCAAAAGTAGTCTCATATGTAAAAACTTATTATAGGAATTCTCGCTCGTTAGTTAGAATTTAATTATTATTTTTTTTTTCATTTTTAACGATTATATTTTAAAAATAAAATAGTATACTATTAATTTATATGTGAGTTTAAAGCATCTTATTTTCTTTAAAGGAAATAAAAAACAATAAAGAATAATATGGTGTTTTTACTTTAAACATTCACAAAATAGCTTTTTTTGACCAATTTTGTACATGAAACACACAGAGTCAAATATAAACTGAAACTATCAACGAACCAACCAACAACATCTGAGAGAGGAAAAGAAATTGATTCTTTAATGAAACTAAAGAGCAACATCAAGTTACATCTATTATTAATAACTATTGGATTTACATTAATGATGTCCTTTTCATAAAGATTTCAAGATAACTTGCATCAACTAAAACATGAAATTGAGCATCGATACTCAGATAGAATCAAAATACCCTATTTGTTGCCAATAATGTTAGATTAAGTGTCTAAGGTCAAAACTAAATTGATATAACATTATGAACTAAAAATAAAATATTTTTTCGGTAACACTTAATTACCATAAATAGTTAGGAACAACTTAAGGAGCGTGATGAAATAATTCGTTTTTTATACCTTTTTCGGGGTATAATATTATGATAATTTAAGAGGGAAACGAACTTTCAACTTTGTTCACATTTAATCACTAAACTTTATTCATTATCTATTTACCAATGGACTATTGAAATTATTCACGTTTTATCCTTATGACCGGTTGTTACCAGTCATAAAAGTAAAATATGAACAGTTTCAATAGTTCAGTAACAAATAGATACTGAAAAAAAAATTAGTGACTAAATGTAAACAAATTCAAAAGTCCATTAATCTTTGAAGTCATTATCCCTTAAATAAAAGTCGAAGTTCTAATTGATAAGATTTTAATCTAATTTAACAAAAATATTTAATATAATTGAGTGAGATTGGCTCAAATAAAACACGAAAAAAGACCAGATCAGCAAAAAATATTGGTCCGTAAAAGCAAGGTAGAGACAGTCTAACATAAATTGAAATCAAACTATTTGTTATTTGTGAAAAGAAAAATCAATCGTCGGAATGAAACTATTCATCGTCTGCTACATCGTGCAGGTACCCTACTAGTATATATATATATATATATATATATATATATATATATATATATATATATATATATATATATGTATGTATGTATGTATATAAGCATGTACGTTGGATCTTGAGGTAGTAAGTGAATGACCTCAAGTTATTAGATGAAGATAGATTAAGAATATATGTTTAAAAGCATGTATTGGAGCATCAACGTGTATTTATAGTATGTATGATTTATACGTTTAGAAACATGTATCACAACATGTACATATACATAGAGTATGTATGGTTAGATAAGAAGGGTATTTGTTAAATACATATTAGAAGATAGAATATGATTATATATTATAAACATAAGAAAAAGTATATATGCATGTGTAGAAATTAATGGTATTATGTACAATACCTAAGAGATGCTAAAAGAAGATAAAGATTAAGTACTTAATGAGTTAAGTAATAGATGAGTAGTAGACGACCTGTTGATGAGATAAAGAAAAAGAATGTCTATGGGACAAATATTATGTAATAAGTCACATAAATGAGATAAGGGTGAATGGAAAGATGATTCCTTCAGGAATGAGATTATGGTTCCACCGGGAGTGAGATAACACTGTATTTATGAGATTAAGATAGATGAAAGGCTTCATGAGTTGAATAAGGAAATAGAGTTCTTTCAAAAACTTAGATGTGATCATGAAGGATCAAGAGTAAGGAATCCATAAGGGATTCAAGAGAAGAAGAATGATTAAGGATCCACGAGGGATCATACGAGAATGGAGTAAGTCTGGATGAATGTACCTGATAACATTAGTGAGATGTTGTTTCCCTTAGAGTGCAAATGAGATTGTAGTTTTATACGGGGTCGTTGGCTCTAGTGTGTAATAAAATTTTGACGCAAGAGGATATGGAAATAGAGAGATGAAGAGTGAGCAGAATATGAGACATACATGCTAAGACTAAGAGATGAGTGAAGAGTAGAGTAAAAATCATGATAAGAGCATGCATGGAGTATAGGAAGAAGAGATGGAGTATAAGATGATATAAGAGTAAGGAACCAAAAAAGAGATGCAGAAAGAAGAGTATAATAGAGGTAAAGAAAGAGAAAATAGAGTGTGTATAGAGTATGAGATGAGATTAAGAAAAGGATAAGGAAGAGTAAGAAATGAGAAGAAAATAGTAGAGAAGAAGAGTAGAAGATAATGTATGGTACAGATATGATGAGAAGGCATGATAAAAAAAAAAGTAGATGAGATAAATGAATGTGAAATAATATAAATGTATGCTTTGAGAAAGAGATATTGAATTTCAGATTATGTGAAAGAAAAGATAAGACAAGTATGATAACATAAAAGTTGAATAGAATTTAACTCACCATATCTGAGGTCTGATTTAGTATATATGTTTCATATTTTTACAGCGATAGGTAGCATTCATGGTACGTGAGAAAATGGAGCGCAAGGATCAAGATTATAAAATGTTATATTATTCTTACAATCCTTATTGCTTTAATTTATATGTAAGATTTTAAAGTAAACCCAACATTAACACTAGGATTTAAAGTTTTTTAAAATTACAGAAATTTGAATTATGCTTAGTAAACTTTGATAATTCGTAGTTAATTAGATGTAGAAACTTTGGATCATTACACAAAGAGTTTATCTAACTAAGTAGTTCTCCTTCAGGAGCATATATTCGTTTTGTTAAGAGGAAGGATGGTTTGCTCAGATGTCCATATACTATAAGGAGCTAAACAAGCTGATAGGGAAAATTTATTATCCACTTTAGAGGATTGATGCCCGTTATTATTAGCTGTGGGGTGCATCTTCATTTTATAAGATCGATTTCAGTTCGGCTTACCATCAGAAGAGATTTAGAGATGAGGAAATATAGAGTATGGCCAATCAGAATTGTTATGGTCATTTTGAGTTCGTGGTGATTCCATTTGGGCTCACCAATGCACTGACAACATTCATGGATCTTGTAACATCCCAAATATTAGGACTCAAAAATTTCAATTTCAAATTAACAAAACTATTATCTAAAATAACGTCATAAAAATCATAGTGGAACAAGTGTATCAACGACATTACAAAACATTAGAGTAACACAAAATGTGGAACAAGATGGTATGTGCACTGCAATAATCCTAGTCTCTTCCCTTTCAAACCAAAAGTACCTGAAAACATAAAGTGAAGACCATAATAACAAAGTTTAGTGAGTTCTCCAAATACCACATACCATACATAATAAACATATAATGGGACCTGCCAGATATACATATAAAAAGATAAACACATAAACACATAACACATGCAACAATCACAAAGATAAATAGCATAAAAATGGTTATCGGACCCCGCTCGTTAAATATTTAACATGTAACATGTGAAACAGTCACACAGAAATCTAGCTTCCTAAACATAGCAAACCATGGGCTAGAATTGGTGCCTTCGAGCTGCTAAACACAGTGAGGAAACTCACCTTAAATTACTAAAACACTCAAATGAATCTCGGTTTGTTGGTCCAGAAAATGCCCAACCTAACATCACCAAAATAATATCCAATTAATAGATGGGTCTCGACTCATAACCAAGAATATAAATTACTTAGCCCATAACCAGGGTAAAAGACCATTTCCCCTTTCCCTTACATGGCCTAAAACCAATACCCAACCCAACTACACAAAAGGCCCATATCCTAAATGTAAACCCAAAGCCCAATATGACCAAATCTTCCAAATTCGCCCCAAAACTCATCATGGGACCAAATCCAAGTAAGCCTAATATACTAGTCAAAAGCCTAAATCAAAACGCTAATGGCCTTCCAAGGCGCAATCTTAAAAGTCCAAGGCATGGCCCAAAACTTAGAACGCCAAGCCTATATGTCCATCTACTGAGTACACGGGACGTACTCAGCTCGTACGCCTAGCATATGCCTCAGGTTACCAAACATCTTCATTAAGCACATAAATAGTTAAGAACTTTTTCCAAACTCTCAGATCTAGTCCCTAAGGCTAGCTTAGTACGTAAAGTTGGCAACTTTACACCTATGCATGGTTTATGGCACCAAACACTCAAAAAGGAGCTTAATAAAACTCTTAACGCTTGCATGGACCAATATCTTTCACATGGTTTTCATTTTTATGAACAAGGGTCTTCTATGGAGCTAAGATCTAACATACATTGCTTCTGAAGTAGATCAAAAGCTCAATTTTAATTCAAAAGTCTCAAAAATACACAAATAACACCATAAAGTTGATCTACCACAAATGACCATCAAGGTGAGATGTTTTTACCTCAAAAGGCTTGCAAATGTAAAGTTAACTCTAGATCTACAAGCTCAAGCTATTCGTCTAAGTGTTCATCTTCTTTTTCTTCACCTCAAAACATAAACAAAGTCAATTTTAAGCTTAAATATCACCAAAATGTTAACAATTTTTTCATTAAGGGCAATGAATGAAACATGCCAGAACTCGAATGTTATAGATCCGATGATCCAGTTGTATAGTTTAATGCTTGACCAGTTTCTGATCGTATTTTTTGATGATATCTTAGTCTAATCTAAAACCATGGATCAGCAAGAAAAGCATTTAGCTCTATTCTTGGAGTATTAAGGAATGAGAAGTTATATGCCAAGTTCTCTAAATGAGAATTATGGTTATCGAAAGTTTAGTATTGGGAAACTTTATCAATAAGGACAACATTTTGGGTAATACGGCCAAGATTGAGGCGGTGATGCAGTGGGAGGTTCAAAATATTGATCTTATATCCATGGTTTCCTTGGGTTAGAAATTATTATCCAAGATTTATTCAGGATTTCCTCATTATTAGTGTTTCTTTCAGTGTTGATTTTTAATGGGGCCTAAGCAGCATGCAACATTTGAGACTTTGATGCGTAAATTATGTGACATGCCATTTTTAAACCTTCTCAAGGGTTTTGATGAATTTATTGTATGTTTTAATTCTTCAATCATAGGGTTAGGTATTGTGTTCATTCAGTGAGGTCGAGTGAGTGTTTATACTTCTATATAGCTCAATCATGACTAGGCTAATTATCTGAACCATGATTTGGAGTAGTGGATGGTGGTTTTTTTACCTCAATATCTAATGAGACTACTTGTATGTGGTCCATTATACAATTTACATTGATCACAAGATTTTGAGTTATTTGATGGATCAACTGAATCTAAAAATGAGGCAGCATATATGGCTTCACGTAGTGAAGCATTATGATTATGAAATTTTGTATCGTCTAGGTGAATCCAATGTGGTATCCAACATGTTGAGTCAAAAATTGACTAGCACAACTATTCAAGATATTTATTTGTGGTTGATAATCTTGACACCACTATTGGATATGATAAAGAGAGATTTTTTTTAGTATGTCAAGACGTACTTGGCTTGTAGAAAAGTCAAGGCCAAACATCAAAGGTCTCCCAACAAGTAGTAGTCATTTGAGATCCTATTATGGAAATGGGAGCAGATCATTTTTGAATTCATCATGATGTTATAATGACTCTTAGAGGTTTTAATATTACCTAGGTTATTATGGCTCATTTAAACAAGATTTCCACTTCATTACCATTCAATGGAGCACTTTAGCTGAGAGGTTGGTCGACATCTAAATTTGAGAGGTGGTTTGTTTGCCATAAGGTGTCGACTTTATTGGTATTGACATGTACATTCATTTCACTTATAGGTTTTTTAGGAGATCTCATAAGGACTTGGGTACTAAGTTGCATTTCAGCAAATCATATCATACGTAGAACAAGAGGAAAAGTATGATGACTATCTTGTGTCCTAGATTTTGGTGGGAGTTTGGATTCATATATTCCATTACCAGAATTCTATTACAACAACAATTATCATTCCACCATCTATATGCATCCTTTCCACTTTCTTTATGAAAAGAATAGTAGGACATCGATTTGTTGGAGGGTACTCAGTCAGAGAGTTAAAGTGAGCACTAAGGTTATGCTCAAGATTAAAAATTTGATCCAAAATGTATGTGTGAGGTTGGATATTGTGCAGATATGATAGAAGAGTTATGTAGATTGATGACACTCTGACCTTGAGTTCCATGTGGGAGATTTCGTGCTTCTGAATGTGTCACCCTTAAGAGGAGTTATACGATTTCGAAAGCGGGCCAAGCATGACCCAAGATATATTGGTCAATTCCAAATTATAGTCTAGGTAAGTAGGTTGCCTACCAATTTGATATGCTTGAGGAGCTCAGCTAGTTCCACAACGCATTCTCAGTTGAGAAAGTGCATAGCAGATGATTCTCCAGTAGTACCTTTGGATAATCTTCATGTGGATGGGATCCTAAATTACTTTGAGTGTCTGATTGAAGTCTTGGATAGAAAGATTAAGGCCTTGCACAATAAGGTGGTGGGTTTAGTAAAGGTGCAATGGCAACACCAGAAGAGTTCATAGTGGACGTGCAAGCCTGAAGAGGAAATACTTGCACAATATCCTAAGCTATGTGTGGCAATGGATTACAAGCATGAAATCTAGTTCAACTGAGTGAGTTATACCATCTATTTCCCTGATTTCTGGAACGTGTTTCTTTTATATTGTTTCATAGAAGTTCAGGATTCACAACATGACTTTGGGTTAGTCACGTCATGGATAGATTAATTAAAGTCGCGACATAACATTTTATATTCTTAACGTGACTTAGTTGATGAGTGAAACCCTAATTCATGGTCTTTAGGCCCTATTTATAGGCTTTAACCCTAGGGTTTTCCTTATTCATAATCCTCTACTCCTTGAAAATATTCCTTGCTGTGATCCTAATCTTTTTTGTGCTTTAAGGGTTTATTTGGTGATTTTTTGTTTTGATCTTCAAAAAGGTGTTGATCGGTGGTGCAAGAATCAAAGGTTTTTCATCCAAGCTTCTCCATCTATTTCATCATTTCCATCCTAGAGAGTTATAAAGTTTCCACCTTTATGTTAATTATCTTTGGTTATAGATTATAAATTGCTTTGTTATTAAATTAATCCCAAAAAATTTATGTTCTTGGGTTTTTGTGAAATCCAAAACATCTTGTTGAATTATTGAGCTATGGACATTTGTTATTGAAGAAAAAAAGCTTGCATGTGCATCCTTAAATCCATCTATGCACTTACAATGGCCTTTTTAGTTGATTTTAGAATTAGGGTTATAGATCATGGCTTATTGAAATGTATAAATGGATAAAGTTATAAATCTTATCCATTAAGTCCCCTAAGAGATTCATTTATAAGGTTTGGGTCTCTTGACCTTAACAATTAAGGTCTAAATGACTTAGCCTATGAATCTAAGATTCATGATGCATAACCCATAGTATCACTAGGTGATTTTGCGGTCTATCCTGACTATTTTATCACCTAGTGACACATTGTGTGACCATTAGCTGGTTACATCATTACTTTTGCTAGCTACTATCAATTCTTGACCATTGGCTTTTTAACCAGTTTGATATGTGGTCAAATTAAGGGTTTTAAGTAACAAAGTAAGGTGTGACCTTTATAAGGTTAGGAGGATGGTGTACCTATGTTGGTAGGTCCTTGAGTCTGGATCGTTTAACTTGTGTTTCATGTGATTTTTCTCACTATACTATATATTATATCTCACACCTCCGACTAGCGGCTGAAGCGTCGAGGACTAACGCGGTACATACATTACCTAAATCATAGATCAAAAACTATAAATACCTTTTTTATTAACAGTTAATGTGTATTATATGGGACAAATAAAACCTATCAACTTGGTGTTGGTAAGCCCACATGTTGAAGTAAATATCTATAAAACTTCTTTTGAAAACTTTTAGCATCTTTGTTATGACTATGGTCATCCTCCATATATTCCTTGTTTCCTAGGTTTACTATATCGTAATTTCCAAAGCTCTTCTATTTCGAAAATTTTAATCTTTCAAATATTATTAATCCTAATATTTTATAGTTTCCTCTTTCTCTTTATGATATTTTACCAATTCTAACTTACTATATATTTTTGGGATATTCTACCAATCCTAAATGAAAATACTTTTTAGAATATTTTACCAATCCTAATTTATTATAATATATTTTAGGATATTTTATCAATATTTTACCAATCCTATTCTATTATAATATTCACTACTCGAAGGCAACCCTTTAGGTAGTTGGTTCCTTAAGGTTTTCGGGTTTGTATTACCATGAGCCCCTATAATCAACGCGGCAGACTAATATTTTCCCCACACAACGCTTCATCAGACGTCGAATAATGCTTGTATATAAAGAAATTTATCCTACCGGGATTATAGCTACCAATTGCAGGTGGAACTGTCAGTCCCGTATAGATCGATACATATCTTTCTGGATCTCACAAGATTAACGATTATAGGTTTGGGGTAGATGAATTTAATCAAGCTAAGGATGAATAATAAAGGCTATAACACATTAACCTAAGTGTTTTACCTTTTCTTTAACTTGTTTACTAAATAAAATCTATAATTATCACTATATAATTCCTTATTTTATATTGGATAGTAAAATCCATATACCTCATAATTATCAGTATATATATATATATATATATATATATATATATATATATATATATATATATATATATATATACGCACACACACACACCCTAACTATGTTTAATTCGAATATAGGATATTCGTAAAACTACCAACTAGGCACAATGCATATCCACATAATTGACCAACATTGCTTCTAGGTACTATGTTATCCTAGAAAATTGGCTAGTATAACATCTAGGTAAAAAAATTCCTAGAATATCGAACATCATAAATTTCAGGCATAATATCATAGCTTACAACTAGGCAGAGTATCTATGGGTATATTTTCGTAAAGTTTCATGCTTCGTTTAAATAATTATATATATATATATATATATATACACACACACACACACAAAACAGTTTGGTAAGAATATATCCCCCCCCCCCCCCCCCCCTTTAAAACCATTAAAATAGAAAAATGGGGTCATGAATTCACCTTAGTAGCATGATTAGGGACATCCTTGAAAATGAATCAAAAGCTCCATGCCATTTGGAGGATTTTCGAGATTGGCCAAGAGAAAGAGGTATGTTTTTGGATGTGGGGTATTATGGAAGTGAGCACCTTTATTTATAGTGTATATACACGCGGTACCTGGTATGCGTCATGCATATGACTCATGGTTCCATCAAAAGCTTTCGATATCCCAAACTTTTTGCTAGTCCATGTCTCTACGATCTCGACGAATCCAAGTGTTTGACATGCACATCGTGTATGGCATGAACCTTGTGTGCACAGCTAACGTTTCTATAAAATTTCATATTCTCCTTATATGAACTTTGATTCTTACCCTCTTTACATATTTTTGTAGCTATCCTTGAGTACTACAACTTTCCTTAACTTGTATTTTGTATTTTTTCCAAAAATCATAACATCCTCCTACACGCTCCATTTTTTACCCTTTTCATTTCAAAGTTTCTATCTCTCGGAGTACTATGATTTTCCTTTTTATGACTTTAGTCAAATCTCAATAGATTTCTTTATACTATTTTGACATTAATTACGTGGTTGATTTTTACTTTTTATAAAATCATAACTCCTAAAATCGGAGTGTGATTTTTACAAAGTTTATATCCTTGGGATCATGTTATTATGTACTTTCCAAATACACTAGCAATTATTAATAGTGCTATAACTTTTTGGTCACTCATTTTATACCCTATTAGCACTCTTTTTTTACTTATTAATCATAGCATATATGATCACATCTTCCTGGAATATGAAAAAACCTATTGCTACTATTTTTCTGTACTGGCAGCTGTTGACACAAATTTCCAGTTGTCACACTATAGAATATATTTTTATTTGTTCGGATGTGGTTAGGCTCTAGTATGATGTTAGACTGGGAGACTTTTTAGTATGTTGCTTATGGTGTTAAGTTGTTTGTTTAGCTATATATATATATATATATATATATATATATATATATATATATATATATATATATATATATATATATATATATATAGCTAAACAAACAACTTAACATTATAAGCAACATACTAAAAAGTCTCCCAGTCTAACATCATACTAGAGCACAACCACATCATATATATATATATATATATATATATATATATATATATATATATATATATATATATATATATATATATGTATATGGTGGTGAGCTGAGATCGTCCATCTTTGCAATGAAGGCCAAGATACTCATGCAGACTAAATTTATGCTGAAGGAAAAGGTGGTGGACCAGTCTCGAGCTAAAGGCCAAAGATTGTGTGCTTGCATGTATTGTGATGTCCTTTGTATTTTCGGGAACTAACTAAGCATTGGCTTATAGTTGTGGGT
Organism: Lactuca saligna; assembly: GCF_052625555.1. Lineage (NCBI taxonomy): Eukaryota > Viridiplantae > Streptophyta > Magnoliopsida > Asterales > Asteraceae > Lactuca > Lactuca saligna. Next base: position 140,232,637 of record NC_136420.1, read on the forward strand.
TAAATTTTTTAGGTACATCATATGATTATAGGAATTATAATACTTTGATTTTTGTGGAATATGACTTATGGAACAAATGGGTTATCGGTGTTTAATTATTTGAAAATAATTTTTTTTTTAAATTGAAAATTTTATTTTGAAAATTACGGTGTTATATCATTTTTTTAATTCAAGCATTGATGGCCCTTTTAAAGGTTCCTCTGACTGCAAGGGTGAATTTACCTCAAGTCTCGATCCCAAGATACACAAGCTCACCTAAGAATTATTTGTCTCTCCATAGATATTAGACATAGCATTGAGATTGTTAGAACACTCATGAGTACTTCAAATAGAGATATAGGTATTTTAAAAACTCGTGCTTAGAGATTAATTCATAGATCTAGTATTCGTCTCACGTGATATAGGTATTGGGTCACTATGTTCTTCTCATATAAGGCTTTGTTATAATCTGTAAGGACGTCAGCACATGTTTGGGTAAGTTTTTCTAGGTGAGATTCACATTCATGCATGCTATAACTATTTGACCATATGATAATTTTTACATATTCACTGACATTGATGGTTCATTCCCTTGCCATGAGGAAGTAGTTCCATTTTAGCATTGTGGATCCATCTTCGATGTCATAACCCATCTTCGCAACGAGACATAGCTTCCCTCGCTTCCTTTTGTTATTAATTTCCTTATCTTCTTCTTTAGAGGACTATACATGATGTTCTCTTCACACTTGTACCACAAAAGCTTTTTCAATTGCTCTTTCCTTGTCTTAAATCTACTAATCCATTCTAAGATAGAATGTTTTTTCCCTTAACCACATTGGCCATATAGTCTCTAGCAAAGTGATTCTCCTTGTCACATCTATGGAATATGAGAACTCCGTCTTTCTTATCTTCGGTTCCACATGCGGTGTTAGAAGGTTTGTCATCATTTTGTGCTTTAGTGGTGTTGCTATGCATCAAAGGTTTGTTCTCAGAGCATCATTGATATGGTAGGTTTCGAGGGTATCTTAGTGATAGATTGTAATGGTTGGGGATTTTTTTTTGATGTAACTGCGATTAAAGGGAGGTCTAGTAACCTGGTTAGTTTTGCAATAATTTGGTAGTGGAAGCCTGTTGAGTAGTTGGATAACCAATGGTACGGAATTTTGAAGAACTTCTGCATTATCTAGCTCCATTTATCCTTCATATGATTGTATTATATTTCATATGAGGCTTGATATGAGGAATCTCCAGTATTAGGATACTGAGCCGATCTGATGGGTATTGTGGTGCGTGGGCCACCAAGGTGAGTGGCCTGCCAAGATCTATAAAGTCTTTAATCACCATTGAATATTGAGCTAGAAGTTCATTGTAGAGTTTGTAAAGAGAAAGAGTTTTGGTCTTGTTATCTCCTTGAACTATCATCTTCTCCAGAGTCCACTCTTTCCACTAACCATTTGAAAGTTTGGTGGCGATTAGGTTTAAAATTTTGAAGCAGTCATCAAATCTTTCCCAGTGTGAGCTTTAAAGTTATTCAACTCGTTCATGGTTGTGGTTAGGTTCTTGTCTTGATTTTGTTCGGTTCCTTCATAGACATTCTTAAGAACTTTCCAGATTTATTTTGCAGATTTGCAATTAATAATATGATCAAAGGTGTCAAGACGAACTCAAAAAGAGATTTTATAAAAAGCAATTTCAACTTTCGCCATCATTTTTATGTCGTTGTCGGTAGGTCTGGTCATCGCAAATTAAGTACCTCCATGTCTGACTTGAGTTCCATCAGTGACAATAGGTGTAAAGATATGTACGTGTGGTACTTTTTCTATAGATCTACAAACTTCATTTCAGAGTCTTCATAAATATCTCTCCATTTTCTGAGATACATGATGATATTCACTTGCAACAAGTATTGGAGCCCGATTAGAACCTCCAACACTGTTAGACACATTTAGCGAGTAAAGTTGTTCCATTTCCATGATTTGAAAAATATGAGCTAATTGGTATAGAAGGCTTTTTAAATAAGAGTTTTTCTTTAGAAAAGATTTTGTATTTTCAAAGAAAGTTAAAAAGCAACCACTTTAGCTTTTATACCAATTATTAGGAGAAGAGCTTAGTGACACAGATATTATGGTGTGGGGGTTAAGTTAATCTCATGGATATTTAATAAATCTCAACAATAATAAATTAGCAGCATTATAATAGAAACATAGAAACAAAATACATCATTAATATAGAAAGTTAAAGAAATACTTGTTGAATCATACCTTAGTTTAGAGTCAGACATGATTTTTTAAATGGTGAACAACAAAGTATGAATGATAAGGCAACTTGTATTTCAAAGTTATAAGGTTACAAGGAAGATGGAATCAGACACAATTTCTAACAATAACAAACACTATCTATTTATTGAAGAAAATAGTAAAATTATACAAAAATATAGTAAAAAGTAATTGTAAATTCGACGGTTATGCTTCCCATACTTGGAACTCGCAACAGCAACCTAACACACAAAGTCAATAAAGATAATCATTACTTTTTGAAATTACGGTATCACAAAAGGCAAAAACTCTTTTCAACTCTTTGCAACGCCTCACTTATCTCAGGTCTTCTTAAGTCTTCAGTCAGAACAATACAACTCCTCGTTATCTCTTCTCATTAAAACACTTTCCTACTCTAGCCATTCAAGTCCTCGCATCACAAATACATTCCTTAGCTGCGGAGGGTCACTTCTATGTATCAACCCTTACCCTTAAGACATTCAATGTCATTTTGCAAAACTACATGACTGAAGCAATAACTATTTTATAGAAAGAGATTTTCTCAGAAACATTGGGACTCTCTGATGAGTTCATTCAATACCTATCCTTGGAACAATATGGTCTGGATCAAGATCCAAAATGGACGAGGAAATTATTTTGGAAGGACCAAACATGTCGCCAAAATCTTATGTTCATGAGGAGATAATTCTAGAAGGGCATGAGATCCCATAAAAATAAATGTGTACGAAGTTATGACTATTGCATCCTATGTGATATCTCATTATTCACCATTAACAAAAGTCTCATCAGAAACTTCTGTTAAGTTAACCACGAAAACTCAACCTCTTCCAGAAGGAGTAAGAATGGACAAATTTGAAATTGAACAGTGCTCTAAATGTCATGACCTTGATACATTAGATGACCTATCACTTAGACCTATATTGAAGTCCAAACTTTACAAAAGTAAAATACCAAAATTTAGCAAACCTTACATTCTGTCACCAAAGGATGAAGCAAAGCAAGCCTTAAAAGATTAAATTAAATTTCACATTCAGAAAAAGGCAGGCTGAGTCAAATCCCAAGTTTGCAAAGAACAAAAAGGTCAAATTTTTCAAAGAAAAAGTTTTTATCAAACTCTGTTCTCAAAATATCTCTTCAAAATGACTCTGCACAACACACTTCTATCAAATCTGACTCTTCGCAAAAATTCAAAAGGGATGAAAAGGTCAAAAGTCCAACCATGTCACCAATTTTCCTTCAAAGCCTCACAGCCCCAAAGCTACGAAAATTAACTAAATATTTGTATTTAATTAGATGCACCTTAAGTATGAACAAGAAACATAAAAATAATCTAACCAAAATAATCAATAGAAAGTAAATAACACATAAGTTCTCCAAATTGTTTCGTTCACCAATAAAAGAGTTTTTGCCTTCACCAAGGAGACGGGTTTGTCACAAAGACGATAGACACAAACCCACGATCACAACATTAGGATTTGCCCTAATGTTGTATATATACTAATCTATACATATATATCCCTTTATTGAAGGGATTGCATCTAATGTAAACTAAAGATCAGATCCTTATCATAAAGATTATAGACTAATATATATTCTATATTTATCTATAATAACTACCTAATATACAAAATATTACAATCGGATAACTATACTATAAGCTGACACTGTTGAACTTCAGACGCTAGCGTTGTTGACTTGTATAAGTTGAGGCTGATAGATCCATATGTCATGTGTTTGACTCATCAGATCATAAGGTGTGATCTTACATTAACATCGTGGTTTTTAGTCCTCAAACAAGGCTTCTAACCAAAAACTCAAAACAGCGATGATTGATGACACCAAAGTCGTCAATAAAAGGACAAGCCAAATGAAAACTCTCAAATGTAAAAAATCATGAGAAACACATTGATCATGTTCCTAAATCCAAACCTAGGTAGGCAAATAAACTGAACTTTTTTCACTTATACACCTATTAAGAAAACTACATCTATGTCTAAGAAAGTAGATTTTATCTAAAAAGGGATTTGGAGATGAAAATATGTCAAGAACACTATGTCATCAAAAGTTAGGATACCACACACCACAACAACACCTAAAACTACATTGTATTTTTATAGATACGTTAACAAATCATTCTATGTTGTTGCATTGGGTGCACACATTAACTAACTGCTTATGCAAGCAATGTTCAAGGAGGATCATGAAATAGAATGGTTAATTGATAACGCATGCTCCTTGTACATGATAGGATGGTTGGAATAACTTCATAACTAAGGAAGCCACACATGTTGGTCACATAAGTTTTGGAAATTATGTAAATAGAACTATATGAGGATACGGTGTTTTGATAAAGAATATTCTTGATTAAAAGGGTTGTCTATGTTGAAGGTTTAAAACACAATGTGATAAGTGATGAGCAACTCTGCAAAGCTTTTCATCTCGTTCAATTCGATGATGAATACATCTATATCATGACGAAAGACAGATCAAGATGTCTAGTTAAATCAAAGGTTGTATGAACAATGTTCCCATTAGATATTTCTCTCAGCATCGGTAAACTACAATTGTGTTTTCTGTCAAAGGAGTCTCCAAGGTCAGTTGGCAATGGCAACGGAAGCTTGCTCACTTTAATTTTTGATATATCAATAACTTGGTTACCATAGAAATGGTGCAAGGATTGCCTCTCCTCAAATTTACAAATGACACTTTATGCCCTTCTTGTGAGTGTTGAAAATAAATGAAAGGGATCCATTTGATGATCTTTGATTCATTAATTATAGAACCTTTCGAGTTACTTCACATTGATCTTGGCAGTCCATCCACTATTTCCAGTCTACGTCATAAGAAGTACATTTTAGTTGTCATTGATGATTATACTCGGTTCACATGGATTTTTCTTCATGAGACTGAAATTAAAGACATCATAGACCTTAACATCATCAAGGAAATCAAATTGTGGATAAAGCTTCCTATCATAAAGATTCAAAGTGAAAATAGAATAAAATTATAAATGACTTCTTGGTGTCCAACGGAATCAATCATAGCTTCTCGACACCATACATATTGTTGCAGTGTTGTAATAGAATGGTGGGGTAGAAAGAAGGAACACAACTCTTGTAGAAGCTGCTACGTCCATGCCCCACTTTGTAAACTTACCTCTCTACATTTAGGAAGAAGTAGTTTCAGATCCATCCTTTAGTGTAGAACTGAAGCATCATCACCAAATACCTCAACAAGACTCCATATGAAGGTTTAAACAATCATAAACCCAATGTTTGTTTCATTTATATCTTTGGTTATAGGGGTTTCGTGCACAACAACAAGGATTATTTGATCAAGTTTGCACCCAAATCACATGAATGAATCTTTTTATGTTCTTCAACAAACTAATTTTCATATAGAGTTCTGATTGAAGAACAGGATAAGTGAAAAAATCTTCGACATGAAATTTGATGACTTCCATGTTTGGAATATTGCTCCATTCAATGAAAAAAGTTTATTATGGAGAATGAAATTCCAATCCAATCTGTACCTCTCAAAATCATTGAAGTTAATTATGGAACTCTTTTTCATCCTCCAGAGACTGCGAGACTATCATAAAATTTAGTTTCACCTACTACACAATTGAAACATACTGATGTCATTAGACCATCGCTCTCCTAAGACTCCTCGCATATGACTTCCACCACACCAGTTGAAGGGTAAAGCATCCCTCTAATCCATCAATATTCATAAATATTGAGCTTCTAGTTAAAGACGAAATTGTTTCCGTTGTCAACAATCGATCGCATGTCTCTGAAGAATCAAAATATGTTGTTGGAGAGATAGAAACTGGTGAAGTTCCCATAATTACCATTACTTCGGACTAGGCAGAACCATCAACTTCACAGGGGGGGCCTTCATCAACATCCGAGCAACCGATTCCTTTGTTTCAAGACTTATCAATAGGATGTTCTTAAATCGAGGGGGAATAAGTTCATGACATTCAAAGTGAAATGCCTCCTAAAGTTGAAGACATTCCATATAATACAGTTGTTAAACATCATCAATGATGTCTACACATATAGACTAGTTATCATCCACCTTAACAAATAATAGGAAGTCCTTCTACTAGTATTAGAAATCGATCATCTGGATACTTGACAAAACATTGTATGTTTATGGTATTCATGTCATTAACTGTGCCGACAACAATCAAAGAAGCGATTCTGGATCATGACTGGCTCATTATAATACAATAGCAGCTTGCAGAGTTCAAGTGAAATAAATTTTGGAGACTTGTTCCCAAGACAAAGACACATACCATAGTTGGAACTCGCTGGGTTTTTTGCAATAAAATAGATGATATAGGTATGGTAATAAGGAACAAAGCTCGACTCATAGAAAAAGGTTGTAGTCAATTAGAAGGAATTGACTATGAAGAATCATATCCTCCAGTACCAAGACAAAGGAAATATGCATCTTCCTGGTATATATGAGCTCATAAAAATGTCAAAGTACATCAGATGGACATAAAATGTACATTCTTAAATAGAAAACTAAAAGAATAGGTATACTTACAACAACCTTCAGGTTTGGAGAATCTTGATCTTCCTCATTATTGGTATATGTTGGAGAGAGTTGTTTATGGTTTGAAGCAAGCACCTAGGGCTAGGTATGAAACTCTTTATATGCTACTTATTTATTCTAGATACAAGTGTGAGGTCATTGGTCCTACCCTTTTCTACATTCAAGTGAAAAGCATTTGATTCTTGTACAAATCGACAAGGATGACATTATTTTTGGCTCAACTGATCAAGTTTTGGTAAATGACTTTGCTAAGATCATGAAAAGTTAGTTCCAAATGACCATGAATAAAGAGATTAATTTCTTTCTTGGTCTTCAAATCAAGAAAGTCGCATAAGTAATCTTCATTCGTCAAGAAAAGTACACCAGCGAACTGTTAATGAAATATTCAATGGATAACTATTCTCGGGCAAAGATCCCACCATAGAATCAATTGATCAAAAGGTATAGTGAGGAATTATTGGTTCTGTACTATACATGACCGCCACTAGGTCGGATATTGCCTTAGGAATGGGTTTGTTTCCTAGATACCAAGTTGATCCAAAAAGTTTCTTATCTAACTAGATCCAAATAGATTTCTAAACACCTTAAAGGGAGCAAAACTTTGGGTCTTTGGTACCCATCAAGGAACGACTTCAGTCTGCAATCCTTAATGGATTCGGATCATGCAAGATGCCGATAAGATTGCAACAAAACTTCTAGAGGATGCCAATTTCTTGGTGGAATACTAGTTTGCTAGCTATCTACAAAACAAAGTTGTGTCTCACTAACCACTGCATAGCATAATACATTACGACAGGAAGCTACTGCTCACAAGTCTTATGGAAAAAAACACAACTTATGTATTACAACTATAGATTGATTTGTGTCCCAGTTTACTATGATTCTTATAGTACCATTGCTATTTCGTAAAATTCTATTCAACACTCTAAGACAAAACACGTTGAATTGCGGTACCACTTCATTAAGGATCTTGTACTTAAAGGTAAAATTGAACTCATATTTGTTCCTACCCATGAAAAAATAGTTGATGTTTTCACCAAAGCACTTGATTCCATTAAATTTGATGGATTATTAGATATGTTAGGAATGTTGAATCATGAACCTCAGTTTTTCAATGGATAAGTGGCAAATATTGCAATGTCTTCGCATCAAACAAATAGATATACTTTATTCATCTTGTCACCGCAAAATATTTAAAGCACATTTATTTTTCTATGTTTTGAAGTTTATTAATTTAAGTCTAACTATGGAGCATAGATTTCATAAATTATTACTCAGTATATGTTAGAGCATGAAATGCTCTACTATAATGAGTAATTTATTTGGTTAGAATATTCCATTTTATGGAGAGCATAACTAGTTTATAAAGTGGAGTGTGAGTGGTCATTAGTTTTATGAGTACACCCATGTAGACTTTTAAAGTAATAGAGAGTTGGCTGGGGAATTCTCCGTAGCCACAAGATTTGTTCATGTACCATTATGATTATCTCCATGTATCCATTATTGTTTACTCACATGTTTTGTTCAGTATATTCATACACGATTATCTTCTTCATATTATCATTCCAGACTAATCCAATCAATAAATGGGAACCTAAAAGTGTTATAAGAGCGAGACCTTGAATATCTAGGCAATTATTTCAAGGGATCAATCCCGATTGGTTTATGATCCTGAAGATTTTCTTAATTTTATGTGAGATGTTTACTGCTTTGTTGGTGATGTTGTTTGAAAAAATAAGAATTATGTTGTTACTATTTGTACATTTTGCCAGTGTTAAACCTAAGTTCATGAAGAAATTTATATTTTGCTAAAGAAGATGAAGTTTTTACCGAACAGTGATGTTCGATCTTTTTTAAAAATGTGATTTGAAAAGGACAAAAATATTGTTAGAGGGTAAAAGATTTTAACACAAGTTTAAGAAGCTTCGATGATATGGACTTTAGTTTGCATGTTTTTTGTCTGAGAATAAAAATTTTATTACTTGTGGTACATGGTTGTGTTGACGAGTTTTCTGAAAATATGTAAACATAAAAATTTGTCTATATTGTGTGTTGGAAAGTGCAACAATTCCTTCTCATGTTGGCGAGTATACTCACACATCCATCAACTTTTCATTTGTCTCACCTACCACCCAACAAGCCTACTATCAGAAACCAACTTCAATTCATTGTCTTCACCTTTTTGTTGGGTTCTATGAGTGATTGTCCAAAGATACTTCCAGTCGGGTCCACTACAACTTGGAGGGTGTTGCATGCATGCACTCTATGACCAATTCCAAGGTATCAAAGGTCGAACTACACCTTTCGTCACCTTATTAATTTCACATGTCCATTGTCGGCCCTATCCACTAGGCATGACAACTCTTTATGAGCTTTTCACCATTCCAATGCCACCTTTTCTGTTTGTTGTTCGAACATAAACATGGATCCTAATTGAATCCAAATTAGTGAATTTCGGACTGAAAGCATACCCCCATTTTGGACTCAGTTGAGTCTGAATAACCAAACCTCGTACGACATGTTTCCTTTTGTTTTGACCCAAATTTTGTTAACCCATATTATTCTTGTTCGGATCGACGTTGGATTCACAAGATCTAATTAAACATTATATGAAAGTTATGTTTATAAAGAGTTTTAATTAAGATAAAAGAGCTAAGATGTTTTGAAAAGATATTTTGAATGAATACTTGAGCACTCATGTACGATTAGGAAATGAATTGTGTATTCCTTCAAATTTCATGACTAATGATACTAAGATATTCCATCGTAGGGTAGTGTGGTATTGTAGACAAACCTAAAACTAAGACTAGTTACCTATTATATAATATTGGTGGTTTAATAACTCACACATAACCATTAAAAAACTATGAAAAATGAGAGAACATGTAACATAAGGTCCTATATCCTAACTGTAACATTTTTTATCTTGGATAAATTGAATTAGTGTTTCGAAAGGTTAAAGATTGAATTTAGTGAAAAAAGGGTCCTCATGACGTGCGACATGGAGGCTCATAACGTGAGGAGCGTTGCATGAAGATTCCATACGGGACTGAGCTCACGATGTGACAAGCGTTGTAGCCCTAGCCCATGAAGTTTTAGGGTTTCCTACGTATTTAATCCCCCTTAATTCAGTTATAAGGTTCATTTCACCGCCTCCGCCTTCCACTAACCCAGAAAATCCTAACCTTAACCTATTTGGTGATTTTTGATCCATTCTTGGTGATTTGATCGCTGGAACGAAGAGAAGAAGAGGTCCTAGAGTGTTGGTTATTGATTGATCAGATATGGAATAAATAATTCATGAAGATTGGTTTGTGGATGATTATCCATGGTCATTTAGTTTTGAAGGAGCTCTTAATTGTTTTGTAACCGGCTACTTCACACAAAATTCACTCATTTCTAGTAAGAAATGTCAATGTGCAAAGTTCAATGGTTATCCACTTGATCATGATCATCATAAAATGTTGCTTCATCGTTTGGTAACAACTTATCATGAAAGAAGGAAGAAGAAGAAATATGATGAAGCAATTGAAAGAATTCTTCTGGATGAATTCATACACGGTGATAATGTTCTTACATTTTACCCGTATGTTCTTGAAGTTCAAGATAAGAAGATTCAAGTTGATTTTTCATGAAGATGAAAAAGTTTATTGCTTGATTGGAGTTCAAACCGATGGTATTTTGTGTTCTTGTGATTCGTTTAAAGGAATGATTCCTTATCAAAATTTGTTAATCCAAGAAATTCACAAGTATCAAACTCCAAAAGATATGATCCAAACTTGTCAAGTTGAAGTTGTGGAAAATGGGTTTGTTCATGAATTCAAATCTCCAAGTTCCAAGAAGATTAAAAGGAAAAAGAATAAGAAGATCAAACGTAAAAGCAAGCGGGTTTATTCACAAAAATTGTCTAATGTTTATTGCGAAGTTGAAATCTGTGAAGCAAATTTGGGTTCCAAATTAACAATCTCCAAGTGTTGCATTAAATTTGAAGTCAAAAACCAAAAGTGTTTATGGTTCTTATGAATATGTTCTTAGATCATCGAAGAACACAAAGAACAAGTTGTACAACACGCATCATGAATGGTACAATGTTCAAATTGAATATTTTCTCATTCCAACAAAAGAACGAATATCATCTAAATTTGATTCGTTCGTTGCAAATGGAACTCGGATTGTCAAAAAAATGTATCACAAATTATCAAATAGATTCAAAAACGTCCATGATTTTGATTCATACTTTGCGTTTTTCATTTTTGATCGATTTGTCTCATTGGATCTAATTCATTTCAACCCCGTTGTTAATCCAATTATTTTTGTTTAGATAAAAACTAAAATCAAACTCATTTTTTTAATTTTCGAAATTTACTGTTCACTAAATTAAACTTTGAGCCCAAATATTCAAGATTGTCACTATTCATTGAGTCCAAATCTAAATTAAGCCCAAACTTAAATTTTCGAGTACTGTTCATAATATTTCAAGCCCAACCGATTTTTCTTTAAATTCAATTCTACAATTGTTGGTCGTAAGTTGACATGTACACAAGCATCTCTTACTTGTACCATCAGATCGTCATGTTTCTTCTTAATCGATTGTTCTTAATTTGATTTCTAATATTTGTTAATTGAGTCTTCTTCAATGATGATTTCATTGATATCCGTTCTTTGTTTGTATTACAAGTCTCGTAATTAAAAGGCAAACAAGTTTCTGAAAGCCTAAATTGAAGTCATTTTTTTCTTATTCAAAATTGATTTTAATGTTCGATGGTCTAAAACGAACAAGCAATATATAATTTTGGTATTGAAATCGACTTCGAATGTTGATGATTTAAGGTAGATTTTTTGATAGCGAATAGGAAGGATGAGTGACTGAAAGCGAACAGTGAAGAATGCTCAGTCGAATGTTTATAGATGGTTGGAAATTCGATTTTGATATCTTGTACTTAATAACCAAAGGGATGGTATTCGATTTTGATTTTGGGGATTCAATTTTGCAGTCGATGATCGAAGAGTTGATTTCAAACCGGGTATTGATGTTTTGGATTGAATGAAAAGTGAAGACATGGGTTTTGAGGTTTGATTGATGATGGTTGAAATCTTTGAGAATTGAAGGATCTGTATATGTTTTTTATGTTGAGGGGTTGATAATTAAGATTTATTACCTTGAATTTGATAGTCGACGACTTGGTTGGAGTTTGAATTCATTTTTGGAGTCGATAACATAAGAATGACTTTGTTTTGGGTTGATTGTTTAAGATGTCAAATTTGATTTTGAATCCTATAATGAAAGTGAAGATTGAGTTTGATGTGTAAAACAACGGCTTGTTATTGACTGATGGTGGATTCGATTTTTTATAGTCAAATGAGAATCAAGGTTGAAAAGCTGATATTGAATATTTCTATGCTCAATGGTCAATAACTTGGATTGATAAATTTTGAAGACTATGGTTGATTGCTAAAAGTGAACACTGATTGCTTATGTCAATAACTTGAATTGATAATTTTTGAAGGCGAAGAGTGTGTTTTCTAACAGTCAAGTTATTAAAAATTAAGGGTGTGTTGGTCGATACTTGAGTTGATGTTGACTTTAAAATTGATGTTTGAAGTCTGTGATATTGTGATTTGATTTGGTTTGAACACTAAACAAAAGGATAAATTTTTGAAGTTTGTTAAACAAGTGTGATAGAGAAGGTCTTGTGGTTGATTTGTTTATCAAGGACCCGTGTTTCGTTAATGAATTGTTGAGATAAAAAGCGAAGGACGTGATTCGATTGTGAATTTTCTTAGTTAACTATACCACTCGTGTTCACTGTGTAACGAAGTGAATTGGGAAAGAAAACAAAAACTTTCTATTTGGGTCCTTGTTCTTTTAATAAAATGGCAATTTCCACCCAACTTCGACATTGGTGTAAAAAGTTTATGAAGAAGGAAAAAGTTTCTCATTTAGTCCTTACAATTTTGACATTTTGGCAGAAAATACCCCACTTCTAAGTTGGAGTAACAATGCTGAGAAATTGAAGAGTTTAAAAGTTTGGCGCAACGGCTCCTTTCAAATTTTGAAAGTGACAATTTTTACTCGGATTTTGAAAATTCTTGCAACTCCCACCCGAAAGTCGAAAATTTTCACAAATTTGGAAATTTTCTGAGGCTCGTTCATGATTGTTTTTCCATGCAAGTTTTTTGAGGTTTTATTTTTGGCACACATCAACGGGGAGTTATGTGAAGATTATTCCTTTGGCGCTTCTCACCCTTAATGGGTTTGTAATCATATTTTTTATTATAAAAAGGGGGAGACTGATAAGTGGGTAATCGAAGCTTCGAGTATTCATTTACAGATTTGAAAACCGATATCATTTCAAGGGAAGTTTGGTCTTGATCGTACGAGCTCGTTGGATATTAAATTCGGGACATCCAATCCTAACTTTGAGGGGGAGAATGTTTGGATGCAAAGTCACGCTTGGATGTTTTAGTGCTTACCCTCTTGTATTATGTAATGAGTTGTCTTTCCTATGAAAAGGAAGTGAGTGACACTCATTTATGTAATGATCATTTTGGTGTGTTAATTTTACAGATATAAATTGCAAGACCCATTTGTACTATTTCTATAAAAAAAAACCTAATGAGAGCTTGATCTATATTTATTTTCTCCCTATGTTCATGACTTTTATGATAATTCACTAAATCTAATCAATTCCGCATTTGTCATCATAATCATCACCATTACACATTCTCCATGATTTAGTCTTATAGATTTGAAGTATGGTTATAAATTATGGATCTTGCTTGAGGTGGGGCCATTTCTTGTCATTTTGACCTAAGATAAGTTTAGGACATGAATGTCCACCATGTAACCATTTTTATTGGCCTTTGGAGTCCTTCTTAGCTTCAAATAGAGTTGGGGTAGATGGATGGATGGATTAAGGACTTAAAAATTGGATTTTAGCCTCAGAGCATTCTCACGATATGAGACACAAGGTCTCTCGACGTGAGGAGTGTATGATCCCACTTCTAGCTATTTTTTTAGGCTCACGACATAAGGGCAGCCCGTGACTTTCCTTTTACTAAGTTGGCTAGCTTGAGTCGTGATGAGCTAGGATTTGACCAAGTGAGTTGTCATGACGTGACCAGAGTCTGGCCACAACGTCAGATGTGGTTTTAAGTGATGTTAAGTTTGGGTAAAATTAGGATATTGGTACATGTTGGGCTTTTGTTGCTATTAGTTTAGGACTAAGATGCTTATTTTGGATTTTGGGCTTTTAGTCATGTGGTTTGGGCCTTAGCCTTGTGCCAAGTTGGATGAAGGGTAAAAAGGTCTTGTACCCTAATTTGGACAAATAGTGTGAGTAATGAGCTAGTTATTGACGGGTTGTCATTTTGGTGTTTGATAACGCATGAATTTTAGCGAATCTGTAGTAATATTTATTCGTGGGTTCAGCTATTGAGGTGAGTCACATCACTGTAATATGGGTCGAAGGCACCAATATCGGTCCATTTGGTTTATACATTATAGGAAGACCATTGGGTGGCCCTTGGTATTTGTGTGAAAGACCCGAAGGTGGCTCCTAGAAAATTTGTATACAAGACCAGAGTTTGAACTCTGTCAGTAAAGTAGATAGTTAGTTGTAGGTTGTATGCTAGTTTTCTTTACGATACTTGCATGGAAGACCAGGAGGTGGCTCCTAGCACTTATCTGTATGACCCAGGGTTTTCGTCCCTAGCCCGACAAGAAAGACCATGATATGGCTCGTGACATAATGGAAAGACTATGGTTGGCACACAGCACCCTTTACGACATGCATGACTTGTATGATATGCTTTATATGTATAGTATGTGGTATTTTTGGGAGCTCACTAAGATGTGTGCTTACAGTTTATGGATCATGGTTTTCAGGTACTTCTTGTTCAAAAAGGAAGGGCACGGCTTGATCGCAGCGCATACACCCATGTTTTCTGCATCTTAGTGATTCTGGGATTGTACTCTAATAAATATTCTCTATGTTATACTTTGAATATTTAAGTAAAAGCTACTTGGTGTTTTGATTATATTAAAAAAGAAATTTTTATCATATGATTTTTAGGACGTTACAAGTTGGTATTAGAGCCTTGGTTTGAGAGATTAGGGATACTCTCGGGTATGCCTGGACTCAAACTGAGAATTTGGTGAAATTTTTCATAAAATAAATGTTTTATTAAAATGGTTTCTAATCAAAGAAAGGGGTGTGTTGTGTGTAATCGGCTGAGCTCAAGTAAGTGTAGAATACCAGTACATGTTTATTATGGGATATGCTATGATTATGAGAATTGCATCCTAGATTAGGTCTAAGGATCTGCTCAGTATTTTATGATTCGATAGATGCCTTTATATTCCTGATTGTATGAGCTTTTAGAATTGCATGCTAGTATGATTTTAGATCAACGTATAGAATATCATGAGTAAGGATATGTTGGTTAGATTTTCCGTTTCCTGAATGCTACTTCCTTTTTGCTTTATGGGATTCTTAGTGATGTGGATCAACAACTAAGTGAATATGCTAAGTCACATGCTGCATGGGTTAAATAATCTCAAAGTGATAGATTTGACACTATTGTGCAGCTCTTTTCTGAGCCTAACCATTTTAGGGTTGAGTCTTTTACTCGAAGGATTATCTAATCTATGTTGCATGTGACTATATGGATGAGCCAGTTTGTTGAATATTTGGTGCATAAGTTTGAGAAGGTCACTTAGAAGATTCAGGATGATTCTTAAGGAAATTATGCATAGGTGTAGAAGGTGGTAGTGGGCTTATACTAATGAAAGAACTGGATCTATACTCAAATCGGGAAGATTCTTGGAGAATCTAGGAAGCTTGTAGGAGGAGGATTCTTGGGTATATTCTGATCATTTTCATGTTGTATTTCACTTGGTAATGAGCACTTAGGAAGGAGGTTCTAGTTCTGGTTCCTGCTCAATTGTGATTACTGAGCCAATTAGCGAGCTGATGCGGGAGGTCATCTCATCGGATATTACCTATGGTATTTTGGAGCAGACTCATGTGATCTTTGGTACGGTCAAGGAAGGGATTCTGGAGATACTAGATGAGTGCTTGGGAACATTCTGTACTGAGGTTATGGTTATCATTGGAGCTTGCACTCATTCTTTTCGTGAGTTTCGTGCTTACGGAGCTCCCACTTTCTCTAGGGAGAAGGACCCCATTGTAAGTAAGAGATAGTTAACAGATATGGCTAACACGTTCAGCACGAGTTTTTATCCCAATGAGTCGAAGCTCAGATTTGCTTCCTGCCTTTTGAAGGATAGTACATGGGACTAGTGGGAGGAAGTAGGACATGAGGTGGGTGATGAAGATGTTAATGCCATGATGTGGAATGATTCTTTGACAAGGTTCTAAGCTGAGTTTGCACCGATGTTTGACGTGCAGTAGTTGGCACATGAGTTTCAGGATCTTCTCCTAACTACTGAGATTATGGCAGAGATCACTACCAAGTTCCGTGAGAGGGCTTTATTGGTTCCGCAGTATGTGGCGGACGAGGAGATAAATAAGGTAAGGTATTATGATATGTTTAGGGATGACATCAGGGAGTTTGTGAGTATTTCAAGGTGCACGACCCTGAATTATATGATTTCTAGAGCCCGAGAGTTGGAGATCAATTTAGAGCACCTAGGTAAGAGGGGGCAAGATCAGGTGCAGGTAGTGGATAGTCCCGGGAAGAGACCCAAGACTTCAGATCAACGATTAAGGGGCCAGCAGGGTTGGGGTCAATGCAGCACGTGCGGGAAACTGTACTATGGGGTTTCTCATTCTAGGGGTATGGGCAGCTACAAGTGTGGTAGGGTTGGTCATGTCAGTAAGGATTATCCTCAGGGGCAAGCCCGTCATGTTTTCACTGCAACCAAATGGGCCACAAGAAGAGCAATTGTCCGATCTCTACACCTTCTCCGTTTACATTGAGGATCACTGATGGTCGTTGAGGTAGGGCATGAGCCCCTGTAGGGAGGAGCTGAGCATTGTCAGACAGTGGAGGCTAGGACTCCAGCAAACAATATTGCAAGAATGTTTCCTTTCCTCTTCTGTCTGATTATTATCATTATTTACATTATTGGGGATTTTGTATCGGTTTGGGTAAGCATTATCTTTGGTTTAGTTCTCTGATATTGATTTAGTGGTGTCATCAAGAATTATTATATGCCATTTACATGCCATGAGTCATTAGTGGTTTAGAAAGGGTTGCATTTTGTTGAGAGGGTTGCAATGTGTTCAGTTTTTATTCTGGTTCTTGGTCCAGATCGTTTTAGGGGTATTTGTGTGGAAGGTCCATGGTCAGGTTCAGCGGGTTAATTCTCTAGTATCGTCGGGTTTTAGTGGTTTTAGCATTTGAACTTGGTTGGCTATTGGGAGTGCTAAGGGAAGTGGTCTATTGATAAGGTTTTGGTCTTTTCACTAGTATAAAGGAATTTAAGATTTAGGTGTTGTATCATTAAAAGCGTTGGGAGTTTTCAGATTTGTTGGGATTTCAAGGAGTGTTCATCTGGTATTCAAGGGTTATGTAGTCTTTGAGTTTGGCTAGTAATGGAACCCCAACATTGGTAAGCACAGGTTGTCAACGGTTCAATCTTAATGGGGTAAGATGGCATGGGAATCCTTCAAATCTTGTGTGTTAGGAGAGCTTCATCGAATCAAAGTGGGGGAGAACCATTCATATTTTTGTGAGCGAAATTAGGCATGAAACTAGGATGAGTTTCACATCCCCATCGGGGAGGAAGGTAGCCCAAGTGGCTATCTGGACTGAGGATTATGTGAATTACCAGTTCTAGAAAATTCCAGTACTGGTTCGCGCCTTCTCGGTGATGGATAGAAGGCTTTTGGTGGACCCAGTTTAGGGTTCCAGGCATGACTCGCATGTTGTTTGGGTGCTTAGTCGAGTGCATGTTCGACTCTGGATATGTATGGATGGATTGATAGATGAATGGTAAGACCATGGGGGTGACCATGGTAAAATAGGAGTGTTTTAAGACTATGCGGTGACCCGTAGCATCCACTAGGTTGGTAGTTAGTGTAGGAGTGTTGTAAGACTGGGGGATGTCCCATAGCATTCACTAGGTTGGAAGTTAGTGTATGAGTGTTTTAAGACTGCGGGGTAGCCTATAGCATTCACTAGGTTGGTAGTTAGTGTAGAAGTGTTGTAGGACTACGGGGTGGCCCATAGGATTCACTAGGTTGGCATTTAGTATGGGAGTGTTGTAAGACTGCGTGGTGGCACATAGCATTCACCGGTCCTTATGCAGTGATGAGGGTGTAGGAAATCTAGGATTGGTTATTGATTTCTTCGGAGAGTTGGTCAGTTTGAAAAGTTTTGGGAAGCCCACAACATTCATGGAATTAGGAAAGTGGTAGCTCATTGGAGATCCGGTGTTATATAAGACTATAGTTGGTCAAGTAGCATTCACTTTCAGTATTGGATTTGGTGGCGTGAAGTTTATTGGGCTAATATGATCGGTTGGACCCATAGGTGGAAAGATAGGTTGGGTAATTATTGCCTGATGAGGTTTTCTTTCGGGAGTCGCATGGGGCGACTGTGTGTGTCTTTTGACTTAGCAATCGGGCAGGAATCTGGCGAATCGGTGATTTGGCAGGTAAGTTGGGACCGTGGAGGTCTCGGCTGCTTATAGAAAGTAGCTAGGGCGCAGCAAGATGAGTCGGCCAATATAGGTGATTTAGGATTCATTTGTAGTGTCACTTGGTATTCGAGGAAGTTGCTAAGTTACTTTTAGTTCGGATTAAATAATCTCAGAGTAATTGATTTAACCCTGTTGTGCATCTCTCGTCTAAGTCTAACCGTTGCTAGGATGAGTCTACTAATTAAAGGATTATCTAAGCCTTCTGTCAAGTATAAGTATTCTGTAGCAGTATATGGTTAGTGATTTTGTTCCCAATGGAAGGACCAAGATAATTGATGGTTGGAAGCATTTTGTTTGCTCTAGAATTCAATGTGGTTTTGGCATGGTAGCGGTTCGGTATGGGTGGTCTGTTAAGGAGTCAGACCAATTCGAGATTTCAGGTTTCACGAAAGTAGAGGTGCTTTTCTGCATGGGATTAATGATAAGTTCAACTCTAGGTTAGAGGGCTCTGCTAGGGTTGGTTTCGGTTGCCTTAGGAAGGTCGTTGTATGCTTGGGGTTGTAGTTGTGTTCCTCAGGCTGTCTGGCATGCCTGGGATGGTAAGGAATGATTTCGAGGACGAAATCTAATTTAAGCGGGGGAGAGTTGTAACATCTGTTATCTTGGATAAATCAAATTAGAGTTTCGGAGGTTTAAAGATTGAATTTAGTGAAAATGGGCCCTCACGGTGTCAGGCATGGAGGCTCACGAATTGAATAGGGTCGCATAAAGATTACATTCGGGACTAAGCACACGAAGTAATCAATAATAGCACATGACATGAGGAGCGTTGCAGCCCACGTATTTAAGCCTCTTAATTTGGTTTTAAGGTTCATTTATCGGTCTCCACCTTCCACTAACCCAGAAAACCCTAAACCTAACCTATTTGGTGATTTTGGATTCGTTCTTGGTGATTTGGTGGTTAGAAGAAAGAGAAGAAGGGGTCTTAGAGTGTTGGTTCAACAAGGAGGCTTCTTCATCATCAACTTTTGCACATTTTGGACCATTATAAGTGTTCCGGATCCAATCCTTGTGAGCTTAAATTTCTACATCTACGTTATAAGCTCCTTTTTGCATGGTTATGTTGGATTGCATGCTTGGGATGCATAAATTTGGCAACTTTATGGATCAATGAGTCATTCTCCATGATTCAGTCTTATAGATCTAAGTATGCTTATAAATTATGGATCTTGCTTGAGTTTGGGCTATTTCTTGTCATTTTGACCTAAGATGGGTTTAAGACATGCATAGGGCATGCATGTCCAACAAGTAACCATTTTTATTGGCCTTTGGAGTCCTTTTTAGCTTCTAATAGAGTTGGGGTTGATGGATTGATGGATTGATGGATTAATGACTTAAAAGTTAGATTTTTAGCCTCAGACTGTTCTCACGACATGAGACACAAGGTCTCACAACGTGAGGAGTGTAAGGTCCCATTTCTGGCTATTTGTTTGGGGCTCACGACATGATAAAGGCGTCTCATGATGTGAGAGCAGCCCGTTAACTTTCCTTTGACTGAGTTGGCTAGGTTGAGTCGTGATGAGCTGGCATTTGACCGAGTAAGTTCTCACAGCATGACTAGGGTCTGGCCATGACATGATATGTGGTTTTGAGCCTTGTTGGGTTTGGGCCCAATTATAATGTTAGGCCATGTTGGGCTTTTTTGCCATTGATTTGGGCCTTAGATGCTTAATTTAGATTTTGGACGTTTTGTCATGTGGTTTGGGCCTTGGCCTTGGTCCAAGTTGGAGGAAGGGTAAAAAGGTCTTTTACCCTAATTTGGACTCATAGTGTGAGTCATGAGCTAATTATTAATGGGTTGTCATTTTGGTGTTTGATAGCGCGTGGATTTTAACGGATCTGTAGTCAGAGATTTATCTATGGGTTCACCCTTGAGGTAAATCTCCTCACTGTACAATGGGTCGAAGGTACAATGTTGTCCCATTTGGTTTATGTATTATAGGAAGACCATGGGTTGGCCCTTGGCGTTTGTATGAAAGACCCAAAGTTGGCTCCTAGCAAATCTGTATACAAGACCATAGTTTGGACTTTGGTAGTTAAGTAGATAGTTATAGTTTGTATGCTAGTTTTCTTTATGATTCTTACATGGAAGACCAGGAGGTGGATCCTCGCACTTGTTTGTAAGACACAGGGTTTTGGCCCCTGGCCCGACAAGAAAGACCATGATATGGCTTGTGGCATAATGACAAGACTATAGTTGGCAAATAGCACCATTTATGATATTATATATATATATATATATATATATATATATATATATATATATGATTTGCATGATACGCTTGATATGTATGGTACGTGGTATTCTGAGGAACTCGCTAAGCTTTGTGCTTACAGTTTGTGGAGTATGGTTTTCAGGTACTTCTGGTTCGAAAGGGAAGGTCATGGCTTGATCGCAGAGCATACACCCATTTTTTTGCATCTTAGTGATTTTAGGATTGTACTCTGATGACTATTATCTATGTTATACTTTTAAATGTTTAAGTAAAAGATAAATGGTGTTTTGATTATATTAAAAATGAAATTTTACCCTATGGTTTTTGGGACGTTACACTAACAATGGAATAGTCTTTATTGTTATCAATAAGAGAAACTATAAGTGGGACTATGAGATAAACAGGAATGGGTGTAGTTTCATATGACATTGCAGTCTTTCTAATTATGATGGATTTAAATGGTTGTCTTTTATCAGATTGGAAGGGTTAAGAATAATGAGTTTCAAAGACTTTAAGGATTTTATTGAAATAGTGTAATAAGGTTTGTAACTTTGAAAATATTTTGGGGAATTCGTCTGTTGAGTTAAGAACTTAATGATAAATATATTATGGTGTGAAATTTAAGTTAAGCTCATGGATTTTGATGAAGATAAACAATAAAAGATAGCAGAATGATAAAGGAAACATAACAAAACCATTCATCATTAAATGTAAACAAGTTAAAAAGATACTTGTTGATTCATAACTTGCTTTGTAGTCAAACACAAAGTATTATATAGTAAACAACAAAGTATGAAAAATAAAGAATATGAGATAAGGAAATTTGTATTTCACTTGATACGAGTATAATAAATGGAAATCAAACACACGTTCTAAGGAATATAAGACTGTGTATTTAATGAAGGAAATAGTACTAGTCTAAAAATATGATAATACAAAAGTAATCATGACTAAGACGGCCATGCTTCCCATGTGTGGGACTCGAAAACCAACCTAACATACAAAGTCAGTTTCAATATTAGTTTGTTCATCATCATTTTCGATATTAGTTTGTTCGTGATCATTATTATCAACATTAGTTTGTTCGTGTTCATAATCAACATTAGTTTGTTCTTGTTCATAATCAACATTAGTTTATTCTTGTTAATTATCAACATTTTTGTTTGTAGTTAAAAATATTAAAAACGACCCTTTTGTGATTCTATAAAAGCTTCTTATTGCATTTTCCTTTTTTTAAAGCCCCTAATTCGTATTTTCTCATGACATGATTATTAATTATTTGATTAATAATAACAATGAACAATCACGAAGACAACTGCTATAAGTACAGAAGATATGTATTAGGATTATACCAAACCTGATATAATGGAAAGCCCAATTTTGAAAACCGAAAACTCAAACTCATTTCAACCTGATTCATCGATTGCATATTTTGTAATCTGTTGTAATCAATGAACAATAGAATAAAATATTAGATAATTGAAAAAATAACAACTGATAAGTATTAACGTTAATCAGCTTTAAGTATTAACCGTATTTAGATAATCAGATGACATCATGACACATAATGGAAATATAAAAAATGAAAAATGAAAAAGCTACACATATATTACCATTTCAGCGACATTGGGATAGCCTTCAATGGAGACGGAAGAAGTCGAGAACGGAGAAGCAAGAAGGATAATAGAAGGTAATGTATTTTAGTAGTTCAGAATGTTCAAGAATTGAGAAAAAGAAGCCTAGAATCGTTATTCAGAGTCCAAAGAAGAAGAAGAAGAAGAAGAAGAAGAAGAAGAAGAAGAAGAAGAAGAAGAAGACCAAAAGTGTAATTGTCCCTAGTAGAATAAGAACATAACTTTTGAGACGTCACACATGCAGCAATTCAGAGATTTCGATAGAATATGGACATTTGAGGTAATAGGAATTTGGGTTAAGTGAGGCTCTTAAGAAGTGGGGGTCCTAAAGCACTAACTTTGTTTATCCACGTGTAAAGTCGACCTTGAGAATATATAAAATATAGCCTAAAAAAACATAACATAGTGTGAGAGGGTTAAGGAAATATTCACGATGTGAGAAACGTCAGAACAACACACCCTTTATGATGACTATTATGCGCGAAAGACTAACAAATTGGAATTATGAAAACAAAATTATATTTTACTCGCAAGAAATATCACTTTGTTGTGAAAATGCATTATTATGTTACAATATATGAATAATTTCTTAATAAAATTGAATTTATAATTAAATTGTTTAAGGTTTTTATAGTAAGGAACATTTGTAATTAGTAAGTGACTATATATGAAATTATTTTATAACGTGTGAGAACTACGGCTATAAAACTAAATAAAATTTTATAGTAAAAACTTAAATTTATTAATTAATTATTTTAAATAAATTATTAATTAAGAGATATTTTTTAGTTATATATAAAATTATAATCTTTAATTTAAATAAATACATGAAAGTATATCACAGTATAATCTGTATTAATTTTATTTAAAATTTTATTTTAATGTTATTAATTAAATATAATTAAAATAGAAATTTAAATTTTAAATTTTAAAATGAATAATCAATAGATTTACATGTAGTATGACAAACAAAAAAAAATATACTTTTTTTATTAAAATCGGGAGGTTGATGATGTTCTATATTATTAGTTATGTTTTTTTAATTATATATAAAATAATAGTTATTGATTAGTTATATATAAAATTATAATTATTAAGTTAAATAAATAAAAATAGGGAGATCATGATATTCTATATTATTAGCTAATTAAAAACATGTTCATTCCTTAAACATCACACGCGTAAATTTCATGATCATCCCTATATAAACCCCAATGTACGATGCATGCCAGGTATCCCACTCCACAATCACAACACACAATACACAATCAAAATGGGCTCCGGCAAATTCTTCAGAGAAATAGAATTACCTCAGCAAAAACCCGACGGCGATGGCGCTCTCTTCCCGGCGGTGTTAACCCCAATCTCCAACACTGATTTTACTACAAAAGCAAAACTCAGTGGGTTTGAAGAAGCCATTAAAGCTCACAAGCCATGGCTGGAGTCTCTTCTCCAGAAAAGAGGCGCTATCCTCTTCCGAGGCTTCCCTGTTACCTCCACTTCCGACTTCAATGACATCGTCGAGGCTTTCGGATTCCCTGAAGCTTTCTATGTCGGTGGAAGAGCCCCTAGAACCCAAGTTCTCGGCCGAGTTTACACCACAAACGAAGCTCCTCAAGATAAGACTATTCCATTCCACCACGAAATGGCCTATGTAACTTCCTTATCCATCCAACTTCATTCATTAATTCTCAGTTTCTTAGATTTGTAGTATCATGATCCACAAACAAGATGTGATCCACTGATCCATTCATGCATGATACACAGTCATAATGATTAAACTTTAAAGCTTCTAGATTCGTTACTAATCTTGAGCTTAATTTATCTTTAACTTCAAACAGGTTCCAGACTACCCCTCGAAGTTATTTTTCTTTTGTGAAGAAGCACCACTAGCCGGAGGAGAAACTCCAATAGTTTTGAGCCATATCATTTATGACAAGATGAAAGAGAAGCACCCAGAGTTCGTCGCAAAATTAGAGGAGTATGGAGTGACTTATACAAAAATAATGACCGATGATAATCAACAATCATCCTTCACCGGCAGCGGGTGGAAGTCGGCGTACATGACCACCGACAAGAAAGTCGCAGAAGAAAGGTACGCATTTCACTCCATTAACCATTATAATAACTAAGAGACCCAACTTAAGTTTGTATATTTATGTTGATGTTGATCCATTATAGGGCGGAGAAGCAAGGAACAAAGTTGGAATGGCTTGAGAATAATGCGGTAAGAACCATAACTGGTCCGGTGCCGGCGGTGAAGTTTGACAAGGGAAGTCAACGGAAAACATGGTTCAATAGTCTGGCGAATAGTTATGGAGGCCCTGCGAATCCTGAACTCTATGATCCGAATAGAGCTATTGAGATTGGAAATGGTGAACCTCTGTCGGATGAAGCCATGGCAGATTGTTTGAGAATTCTGGATGAAGAGTGTGTTGCAATACCATGGAAGAAAGGTGATGTTATGCTTGTTAATAATTTGATGGTTCTTCACAGCCGCAAGCCACTCATAACGCCACCTCGTCGCGTTCTCGTATCTCTTTGCAAGTGAGGGAGATAAAAGATCGATGAATGATTCAACATTCCAGAAAGATAGAAAGAGAAGAAAGCATGGTGTATTTTGCAGGTTTTAATTTGCTCATAAATAATTGTATTTGTTTCTTTTTGTATTCTTGGTTTGTGTAAAAGTGTGACAATAACAGCATCGATGGATCCTTTTGGGTTGATGCCAGGTGGGTGAGATGATGATGTAAAATGTTATACGTGGTCCAAAATTCTTCTGTTTGTATGCGGTGTTATAAATTATGAATGTAATGTAATATCGTCATTGGTGTTTTATAGTAATAAACTATCATTTCATTCAAGTTACTTATCTTTTCGT
The DNA here is from genome assembly GCF_052625555.1 of Lactuca saligna. NCBI lineage: Eukaryota > Viridiplantae > Streptophyta > Magnoliopsida > Asterales > Asteraceae > Lactuca > Lactuca saligna. Next base: position 140,257,863 of record NC_136420.1, read on the forward strand.
ATCTTGAGTTTCTTGTTATGTTTTTAAATTCTGAAAAGCTCCTTGAAACGACTCGTGGTCGTGTACTTTTTTTTTTTTGTGATGTGTACTATTTTTCTTGTCGGTATAACTGAAATTAGTTTCCACCATTACATATATTTTTATATGGAAATTCAAATCTTATCCCTATATTCTAATATTATTTACAATTAATCTATGATTATTTTTTAACAATAAAATCCAAAATCGTGCATTTATAATTGATTTTGAAAAATATCCCATTACGGGGGGGGGGGGGGGGGGGGGGGGGGGGGGGGGGTATTGTTGAGGTGGAGTGCAAGTGGATAATTGACCTACTAAGTTGGCATCTCGAGACTTAAATAGAATAAGTTTCCGTTACTACCTTATTACCAAACCCCGCATCGTCTTTTTTAAGCGGTGTTCCCGTTTATCAAAAAATAATTTTTAACTTATTCACTTCTTAAAAATAATAAATTAAAAAGTTGTTTGGGTATCGACAAAGACACTTTAAAACAATTTTTTGTTTAGTTTTTGAAAAATAGATGTAAACTGTCATAATTTTTAATAATTTTTGATTTTTTGAAACAACTTATAACCTAATAAGTTTACAAAATAGATTAAATATACTCAACCAAATATTTTTAACTTATTAACTTATTAATTTATTGACTTTTATAAAGTTAATCCAAATATTTTTTAAAATCTTATTTTCTCATCTTCAGAAATCAATACATCATTTTGAATCAAAGTCTTATTTAACTTCAAAATTAAATCTTAAACATCCTCTAAATAGCCTAAGCCCATACAAAACCTCAATAAATTAAATTCATAAGGTCTTGGGTTAGGTGTAATTGTACTGATTAATATAACATGTTGGGTCCCATAAAATTTATGTTTGCAAATTTAGTCATTATTACATGGTTTAATAACAATTTTAGTCTCTCACACTAATCCATTTTAGCATGCGAAGAGGAAGTACATATACAATTACTGGTTTATTCTAATTATTATTATTATTATCATTTGAACGGCAGAAATTTTATTTAAAAAAAAAAAAAAAAACTAGCAAGAAGCTAGAAAAAGAATCATTACAAAAACCAGGTTATGCCGTTATGTAACCAAGAAGTCCACCATCTCTTAGTTTTGCAACACCTATTGAAAAGCCAAAAGAAAGACATTTCAACCACTTCATCAAAAATAATGGGTTTCGGAGACAAAGTCATTCCAAAAATACTAGCATTACGAAAATTTTGTAAACACCATAAACTGGTCAGAACCACCACATTAAAAGTTTTTCTTTGACCGCCTATCAAAACAATCGACTCTAATCAAGAATGAATGGAATCAACGGATAACCGAAGAAGAATCTGAACACCCCACCAAATAGCAACCTGAGACCAAATATCAATCAGTTGACTACAACTTGCAAAAAGATGATCAATGGACTCAACCATTATGGAAAAAATAGGGCACATAATGGAAGTCACCGTAACTCCTCGATGAGAAAGTCTCTTTCTGTTGGGAATACTATGTAACCTCAGCCTCCAAATAAAGATGTTTAACTTGATAGGAACTCAATTGTTCCATCTAGTCTCACAACCACCTATATACAGCATATCGCTATCAATAAAGAATCTAGTTGAAGAAATCGAAAAGGAATCAAAAGCATCAATAGACCACCCCAACCGATCAAGAATAGACTCGAGCTGGACATCATGCATCAAATAAATAAAATCATCCCATTGGGTCTGCTCAATGCCACCCCTAGGAACCCACCTGAGAGAATCAGTACACCAACCAACCAAAACCTTATCTCGAACCGAGAAAGAACGATGGACATCCAGCACAAAAATCCTAGGAAAAGCCACTGCCATAGGCCGATCACCCTTCCAAACATAATGCTAAAAAGAAACCTTATTCCCATCTCCAACCCTGATCGAACAAAAAGAATGCAAATCAATACCATGGTCTCTGAGCTACACTAACATCCTAATAATCCCACTCCAAGGACCTGCCCACCCTCTTCTCAACAACAAAGAAGAACAACCCCCATCAACACCATGCAAGGCTTTCACAACCCTTACCCAAGTCAAATCAGTGTTATGAAAGAATCTCTAATGCCAACGAAAGAGCAAGGACCGCTTAAAAGAAAACAGACTTCCAATTCTAAGACCACCCTTTTTTTGTCGGCTAAAACACTATCCTAATGAACCCAATGCATATATGTGTCCTCCAAATCTACACCCCAAAAGAATCTAGACCGAAGAGCCTTCAACGAATTAAGGAGAAAAATTGGGGCCATGAAGATAGACATCAAATACCTACCCAAACTTCCTAGAACTGATTTGATCAAAGTAAGATGGCCTCCAGAAGAAAGACATTTCTCCTTTCAACCCGACAATCTAGAACGGAATCGATCAACAACAATAGACCAAGCCGACACCCGAGCCATATTTTGGCCAACTGGCACACCTAAATGAACAAAAGAAGACAACAACAAATCGAAGTCAGATAAAAGCACTGCAAAATAAGAATAAGGAATTTAGCATTATCTGGATCCCAAGAAGACAACAAATCAAGATCATCAGTGTAACAACCCGTTATTTCATGTCATTAAAGATCGAGTATTGTAACCTCTTTGAAAAAGGGATTAGAATATCATCGAAAAATGCAGTATTCCAAAGCTCTGTTTGGAGTACGCTATGTGGTAAATATCGTCTTAAGGTTTCCAAACGTATAAATAACACAAAAATCCGAGTTATAACGAAGAAGTTATGATCATTCTAAGTTTTCCGACAAAAACCGGCGATACGAAGTTACGTAAAAACGCAAAGTTTCAATAAAACATTTTTTGACCTTAGGTGTCTAAATGAAAGTCATAGATATCATTAAACTACAAACGTGCATAAAAAGAACGCTCAAATCGGACATCGTATGAAAAAGTTATGAATTTTTAAAGAAATTCCTTAATCACGTCATTTTAATAAATAAATAATAAAAATAATTTCGGAATTTGCTGACGGAATCTAAACGAAAGTTGTAGATCTTAGTGTCACCTACGCGTGAATATAAACAACGTCGAAAACGGAGTTCGTATGAAGGAGATATGAAGTTTTGAAGTTTGATAAATAATTAATATATATTTTTATTGAAAACTTCGGTATTATCCGAAGTCTGAGTCACGTAAGTACGCCCAGCGTACTCAAGGCCTTGGCCTCGGATCGTCCACGTCGCCCCTATACGAGCCTACCCCCCCCCCCCCCCCGGTCCCATCGGAAGTCCGAGGCAGTCGAGGACTCGGTCATGCGTGACGTACGTGTACGCCCCGCGTACTGAGGCGATTCCAGCCTCCTATAAAAGGGATGCGAGGGTTCCCGGCAAAATTGCTCATTCTCTCTCACTTTTCTTGCGTTTTGCCTCGTTTTCCGTGCTCGCACTACCCCGAAGCCCTGGTCATTTTGTGCAAGTCCCGAAGGTCGATTTTACTCCCGTGAAATCCCGAGAAAATCCACTTTTTCAAGCCAAAGTTCCACTCGATTTTCGTCACACCTTCTTCAAACTATCAAGTGAGTTCATACCCCTTTCAAACACACTTTAAATACATTTTAAATGCTTTATACTCTTTAAGGGGGGGAATACAAGTAAACATACGGTTATTATCGTGTATTTTATAAAGTTTCACTTCACTTGTTTTATCGAATAAATCACTTGGAATTCCTTACTACTATGGAAAACTCTTGTCATACTTTGTGTGCATTAGACTTATACAAAGTATATAGTGATTTCAAAGTACCTTTCGTTTCTAAGTCGTTTTATACATTCTAACAGCTTATGATTTATGCTTTGTCAAACATTGTGAAAAAGGATAAACTTTGCATACAAAACTATCACTTTAATACAGACTTAGTTGAGAATCCATGAGACGTGTATATCTTTAAACACTACTTTCTTATTAGAAAGTAATGCTGCAAGTCCTGTCTATAACCAGAGTCTCCCGTTAGGAGAACGTGTCAAATGTGTATAGATCTATACGGGAAGTCATGATCCCGCGCCATGATTGTTAGCTACAGTCCGTCCTTTGGGGTGACAGTTGTCATAACGCTGCGACGCCTGAAGAACGTCGCTACAGGCATTTTATGTTTAGTATGGCTATAAAACTCGTCGGATACACAATTATTATAGTACTTCTGATTGATGAACGAGTAGTTATTAAAACTATTCTTTATCTAACAAACGGAAATCCTATGATAGATTTATTATATAGATCTATGTTTAAAAGCATGTGGCTTGCTTCCAATTTTTAGTCTTGGACATTAAACAACTATTAGGAAAATAAGGGATTTTCTTGGTTCAACTATCTACATTTTTCAAACACAAATACTCTCATGCATTTCATACTTTTATAAGAAAATAAGGGATTTTCTTGGAAAACATACACCCATTTTGGAATGGCATTCAATTTTTCTAAACCACTTACGAACTCACCAACTTAATTGTTGACACTTTATCTTTGAAATAAATTGTATTCTCAGGGAACCGCTAAGCAGGTTTGGAAATCAACTTTTGGGATTAACACGCTGGCGTTAATTACTTCTTTTGAAAGATGTTTATGTATTTATCTTTTGAACATGTAATGAATACAATTATGTAAACAATTTTAAAACCTTTATATATGTATGGTGGTGTGTACTTTCCTTTCTATGAACTGTTATGATACTGAATATGACGTCCTCCGCCCCCGAATGTTTCCGACGTTCTGGTTTGGGGGTGTGACAGATTGGTATCAGAGCTTTGTTTATAGGGAATTAAGTATATCAAAACCATTTCTTTTTGGTATACAACTATAAACTCAACTTGGCAAAAACACTCTGAGAAGAGTCATACTTTTAAAATTAAGTATATTTAGTTTTTAGGTAAGCATGCACTCATTTCATACTAATAACAGTTCATAACGAATAAATTTAGAACTATTATAAATAAGTTGTGCAGTGCAGGTACGCCTTGGGACATGTAATCGGAACTGGGAAGAATATAGTCTGATCAACTATATTTGTCCGAGAGACGACTAACGTATGCCAAGGAGTGTCTGCAGTGGACAACAATTTTAAAACTTACCAAAAGCACATCATTACATAATACTAAGGGAGTTTTGTGTTGTCATCAACCATTAAACTTAAGGGTAAGTTTCATGTGATCTAGCTTATAGTAAATTCTTAACCCTATTCTCGTACAGACTCAATGGCGGGATTCCATCACCCCAATGACCCCTACTACCCTAACCAAGGTAATGGAGGATGGATCGAAGAAGATCCTGAAGAAGACGAAGTGCCTATAGAGTTGGAGGAAGGAGATGACTCTGGCACAGATTCGGAGCCAGAAATTATCAATCTACCAATCCCACAACCTCCCGTCCACGTGAACTTCCAAGGACCCACTCCTGTGTGGGGAAGTCACCTCCACCATTGGAGCCAACAACAAAGCTTACGCCCTCCCTACGGCATGTGCCGAGACTTCTATGATGTCAGAGGCGGGGGATCAGCAGACCGAGCACTTCCGATCATGGTTGGAAAACTCACCAACCAGTGCTATCAATCCGGAGTGCAAGCCAACCGAATCCGAGAGGTCAACGTGGAAGTACAAATCCACACGGCCGATATCAACCGCCTAGAGATGTTGCAGAACGACATCCACCTTCGCGTCGAAGCATTCCAAGCACAAGCAAATGCAGCCTTCGCAGAATTGAGCGAACAACCAGCGGCGTTTGATAGGCGCCACATGGAGTCAAAGCAGTCAGACACAGAGTCAAGCTCCAAGCGCAAACCACGCTGCAAGTAGTACTTGCCCGACTCTCAATTTTTGTTATAAATTAGGACTTCGGATAAAAGTATTATTTTTTTAAAAATTTTCTGTATCGGAGACCTTTAGAAAGGTCAAAAACTTTTGTCTAGACCCCGATGTAACACAACTATATGTTTAATATATATAAGGGCATATCCCTTTCTTGTTTTAATTATGTGTAGTTCGTTCAATTCATAAGTACATCTATTCAAACTTTATTTTCAAGCTCAAAACCCTGTGTTGGTCAAACCCAATTTATTAAACTATTAAAATTTAACTCAATATCATTCAACTCTGAACTACCAAAACTTATAAATCTTTCATTTTCTTTTGGCAGTGCGATGCCTCCTCGTCCAAACCTAAGGCCCAGACCGGGCACGGCACCACCACCACCTCCACGACCAACTTATGATCCAGCCATGGTCTAGGCTACTATGACAGCAACAGTAACTGCAGCCCTCTCGCAAATAAACTCCAACGGAAATGGAGAGGCAGGTAGCAGCACGAATCATTCAAATCATGGCACTGGTCGTGGTCAAGTAAGAGAATGTACTTACAAGGAGTTCTCTAACACCAAGCCAAAAACTTTTAATGGAATTGGAGGAGTCATTGCGCTAATGCAATGGTTCGAAAAGATCGAAATAGTTTTCGAGATCTGCTCATGCCAAGAAACAAGCAAGGTTAAATTTGCTGCTTGCACCTTCATAGATCGAGCCCTCACTTGGTGGAAAAGCCATGTGAATTCGGTGACGCTCACTGTCGCCAACGCCATGAGTTGGGACGATCTGAAGGTTCTACTACTGGAAGAATACTGTCCAAGGGGCGAAGTGCAAAAGCTTGAGCAGGAGCTCTGGAATCTGAAAATGACTGGGTCTGACCTAGTCGCCTACACAGCTAGGTTCAACGACCTCGCTGCATTGTGCCCTACCATGGTCAACCCAGAATCCAAGAAGGTTGAAAGGTATATTTGGGGGTTGTCACCCCAGATTCAAGGGCATGTCCTAGCTTCCAACCCTATTACCTACAACAACACTAAACGCCTGGCTCAGCGACTCATCGACCACGGAGTAAAACAGGGTACCATTGCAGCAACCGCAAATCCATCTAAGGAGGCTCAGGGCCAGAGTAGGCCTTGGAACAAGAGGAGGGGACAAACCCTCCAGGAGAACCCCAAGAAACAACAAGTAGTAGCGACCCACGCTATGACTGTACCTGCCAACCCTGCCCCCACAAGCTCATATAATGGGAAACTTCCTAAGTGCAACCAATGCAAATTCCACCACCACGGTCCTTGCCATGATCTTCAATGCACCAGGTGCAATAAGAAGGGACATACAGCCCGCTATTGCAAAGTGCCAACCCAACCATCCGCCCCCACTGCTAATACCGGAGTAAGTCGTGCCTGCTTTGAGTGCGGAGACACGGGGCACTACCGCAGGGACTGCCCAAAGGCAAACAACCGGAATACCGGCGGAAGGGGCCGAGTTTTCGCAATGGGACAAAATGAAGCCATTGCGGACCCTACCGTTGTTATGGGTACGTTTCTTCTCGATAACTCGTATGCATGCATTTTGTTTGATAGTGGAGCGGAAAGGAGTTTTGTGAGTCACGACTTTAAAGGCCTGCTAAAATCAACACCACAATCATTAAGTGAACCATTCATAGTAGAAATGGCCAACGAGAAAGCGAAGGCACTAAGGAGATATACTTAAACTGCACCCTAACTTTAAACGATAATCCCTTTTCAATCAGCCTCATGCCAGTCTCGATTAAGATTTTCGATGTCATCGTTGGCATGGATTGGCTGAGTTCTCATCATGCGGACATTTTATGTTACGATAAGGTCGTTCGCCTTAATCTGCCAACCGGCGAAACTTTCATTGTCTTGGGCGACAAACCCAGTACCACTCTTCATATCATCTCAAGTATCCAAGATCAGAAATGCCTACGCAAGGAGTGTCACGCGTTTTTGGCACATGTTGTAGATGTGAAACGTGAAGTCTAGGATGTCAAGAATGTGCCTGACGTATGCGATTTTCCTGATGTTTTTCCCGAGGACCTTCCGGAAATACCTCCCACGAGACAAGTCGAGTTCAGAATCGATCTGGTTCCCGGAGCTACCCCAGTAGCCAAAGCACCATATCGATTAGCCCCGGCAGAGATGCAAGAGCTATCCAGCCAACTTAATGAGCTACTTAGAAAAGGATTCATCAGGCCGAGCTTCTCACCATGGGGAGCACCCGTGTTGTTCGTGAAAAAGAAGGATGGATCATTCAGAATGTGCATCGACTACCGAGAACTCAACAAACTTACCATCAAGAACCGATACCCCCTACCCCGAATCGATGACTTATTCGACCAACTCCAAGGAGCCAACTACTTCTCCAAGATCGATCTGAGGTCGGGATATCACCAGCTGCGAGTCCTAGAGAGTGATGTTCCCAAGACGGCCTTCTGAATGAGATACGGACATTACGAGTTCGTAGTGATGCCGTTCGGACTAACCAATGCCCCAGCCGTATTCATGGATCTAATGAATCGGGTATGTCGTCCATTCTTGGATAAATTTGTGATAGTATTCATAGACGAGATATTCATTTATTCAAAGAATAAACAAGAGCATAGTCAAAATCTGAGGCAAGTCTTAGAGACGTTACGGACTGAGAGACTCTATGCAAAATTCTCAAAATGTGAGTTTTGGATTAGAAAGGTGAACTTCCTCGGTCACGTGGTCAGCAAGGAAGGAATCCACGTGGATCCATCAAAAATCAAGGCTATCAAAAACTGGTCTGCACCAACTACACCAACAGAAATTCGCCAATTTCTAGGTCTTGCTGGTTATTATCAAAGGTTCATTCAGAATTTCTCCAGCATCACAAAGCCTCTTATCGCTTTAACCCAGAAAGGTGTGACCTACAACTGGGGAGAAAAGCAAGATGCTGCATTTCAGACTTTGAAACAGGCCCTTTGCAGTGCACCCATCCTTTCTCTTCCAGAGGGGACCAAAGATTTTGTGGTGGATTGCGACGCTTCGAAGCAAGGGCTGGGCTGTGTGCTAATGCAGAGGGGAAAAGTTATTGCATATGCCTCACGACAACTGAAAACACATGAGGTCAACTACACCACTCATGACTTAGAACTTGGGGCGGTGGTCTTCGCTCTTAAAATCTGGAGACACTACCTATATGGTACCAAGTGCACTATCTTTACAGACCACAAGAGCCTCCAACACATCTTCGACCAGAAAGATTTAAACATGAGACAGCGACGTTGGGTCGAATTGCTCAACGACTACGACTGTGAGATTCGCTATCATCCGGGAAAGGCAAATGTCATGGCAGATGCCCTTAGTTGTAAGGAGTACTCTGGCCGAAGAGTGAAGTCATTAGCCATGTCGATCCATTCACACCTGTCAGCACAAGTCAAGGAAGCTCAAATAGAGGCCTTGAAACCCGAAAACGTGACAGGTGAGACCCTTAAGGGAATGGACAAGAACTTAGAAATCAAGAGTGATGGAGCACGCTACCTCATGAACCGAATATGGACACCCAAGTTTGGTGGATTCAGAGAGGTAGTTATGAGCGAGGCACATAAGACTCCATACTCCGTACACCCCGGGTCAGACAAGATGTATCAAGATCTCAAGCAACTCTACTGGTGACCAAACATGAAAGCGCAGATTGCTACCTATGTGAGCAAGTGTTTGACTTGCGCCAAGATAAAAATAGAACACCAGAAACCCTCAGGGCTACTCCAACAACCTGAAATACCTGAGTGAAAATGGGAGCAGATTTCCATGGACTTCATAACGAAACTGCCCAAAATTCAGGGTGGCCAAGATACTATTTGGGTAATCGTCGATAGATTAACCAAGTCCGCTCATTTCTTACTAATCAAGGAAACTGATAAAATGGAAAAGCTATCGAGAACCTACATCCGAGAGATCGTACGACTCCATGGAGTGCCCATGTCTATCATCTCGGACAGAGACAGCAGATTCACTTCCAGATTCTGGCAATCATTGCAAAAATCCATGGGAACAAGATTGGACATGAGTACAGCCTATCACCCCCAAACTGACGGACAGAGTGAGAGTACAATCCAAACCTTGGAAGACATGTTGCGAGCATGTGTAATCGACTTTGGTAAGGCATGGGATGTTCACTTACCTTTGGTCGAGTTCTCTTATAACAATAGTTATCATACTAGTATCAAGACTTCTCCATTTGAAGCCCTTTACGGCCGTAAGTGCAGATCACCTCTGTGCTGTACGGAAGTGGGCGACACACAATTAGCAAAAGGTTTAGTCCCTGATAGCACCCTCACTGGTCCGGAGACCATCAGAGAAACTACTGAAAGATCGTGCAAATACGAGAACGACTGAAATCCTCAAGGGATAGGCAAAAGAGTTATGCCGACAAAAGATGTAAACCCTCGGAATTTCAGATTGGCGATCATGTACTACTGAAGGTCTCACCCTGGAAGGGCATGATACGCTTTGGAAAACGTGGGAAGCTAAATCCTAGGTACATTGTGTCACACCCCCGAACCAGACGGCGGAAATGTCCGAGGGCTATTGTGACTTATTGAATACCATCACAATGCATATACATGAAACATAACATAAAACATCACCAACATTTGGAATAATACAACCGATAGTGTTTACATTCGTTACATTGTTCAAATGTTACATTCTCAAAATAACTATTCAACATCACTTAAACCACAACAAACATCATAGAGTATAAATCATCCGTCACCTTATCTGTTACCTGAGAATACAAGTATTTTGAAAAACGTCAACATACGAAATGTTGGTGAGTTCATAAGTAGTGTTAGAAATCCAATGTAATGTTTGAAACCCATCAGAAAATCCGATATTTTCTAAAAATAGAATAGTGTAAAAATATGTGTTGATCCATGAGTATGCATGTTTGAATTCTATAGATGTAGGCGTAAGAGTTGTGAAAATTCAACCGGTAATTTGTAATTGTTGAAAACCCTAGGAAAACCCGACGTTTTCCTATCACTTTGTATTATTTAGTTTGTATACCGTTGTTTCGTTTCGTTAGAGGGAATCGTTGAGCTCCGGAGGCATTGAGAATACAATGGTTGGTGAAGTGTTGTGACGTACGTTAACGAAAACGTCCAATCGACAACCTTACAAGCGATCCCTTAGGCACCACTCGTAATTCTTCACACAACTCGATCCTCCCGGACTTGTGTAGTCCCACGACCGGAGGGAAGGAGAGAAGGTGCGAAACCCTCGGTATTTCCCCGCGTCGTTCAAGACAAATGTAATTGCGAAGGGCCCGAAGCCCAACCCGCAATCGTGAGTTACCGACTTTACTAGCAGCACTGAAGGACCCTTGGGGACCAGCAGCACGTTTGCCATTGAAAGTCCTGTTACGTTATGTCGGATCGGTAAAACCCAACACTTCGTAAGAGAGAGAGATCTTCGGGCCTTAAGATCAGGTCATTGGGCTAGCTAGGCTCAACGAACAAGATTTTACACTTTTGGGGCCCAAAGATGGTGCATAGACGTCTGCGCACACTCGTATGTGTAGTGAATTCTCCATCGTTATTGGTTATGAATCGTAATGTCGTAACGTCGTCGTGTTAGTGGTTTTGGATTTTTATTGGTTCGAGACCGAACCAATTCGTTTAACAACGACTTCTGGTATTGTAATGTATTGTATTTCTTCGACAAGCGTGGTACCATCAATTGGTCAAATTGCATGTATTAACTAGCCTTGAAGATTTTTTGTTTTCAGCCCCTCCTTAATTGTAGAATTTATCCTTTTTACCCCTTTATTTAAAAACTTTCCGGTTTGGTCCTTAAATCAATTTTCATGACATTTTTATACCAAAAATTATTGAAATAAGTATTTTCCAGCATATTTATCATAGAAAACAGTTTAAGTCCTTGAAATTTCAATTTTCTCGGTTAAAGCCCCTCTTTTTCGCAACTTTTACATTTTTGACCCAATTTGGAAAATTTTTACAACTTTGGTCCTTTTTAAATTTGAAAAGCATTTTAAACCTTTGAAAAGTACATGGAACACTTATAGTCCACTGTTTTACAGAAAAATGCAGTTTTGGTCCTCCAAATTAGAAAATTTCGCATATTGGGCCTCATTGGGCCGAAAATGTCATATTTAGCCCAATAAGCTTGGAATTTATGTTTTTAACCCTCTAAATAGTATATTTTCAGAAAATACATTGTGTAAACTGTTTTGACTCATCTCACCCATCAGATTTCGAAATATTCCACTTTAGGCCCTTTAACTTTGTATTTTCAACATTTTATGTCAAAAAAAATGAGTTTTTAGCCCAAATTAAGTGTTGTCAAGCCATTTGGCCATTTTCTTAGTATACTTTGCATGTGATAGTCTATTTTATGCTATAGTAAAATATATGTCTCGGTTTTTAGCATTTCATACTAGATCTATCATCAAAATCATACCAAACATACATATAAGCATAGAAATCAACCACAACATACACATAATGATGGATCTACACTTTTGCTTGTATTCTCCCCCACAAAAACTCATAAAAACCGAAAATAAGGGGATATGAAACTCACCTTGGGTGTTGATTCGGTTTTTGAAGAAAGAATGGAAGAAATGAAGTGATTTTTGGCCTTTGCACTCCTTGATGAAGTTTTCGAGTTTATGGGGTTTCTAGAGTGCAAGATCATGATTTTTGCATGGATTAGGAAGAGATTTTTGATAAATAAGGAATACAAGTCATAGATCCAAGAAAAACCTTACCTTAGATGATGATTTTGTGGAAGAACTTCCTTGAATGCTTCCTAAATTTCGAGATTTTGGATGGAGAAGAAGAAGAAGCCTTGAGTGATTTTAGAGAGAGTTTGTGAGTGTTTTGTGTGTGTGTGGGTGTTTCTCTTGGCCGAGTTCAAGAAGAAGAGAAGAGAGAGAGTTGAGTTGACAATCCTAGTTGCATGTTGGTCCATGCATGGAGATATGTGGGATATAAGTGAGGTGGCAAGGCTTAAGTCACTCTTCCTTCTTGGTTTTGGGCTTATGGGCCGAGAATTGTAAGTGGAAAGGAAAAAAAAATTGGGATTTAATGTTCTAACCCATGTAGATGTTAAGTTGGATGGTTTTTAGTCCCAAAAGAAATATAGTATGATTTTTACACTTTGTTGAGCTAGTTTAGGTTAATCATGGTTCAAAATTTTGTATTTATTTCATTCTAGGTCCAACATGGCTCAAAATGTTGAAATAAATAGATGTGGGTCCAATTAGAGCCCAATTAGGGTTCTAAGCCCATGATAGTCTAATTGGAAGCTTATTGATCCATTTGGATCCAATAAGGAAGTTCTAGTCCAGAATGGACTTAACAAGAACTTCTAGGGTTTTCCAATTGTTTGATGTAGTGAATTGGGGTTTAGTTTCCCATTGAGTAAGCATCATACTTGTTTTTGAGTTTTTGATTTTCAACATTTAATTGAGTATAGTGATTACAAGACATAGAATTTCTAGTTGTGACATCATCCCCCCGTTAGAGGGAATTTCATCCCGAAATTCTGTTTGAAAGCTAGATTTGAGAAAACTAGAATAGGTGAGGGTACTTTTGCTTCATTTGGTCTTCGCGTTCCCAAGTGAATTCTGGCCCACGCTTTGCGTTCCACCGTACTTTCACGATCGGGATGCGACTCTGTTTAGTACGCTTCACCTCCCTGTCCATGATTTCGATTGGTTCTTCAACGAACAGGAGTTTCTCACTGATTTCGATTTTGTCAAGAGGAGTGATGAGTGTTTCATCTGAGAGACACTTCTTCAGATTAGATACGTGAAACACGGGGTGTACACCGTTTAGCTCTGCGGGTAGTTGCAGTCTGTATGCTACTGGACCAATTCGAGCGACGATTTCGAAAGGTCCAATGTATCGCGGGTTCAGCTTTCCCCGTTTTCCGAAACGTATAACCCCTTTCCAGGGCGAGACTTTTAACAGTACTCGATCACCGACCTGAAATTCTAATGGCTTTCGTCGTTTGTCAGCGTAGCTCTTTTGTCGGTCACGCGATGCTTGCAATCGAGCTCTGATTTGAACGATCTTTTCTGTGGTTTCACGGATGATCTCCGGTCCCGTTAGTGCTTTGTCTGACGCATGCATTTTTGCTAGCTGGGTGTCACCTAATTCAGCCCAACATAACGGTGATCTACATATACGTCCGTAAAGTGCTTCGAAAGGAGCCACCTTGATGCTCGAATGGTAACTATTGTTGTATGAGAACTCTATTAAGGGTAGGTGGGTATCCCAAGACTTTCCAAAGTCTATCACGCATGCACGGAGCATATCTTCGAGCGTTTGGATAGTTCGCTCGCTTTGACCATCCGTTTGTGGATGATAGGCGGTGCTCATATCGAGGTTTGTTCCCATCGCCTTATGGAGTGATTGCCAAAATCGGGACGTAAACCTACTGTCCCTATCCGAGATAATAGATTTTAGCACTCCATGGAGTCTCACGATTTCTCGTAGGTATAATCGCGTCAGTCTCTCCATCTTGTAGGATTCCTTGATTGGCAGTAAATGGGCAGATTTCGTTAGTCGATCGATTATTACCCATATGGTATCCAGTCCGTCCGACGTCTTGGGTAGCTTGGTAACGAAATCCATAGAAATCCCCTCCCATTTCCACTCGGGAATTTCCGGTTGCTGCAACAATCCTGAAGGTTTCTGGTATTCCACCTTTACCTTGGCGCATGTAAGGCACTTACTGACGTAGGTCGCGATTTCCACCTTCATATTAGGCCACCAATAGTGTTGTTTAATATCCAAATACATCTTATCAGAACCGGGGTGAATGGAGTATCGCGTCTTGTGGGCTTCCTTCATGACAACTTCTCTAAACCCTCCAAATTTAGGGACCCAAATACGGTTCATGAAATAGTATACTCCATTCCCCTTTGCCTCCAGGTTCTTTTCCATTCCGCGCAATACTTCGCTTGCTCTATTTTCCGTCTTCATGGCCTCTGACTGGGCTACTGCAAGTTGAGTGGCCAGGTGTGACTGAATGGTTATCGAGAGAGTTCTTGTACAACGATTGGAGTACTCCTTTCGACTTAATGCGTCAGCTACCACGTTGGCCTTGCCTGGGTGGTACTTAATCTCGCACTCATAATCGTTTAGCAACTCAACCCATCTTCGTTGCTTCATGTTTAACTCCTTCTGGTTTAAGATGTGTTGGAGGATCTTGTGGTCTGTGAAGACGGTGCACTTTGTACCGTAAAGGTAATGCCTCCAAATTTTTAGGGCAAAGACTACAGCTCCCAACTCTAGGTTATGGGTTGTGTAGTTTACTTCATGCGTCTTTAGTTGGCGGGATGCATAGGCTATCACTCTCCCACGTTGCATGAGAACGCAACCTAAACCCTGATTTGATGCGTCACAGTAGACTACAAAGTCTTCCGTTCCTTCAGGCAGAGATAGTACAGGTGCGCTACAGAGAGCTTGCTTCAAGGTTCAAAATGCGATTTCTTGTTTGTCTGTCCATTTGAATGGTACGCCCTTTTGCGTAAGCGAGGTAAGTGGCTTGGCGATCTTAGAGAAGTTTTGAATGAACCTCCTATAGTAGCCTGCTAATCCCAAGAATTGACGAATTTCCGTGGGCGTTGTCGGGATTGCCCAACCTTCTACAGCTTTGACCTTAGAGGGATCCACATGGATTCCATCTTGGCTGACCACATGACCTAGGAAGTTCACGCTCCGCAGCCAGAACTCACACTTGGAAAGTTTTGCGTGAAGTTTTTCCGATCGTAGAGTTTCTAAGACTTGTCGGAGATGTTGGCCATGCTCTTCCTTGCTTCGAGAATAGACGAGGATGTCGTCGATAAAAACAATGACAAAGTTGTCAAGAAACGGTCGGCAGATTCGATTCATTAGGTCCATAAATGCGGCAGGGGCATTCGTTAGACCGAAGGGCATTACAACAAATTCATAATGTCCGTAGCGAGTTCGGAAAGCGGTTTTTGGAATATCCTCTTCCCGGACTTTGAGTTGGTGGTATCCGGACCGTAGATCTATTTTAGAAAAATAACTAGCCCCTTGGAGTTGGTCAAATAGGTCATCGATTCGTGGGAGTGGGTAGCGGTTCTTGATTGTGAGTTTGTTTAATTCTCTGTAATCGATACACATTCTAAAAGATCCGTCTTTCTTTTTGACAAAGAGCACCGGAGCTCCCCATGGCGAGTAACTAGGTAGAATAAATCCCTTGTCCAAAAGTTCGCTGAGTTGGCTGGATAATTCCTGCATCTCGGCAGGAGCCAACCGATAGGGTGATTTAGCAAGAGGGGTTGCTCCTGGGATAAGGTCAATTCGAAATTCAACCTGTCTCTCTGGGGGCACTCCCGGAAGATCTTCAGGAAACACATCCGGAAATTCACACACTACAGGAATGTCTCGAACGTTAATCTCCTCCTTGGTTTTGTCCACCACATGAGCCAGGAACGCCAGATTGTTCCTTCGTAGATATTTTTGTGCCTTGACACATGAAACGAGACGAAGGCTCATGCTAGATTTGTCTCCGTAAATTACTAGGGTTTCGTGATTTGGAAGGCGAAGACGAACGGCCTTCTCATGACACATAATTTCGGCATGGTGGGGGCTTAACTAGTCCATACCGATGATCACATCGAAACTCCTAATTGACACTGGCATTAGGTCTATTAGAAAAACGTGTTGATTAAGAGTTACGGTACATCTGGTGTAGATTTCCCCAGTGGACTCGGTTTTCCCATTGGCCATTTCCACCGTATAGGCTTCATTTAGCTTTTGGGGGAGTTGTTTTAATAAGTGTTTAAACTTATTGCTTACGAAACTTCGTTCTGCTCCGGTGTCAAATAAGATGCATGCATAAGCGTGGTTTAAGGGAAACGTACCGGTAACAACAGAGGGGTCTTGAATAGCCTCACTCTGACCCATGGTCAACATCCTTCCTGTTCCTCCATTTCTTAAATTGTTGTTGTTGGGACAGTCTCGGCGGACGTGTCCAGTCTTCCCGCATCCGTAGCAGGTGTAGCTAGGCCCTGCGATGTTGCCG
Source organism: Lactuca saligna (assembly GCF_052625555.1). Classification (NCBI taxonomy): domain Eukaryota; kingdom Viridiplantae; phylum Streptophyta; class Magnoliopsida; order Asterales; family Asteraceae; genus Lactuca; species Lactuca saligna. Next base: position 140,274,775 of record NC_136420.1, read on the forward strand.
CTGGCATGTGCGTTGTTGTTGTTGTGAGGGTTGTTGTTGTTGATTCCCTGATTTTGGTTATGGGGAGGGTAAGCCTTGCAGTACTTTGCGGTGTGACCCCTTCGGTTGCAACTGGTGCATTGAAAATCCTTGCATTCTCCATAGTGATGGAAACCGCACTTGTTGCATTTGGGAAGATTACCGGAATAAGGTTTGGAAGCATTTGAAGTGGCTGAGGTTGGAGCATGTGGTGCGGCTGGAGCCAATGTGGTAACTGCATTAACCGCCACTGTCTGCTGTTTCTTGGAGGTGTCGGGGCCCTGGCGCCCCTTCCTCTTATTGTTCTTTCCCCTCTTGTCATCTCCTTCCTTCTTCTTCTCAGCCTCCAATGGTTTCTCTCCCTTTTTGTTATTATGGTCGTACAACCTTTTTGCCAGTCTCTTTGCACTGTCAAATGTTTCGGGGTTTGCAGCTATCACATTCCCTTGAATTGGTGATGTGAGTCCCCAGATGAATCGCTCAATCTTCTTTCCTTCCGAGGTGATCATACCCGGGCACAGCAGAGATAGTTCGCTAAATCTCGATATGTAGGCATCGATATTCGCGTTCTGCACAGTGAGGTTCCATAGCTCTTGTTCCATCTTATGTATTTCGCCTCGTGGGCAGTACTCTGCCATTAACATTTCTTTCATCTCCGTCCATGGCATAGAGTTGGCTACAGGGAGTGTCCTTGATTCTACATGTCCGTTCCACCAGGTGAGTGCTTGATCCACAAAAGTGCAGGCTGCGAACTTCACCTTCATGTGCTCAGGGCAGTCGCATATCTCGAATACCGACTCCACTTTTTCGATCCATCGCTTCAGAGTGATCACTCCTCCAGTGCCATTAAAAGTTCGTGGTTTGGCGTTTGTGAAGTCCTTGTAGGTACATGCCTTGGTGGGTCCTTGATTCATTCCATTGTTTGAACTTCCGGCTCCTTGCCCATTGACTCCCCCATTGTTCCCTTGTTGAATTTGTGCAATCGCTGCAGTGACTGCTGCAGATACAGCTGCCTGGAAGGCGGCTGAGTCAACTTCGGGTGGGGTTGGTCCTGGGTTTCCGCGAGTAGGTCGGAGAGGCATCTTTCTGTGACAAAACGGAAAGATGTTGAGGGTATGTGGTTTCGGTGAGGTTGTGATCCTACTGACTAGGTGCATGGTATGAACTTAAACACTACTATCATTTACCAATCAATAATATCTCAACACATAGCAATTTGCAATATCGTAATAAAACACATAAAAATTTACTAATATTATCCGTATTTGATACATGAAAATTTGCTCATAGGAGCATACATGAGTGATACTAGTTCGACAGCATAACGACTCTATGAGTAGTGTAGTCACTTAAACATAGAGTCGAAGTACATAGCATATTTCCTAACGACCTACTATGATAAGTCTATCCCTAACCGCGATGAGCTGCGTCCTACTATAAGGGTGAAATCATATGCCGAAGTGCTGAGCTAGCAGCTGCGCCATCTCTGTCATGTCTACAATGACCTCATCCCTCTCAAGCTCTGCTCGCACGGCTCACGCTTCCATGACGAACAGTTGTTGTCGTAAGTCGGCAATCACGGCTTCTGGGGAGCGATTCTCCCGCGAGGGATTCACTGGTGGGACGTGGGGATCCCGTTGCACTTCGCTAACAGGAGATGCGATGTGACCCATGCCCGGGGCCTGATCCTCCTTCATGTCACCGTCGGTCTCCTTGAACTCGTAGTCGGTGTCCATGTACTCGTCTGGTTCAATGCCGTAGGCTCCCTCTTGATTCCCTTCTGGTTCGCCTTCGAGTACCCCGTGTGCCTCAGGGGCTTGGAAGAACTGAATGCCCTGATGCTCTCCCTCCATGACGACTGAGAGAAAGTATGCGAATAAGCTATCACTTTCCTATGATTCTAACACTATGGTACAAGCTAAACCGTCATCCTCTTCTTGGTGGTAGGGGTATAGTTTTAAGTTCCCTAGTTATCCCGATCTCATCGAGGCGTGTATTAGTTTTACTTTGGAGAGAATGTAGTTGATCAGGCTACATTCATTCCTTGGTATTACTAAGAACAGTCCCAATTTAACCGAGACACCAGCATTATTGTGTTTGATTCGGCGTTATGTTCTTATTCCTAATACAAGCAAGCGTGTTTTATTTACTTGTTTTGTTCAGAGTTATGTTAGTCCCTCTTTTTGGTTTATAGTTGCATATCCGTGTGTGGCTAGATATGCTAGTTCACTATAAACAATGCTCTGATACCAACCTGTCACACCCCCGAACCAGACGGCGGAAACGTCCGAGGGCTATTGTGACTTATTGAATACCATCACAATGCATATACATGAAACATAACATAAAACATCACCAACATTTGGAATAATACAACCGATAGTGTTTACATTCGTTACATTGTTCAAACGTTACATTCTCAAAATAACTATTCAACATCACTTAAACCACAGCAAACATCATAGAGTATAAATCATCCGTCACCTTATCTGTTACCTGAGAATACAAGTATTTTGAAAAACGTCAACATACGAAATGTTGGTGAGTTCATAAGTAGTGTTAGAAATCCAATGTAATGTTTGAAACCCATCAGAAAATCCGATATTTTCTAAAAATAGAATAGTATAAAAATATGTGTTGATCCATGAGTATGCATGTTTGAATTCTATAGATGTAGGCGTAAGAGTTGTGAAAATTCAACCGGTAATTTGTAATTGTTGAAAACCCTAGGAAAACCCGACGTTTTCCTATCACTTTGTATTACTTAGTTTGTATATCGTTGTTTCGTTTCGTTAGAGGGAATCGTTGAGCTCCGGAGGCATTGAGAATACAATGGGTGGTGAAGTGTTGTGACGTACGTTAACGAAAACGTCCAATCGACAACCTTACAAGCGATCCCTTAGGCACCACTCGTAATTCTTCACACAACTCGATCCTCCCGGACTTGTGTAGTCCCACGACCGGAGGGAAGGAGAGAAGGTGCGAAACCCTCGGTATTTCCCCGCGTCGTTCAAGACAAATGCAATTGCGAAGGGCCCGAAGCCCAACCCGCAATCGTGAGTTACCGACTTTACTAGCAGCACTGAAGGACCCTTGGGGACCAGCAGCACGTTTGCCATTGAAAGTCCTGTTACGTTATGTCGGATCGGTAAAACCCAACACTTCGTAAGAGAGAGAGATCTTCGGGCCTTAAGATCAGGTCATTGGGCTAGCTAGGCTCAACGAACAAGATTTTACACTTTTGGGGCCCAAAGATGGTGCATAGACGTCTGCGCACACTCGTATGTGTAGTGAATTCTCCATCGTTATTGGTTATGAATCGTAATGTCGTAACTTCGTCGTGTTAGTGGTTTTGGATATTTATTGGTTCGAGACCGAACCAATTCGTTTAACAACGACTTCTGGTATTGTAATGTATTGTATTTCTTCGACAAGCGTGGTACCATCAATTGGTCAAATTACATGTATTAACTAGCCTTGAAGATTTTTTGTTTTCAGCCCCTCCTTAATTGTAGAATTTATCCTTTTTACCCCTTTATTTAAAAACTTTCCGGTTTGGTCCTTAAATCAATTTTCTTGACATTTTTATACCAAAAATTATTGAAATAAGTATTTTCCAGCATATTTATCATAGAAAACAGTTTAAGTCCTTGAAATTTCAGTTTTCTCGGTTAAAGCCCCTCTTTTTCGCAACTTTTACATTTTTTACCCAATTTGGAAAAATTTTACAACTTTGGTCCTTTTTAAATTTGAAAAGCATTTTAAACCTTTGAAAAGTACATGGAACACTTATAGTCCACTGTTTTACAGAAAAATGCAGTTTTGGTCCTCCAAATTAGAAAATTTCGCATATTGGGCCTCATTGGGCCAAAAATGTCATATTTAGCCCAATAAGCTTGGAATTTATGTTTTTAACCCTCTAAATAGTATATTTTCAGAAAATACATTGTGTAAACTGTTTTGACTCATCTCACCCATCAGATTTCGAAATATTCCACTTTAGGCCCCTTAACTTTGTATTTTCAACATTTTATGTCAAAAAAAATGAGTTTTTAGCCCAAATTAAGTGTTGTCAAACCATTTGGCCATTTTCTTAGTATACTTTGCATGTGATAGTCTATTTTATGCTATAGTAAAATATATGTCTCGGTTTTTAGCATTTCATACTAGATCTATCATCAAAATCATACCAAACATACATATAAGCATAGAAATCAACCACAACATACACATAATGATGGATCTACACTTTTGCTTGTATTCTCCCCCACAAAAACTCATAAAAACCGAAAATAAGGGGATATGAAACTCACCTTGGGTGTTGATTCGGTTTTTGAAGAAAGAATGGAAGAAATGAAGTGATTTTTGGCCTTTGCACTCCTTGATGAAGTTTTCGAGTTTATGGGGTTTCTAGAGTGCAAGATCATGATTTTTGCATGGATTAGGAAGAGATTTTTGATAAATAAGGAATACAAGTCATAGATCCAAGAAAAACCTTACCTTAGATGATGATTTTGTGGAAGAACTTCCTTGAATGCTTCCTAAATTTCGAGATTTTGGATGGAGAAGAAGAAGAAGCCTTGAGTGATTTTAGAGAGAGTTTGTGAGTGTTTTGTGTGTGTGTGGGTGTTGCTCTTGGCCGAGTTCAAGAAGAAGAGAAGAGAGAGAGTTGAGTTGACAATCCTAGTTGCATGTTGGTCCATGCATGGAGATATGTGGGATATAAGTGAGGTTGCAAGGCTTAAGTCACTCTTCCTTCTTGGTTTTGGGCTTATGGGCCGAGAATTGTAAATGGAAAGGAAAAAAAATTGGGCTTTAATGTTCTAACCCATGTAGATGTTAAGTTGGATGGTTTTTAGTCCCAAAAGAAACATAGTATGATTTTTACACTTTGTTGAGCTAGTTTAGGTTAATCATGGTTCAAAATTTTGTATTTATTTCATTCTAGGTCCAACATGGCTCAAAATGTTGAAATAAATAGATGTGGGTCCAATTAGAGCCCAATTAGGGTTCTAAGCCCATGATAGTCCAATTGGAAGCTTATTGATCCATTTGGATCCAATAAGGAAGTTCTAGTCCAGAATGGACTTAACAAGAACTTCTAGGGTTTTCCAATTGTTTGATGTAGTGAATTGGGGTTTAGTTTCCCATTGAGTAAGCATCATACTTGTTTTTGAGTTTTTGATTTTCAGCATTTAATTGAGTATAGTGATTACAAGACATAGAATTTCTAGTTGTGACACATTGGACCCTTCAAAATCATTTCAAGAATTGGTCCAGTGGCCTACAAACTCCGACTTCCAATCGAGCTTAACAAAGTACATCCAGTATTCCACGTATCGAACCTGAAGAAGTGTTTGTCCGACGAAACACTTGTAATTCCACTCGATGAAATCGAACTAAATGAAAATCTTAACTTTGTGGAAGAACCTGTCGAGATCATGGACAGGGAAGTTAAACGAACTAAACAGAGCCGCATTCCAATAGTAAAGGTCCGATGGAATGCTAAGAGGGGACCTGAGTTCACGTGGGAACGAGAAGATCAAATGCAACAGAAGTATCCACACCTCTTCCTCAGCCCCTAAAACTTTTCTTTTGTATTAAAAATTTCGGGACGAAATTCCCTCTAACGGGGGGATGATGTAACAACTCGTTATTTCAGGTCATTAAAGATCGAGTCTTGTAACCTCTTTGAAAAAGGGATTAGAATATCATCGAAAAATGAAGTATTCCAAAGCTCTGTTTGGAGTACGCTATGTAGTAAATATCGTCATAAGGTTTCCAAACATATAAATAACACAAAAATCCGAGTTATAACGAAGAAGTTATGACCATTCTAAGTTTTCCAACAAAAACCGGCGATACGAAGTTACGTAAAAACGCGAAGTTTCAATAAAACACTTTTTGACCTTAGGTGTCTAAATGAAAGTCATAGATATCGTTAAACTACAAACGTGCATAAAAAGAACGCTCAAATCGGACATCGTATGAAAAAGTTATGAATTTTTAAAGAAATTCCTTAATCACGTCATTTTAATAAATAAATAATAAAAATAATTTCTGAATTTACCGACGGAATCTAAACGAAAGTTGTAGATCTTAGTCTCACCTACGCGTGGATATAAAGAACGTCGAAAACGGAGTTCGTATGAAGGAGATATGAATTTTTGAAGTTTGATAAATAATTAATATATATTTTTATTGAAAACTTCGGTATTATCCGAAGTCTGAATCACGCAAGTACACCCTGCGTACATGAGTACGTCCAGTGTACTCAAGGCCTTGGCCTCGGATCGTCCACGTCGCCCCTATGCGAGCCTACCCCCCCCCCCCCTTCCCATCGGAAGTCCGAGGCAGTCGAGGACTCGGTCATGCGTGACGTACACGTACGCCCCGCGTACCGAGGCGGTTCCAGCCTCCTATAAAAGGGATGTGAGGGTTCCCGGCAAAATTGCTCATTCTCTCTCACTTTTCTTTCGTTTTGCCTCGTTTTCCGTGCTCGCACTACCCCGAAGCCCTGGTCATTTTGTGCAAGTCCCGAAGGTCGATTTTACTCCCGAGAAATCCCGAGAAAATCCGCTTTTTCAAGCCAAAGTTCCGCTCGATTTTCATCACACCTTCTTCAAACTATCAAGTGAGTTCATACCCCTTTCAAACACACTTTAAATACATTTTAAATGCTTTATACTCTTTAAGGGGGGAATACAAGTAAACATACGGTTATTATCGTGTATTTTATAAAGTTTCACTTCACTTGTTTTATCGAATAAATCACTTGGAATTCCTTACTACTATGGAAAACTCTTGTCATACTTTGCGTGCATTAGACTTATACAAAGTATATAGTGATTTCAAAGTACCTTTCGTTGCTAAGTCGTTTTATACATTCTAACAGCTTATGATTTATGCTTTGTCAAACATTGTGAAAAAGGATAAACTTTGCATACAAAACTATCACTTTAATACAGACTTAGTTGAGAATCCATGAGACGTGTATATCTTCAAACACTACTTTCTTATTAGAAAGTAATGCTGCAAGTCCTGTCTATAACCAGAGTCTCCCGTTAGGAGAACGTGTCAAATGTGTATAGATCTATACGGGAAGTCATGATCCCGCACCATGACTGTTAGCTACAGTCCGTCCTTTGGGGTGACAGTTGTCATAACGCTGCGACGCCTGAAGAACGTCGCTACAGGCATTTTATGTTTAGTATGGTTATAAAACTCATCGGATACACAATTATTATAGTACTTCTGATTGATGAACGAGTAGTTATTAAAACTATTCTTTATCTAACAAACGGAAATCCTCTGATAGATTTATTATATAGATCTATGTTTAAAAGCATGTGGCTTGCTTCCAATTTTTAGTCTTGGACATTAAACAACTATTAGGAAAATAAGGGATTTTCTTGGTTCAACTATCTACATTTTTCAAACACAAATACTCTCATGCATTTCATACTTTTATAAGAAAATAAGGGATTTTCTTGGAAAACATACACCCATTTTGGAATGACATTCAATTTTTCTAAACCACTTACGAACTCACCAACTTAATTATTGACACTTTCTCTTTGAAATAAATTGTATTCTCAGGGAACCGCTAAGCAGGTTTGGAAATTAACTTTTGGGATTAACACGCTGGCGTTAATTACTTCTTTTGAAAGATGTTTATGTATTTATCTTTTGAACATGTAATGAATACAATTATGTAAACAATTTTAAAACCTTTATATATGTATGGTGGTGTGTACTTTCCTTTCTATGAACTGTTATGATACTGAATATGACGTCCTCCGCCCCCGAATGTTTCCGCCGTTCTGGTTTGGGGGTGTGACAATCAGCAAAAAAAAAATGGTAATATGGATGTCAATAATAGAAATTCCCTCGAAAAACAGTCCCTTCCTGAGCTTTAAGCAAAGCAACATGAAAACCCTCTATCGCCAAAATAAATAAGAATAGAGACAATCAATCTCCTTGTCTCAAACCTATGCAAATCTAAAACGTGTCAGTAGGAGAACCATCACTAGAACCGAAGCCCTAGCCATACTCATAAAGCTCCTTGATCTAGTCACACCATATAGAGTCGAATCCCATAATATACGTGATCTCTAAAAGATATTCCCAAGACAAAGAATCATAAGCGTTCTCATAATTCACTTTAAAAATAAGTGGATTTTTCGAAGTCTTACTCCAAGAAACCACCTCCTTCAAGAGAAACGGCATATCCAAAATTTATCTCTCTTTAACAAAAGCATACTGATCCAAACTAACAACAGAACCAATAACCTCCGATATCCTATTAGCTAACAACTTACCAATAAGACTAATAGGTCTAAAGTCTTTAATGATCTTCGGATCCCAAACCTTGGGGATGGTTGAAAAAAAAGGCATTGCAACCCTTAGGGATAGAAGAATGAGAATGAAAATGTTGAACAAACGCCAACCACATCTAAAGAAATAAGATCCTAATAACGCTCAATGAAACAAAAAGAAAAACCATCTACCCAGGGAGCCTTATCAGAATCACAATCCCAAACTGCCCTTTTAATCTCATCATGAGAAAAAGGAGCCTAGAGGAACTGAACTTGAACCTCCAAAAGGGTATGAAAAAGAGCAGGATATGTAGAAGGACGAGTCCCACTCTTCTTAGAAAAGAGAGTTATGTAAAAGTTATGAAATTCATTTTCAACCATCCCTAGTTCAGCAACCCAAACACCATCAACCACAATGCCCTTGATTACTAACTAACATCTCTTTCTATTAATAGAACCATGAAAAATCCAGACTTCTCATCCCTCTCAATACCCCACTAAACTTTCGTCTTCTAAACAAGATCCACTCTCAAGAGGTGATATAAATTTGTCAACTCCTTTAAAATTGAAACTCGCTATACTCGTAGGTTAGCACTACCATCACCCAACATAACAATAGCATCAATAGATTCAATCTTGTGTTGTAACAATTTTCTTTTATCATCCATACCAACACGAGTAGAAGAATACCAGACCCTAAGATTAGATTTAAGAAGCTGGAGTTTCTTCTTAAAAATAACACAGGGGTTAAGAATAACCTCCCTATTAGAAACCATAGACCAAGATTCCTGAACCACATGTGTGTGAGTATGTGGACTATGTGGGGTAAACTCTGTGTCCAATTGAGTATAGTTACATGTGTGTGTTTTAGTCTATCGTTTTCGAAACCGTATAAAATCATTTACTCCAGAAAATCCTATATTTTCTTGTATAAAATAATCTTAAGTTTTGTTTCCAATTGAGTATAGTTACATGTGTGTGTTTTAGTCTATCGTTTTCGAAATCGTATAAAATCATTTACTCCAGAAAATCCTATATTTTCTTGTATAAAATAATCGTAAGTTTTGTTTCCAATTGAGTATCCTTGCACACATGTGTGTTAGTTTATAGTTTTCAAAATTGTATACAATCGTTTTCCCCAGAAAATCCTCTAATTTCTGGTTTGTAAAAATCATAGTATTAAGACTCTAATACTTGTTGGGTGAAAGAAATCAACATGGCGATCGTAGACATTCCGCACAAGTTGAGTGGATGGTCAACACAACAAATACGGAGCATCACTACCGTGCATAGGGCAGTCAACACAATGTGCCAAAATTTATTTATGAAGTTTTTCCTTACATAAAATTCTAAACATATTCTAGTGAGCCACTATAACCATACTAATATGACAGAGACTTGTCTTGGCGTTTCTCAGGCGCCCATTTTTGTTTAGAGACATTTGTCACCCTAGACTGGCTGGTCTAGCTGTAGCGAACAATGAAGGTGTTTGAGCAATCGATAAGATCCGTTATTTAATAAATAACATTACTTGTGCTGGTTGACTAGGTTTATCGTTTTCGTTTCTTGAGGATAATCGACTTGGGATCATAATTATAAAAAATGACCCAAAATTATCAGCATTGGCAAAAATGGCCCTTCCTTTTTATATTTATCAAACAAGACCCATATTTGCAAAAAGGTGTCATAGGTAGCCTAAAACTTGGTGAAATGTGTGAAAATGGCCCATTTCTTCTAAAATGTTCATTTCAGACTTATATTTGATAAAGAATTCAAAAAGGCCCTTGTTTATCCAAAAATATCATTTTTGGTCCTTTAAAAATTGAGATGTTCACTAACTCTTCAGTTGTATTTCATTTTCCTAAATGGTCATTATATATATATATATATATATATATATATATATATATATATATATATATATATATATATATATGTAGCCGAAAATGGTGGTCCCTAAAATATTATTAATATTCCAATTTAACCATTTCCAAAATATTATGTTCAACAACTTGTTTAAACACATTTTTGAAGCAAAACCTTATGATTCTTGATATAACCATGTATGAATTATATTTCATAAACATGTTAGTTTTTGTAGTTCTAGCATATACTTTGTGATATATAGTTTAAAGCCTTAAGACTTGTTACAAATCTCGAGTTCTTGAACCATTACATGGAGTTCATAATTCTAAGCACATAAATCATAACGTATATGCATAAACAAGCAATACCAAATTTTCACAAGACCTTGACTTGTATCCTCCCCCAAAAACTATGAAAACATCAAAAAGAGGGGTATGAAGCTCACCTTGGGTAGGAGATAGTGTAGATGAAGAGGTGTGGTGAGAAATTTGGAGCCTAGAACACTTGATGTGTGAATGAACTTCTGGAGGAATTTTGCTATCATATGGTGGTGAAGACATAATTTATGTGTGAGTAGGAGATTTAAATGACTAAATGTCTAAAACATTACTAGACATGAATTAATTTACAGGGACTTAGATGGGATTGTGAGGAAATGGTCACTCGAGTTCATGGTTGAATTCTTGAGAGAGTTCATAGAAGGTTTACAGAATGTGGAAATGAATTTGTGAAATGGAACATGGGGTTTATGGTCTTAATAAGGGATAAGGAAGATAATATGATGTTTACTTTGACTACTGTTGGGTAATGCGTGAATAACTAAGATATCTCTTGGAATTTGTCACTTACAACTCATAGTCCGTAAACATCATTGAAATGAGGAGGGTTTACGGTCCAAATGGACCTTAAACTATGGTTTACGATCAAAATGGAATCCCTTAAGGGGTTTACGGCCAAAAAGGTGCCTAGAATGGTGTTCACAATCAAGATGCTTCCCTTTATGGTGGTTTACGGCCAATATGTGATGGCTTGAGGGGGTATACGGCCAAAATGGCTTCTTAGGGTGTGTTCACGGCCAACATGTTCCCTACAGGGTAGTTCACGGTCAAAGTGTGTTTCTAGGGAAGAGTTCATGGTCTAGGTGTTTAGAAAGCCTTAATAAGTGTATTTTGTTGTTTATGTAATTTGTATTTGACATAACTTAAACTTCTTATTGTTTTTCATCAACTTAGGAGGCTTTAGGGTAGTGTAATTTTCAAAAACATTACCTTACCCAAGCATAATAATAGCATAGCTACAACTATTGCATATACGGGACTTCTTTGGCTTGGTTTCTAGACTTGAAAATTTTCCAGTTGTGACAAAATCTCTCTCCCAAAGTTAACCTTTACACTCATTATGTTGCTGGGCATAAACTGAAATAAACAACACCTCCAATCTAGAAGATAACCAAACCCCCTCCCCTGCCACATACCAATCAAAGAAAACACACGTTTTTTTTTACAAAACTGATTATGATCCCAAATGACAAGAATACCCCCCAATGCTCCACGAGAAGGATAATAAGCGTAAGAAAATGAAACATTTCCCTAGAAAGAACGAACCGTCAACAAATCAATAAATTTCGTCTTCGTTTCTTGAATAGCTAAAAATTTCACTTTAAATTTATGACATAACACTTTCACCCAAACCCGCTTCTCAATACACCCCGCTCCTTGGATATTTAACGACAAACAATTCATGATTTAATTTTTTTAATCCCCTCTCCTTCAATAACACTTTCAACATGCACAAAACAGCCATCCATGTCAAAAACAACTTTTTTACCCGTTTCCATCATCATGTTTGTTTCCTCCACCATAGAATTTCTACTATAAAGCCATTTGAATTCAAAAGATTACCACCATAAAATCTGTCAGGAAAACCCGGGGGATGTGACAAAGAATCCTTCGAAACTTCAACCCCCGATATCCAAGCATATCCACCCGAGAAACCAACCGGAACAACATTTGACAGTCTTCTTACAAGTAACAACAACAGGTACCACCGGAACCTGCACCAGAAACTTCTCAGCAGAAGTTGACGACAACAGATGCGCAACAGGAGCTACTAACAGACACTCGGTTGGATGGTGAACAACATCATTAAACAGGATAGCAGTCGAAACAGAAGGCTTGACCGGAGCAGTAGGAAATCCTAAGCTCGAGTCAGCATGAGACATATTTAAAGTTTTTTCAAACACCGAACCTGCAGAGTGAACATTATGCATCTTTTCTGAAGCTTTATTCCCATTTTGCCCCTACAGATCTTCCTTATAGTTCCTTTTATTTTTTCCATTGCCCAACCATTAAATCCTCTTGACATTTTGTTTTTCACTTGTGTTCTTTCATTCTTTCCATTGTTTCTTAAATTCCAAACAGGTCCAATGATTCTTGGTCTTTACCATTCAAAGAAATATTACCATCATCATTCTCCTTATCACATTAAGAATCATAACCTTCACAACCTTCAATCTCCACTTTTGGAATATCATAAACAAAAGAAGGAATCCAACTCGGGGCCTCTTTGACGCTAATAGTGAACAAAGTACCATCCATAGGAACTTTCACAATATTAGAAATTATATTTTATGTTGTCGTCAAAATACATACCCGGTTCTTATACACATCTTCCCCAAGATCATCTTACGTTTGAGCACTCAATGGGAACCCTTCGATATCTACCCACACAATACGTTCCAATGGAACAAAATTATGATCCCATACTCGTTTCTCCAATAACCAATGATCCACCACATCAGAACTCATAAAAATTTTACAAGCATGCATGCTTAGATTTGAATCCAATCAGTACCCATAAACCATCAACATATTTCATATCAAAGTCTTGAAACCTTTCTTCTAAACAAAGCATATACAAGTTAGGCAGAGTGAGAAAATCTATCGCCTTCACCAAACAAGCACATTTACCTTTTTCCATAACAAAATCTCTAGAAGATAAATCAATAATCTCCTCCATCTGTGTTTTACTACAATTCTCCAAAGCAGTTCCCTTTACTATACTTATATACGATTTAACAGGGGAGGGAACATGAAAAGTATGAATTGGATGATCAACAATTTTGGACACAATCTGCTTTTTCGGTTGTTTAGTACCCTCCTTTTGGAAACGAGGTGAAGAAGCAAACAACTTATAAGTCCCAAACCACACGTCACAAAGTTGTTTAATCATTTGATCAAAGTGACGGACATTAGAAAATTTGATAAATCCAAATCGTTTCCCTATACGAGATAATTTTTTCGATATAAATGCATCAACCATATTACCCAAACGACCACATATATGCCACATATTAATAACTTGTACCGACCCAAGGAAGTTTGTAATAAAGAATGACGATACCTCAAAACTCACATGATTACTTTTTGAAACAAGACTACCATGTTGAACCCTAGAAACACCATGCACGTTCCTGTGTTTACCCCCATTCATTACTGCCCATCTCGTTGATCAGAAATACCACCGACCTTGTAAGTATCTACCGATGTTTGGCCCTGCCGGTGGATAGCCGATCATCAAGAACCCAAGATTCTGAAATCGTCGGTGGTCAGTTTTCTTATTTTTATTATTAACATAGCCAACCTTTTAATCCAACTTATTTTATATGTTTTTATCCTAAATATCAAACAAGTGCAAGTAAATCTTCATGTTCAAATCAGACACCTTAACCTTTAAACCAAAACACATTTTTATAGGGAAAAGTTTAATAGAAAATCATAATTATTGGTTCTTCAAGAAACCAAATCTTTTTTTCAATTTCTACAACTTATTCTTTATTAAAAAAATCTAAAAATATCTAAATTTATTAAGATTGTGAATGTAAAAAATATTTTTCGGATTCACCGTATGAATCCGGATTAACATTGTGAATTTTCAAGGATTCACATTGTGAATTTGACGTAAAAAAAATCGAATTTTATATCATTAGATAAAGAATAAAAAGTTATGAATTTCTGTATTTTTAGTTTTTTTTTTTTTTGATAAAAAATAAGTTCTAAAAATTGAAAAAAAATTTGGTTCATTGGTTAATTATGGTTCTCTTTTGAACCTCACCGTGTATATATATATATATATATATATATATATATATATATATATATATATATATATATATATATATATATATATATATATATATATATATATATATGGTGATGTTCAATAGAGAACCATAATTAACCAAGGAACTAATCGCGAGCATCGGAAATAACGATCAACGGCTAAGAAAATAGATGTACACTTTTACATTGGACGCACACACACCAGATTATACCAAAAAATCCACCATTTACAAAAAAACTCACTACTTTTTTCGTTTAAAACTTTTTTTAGGCCATGTTTTTTTTATCAAAAAAAAAAAAAAAAAAAACCCGAATATTTCATTGTTCACGATTTTTCATCCTCTTTCCATAGAGATTCATGATGATATATAAAAAACGAACTTTTTTTTTTCGAAAAAAACCCACTTCATTTTCTTTAATGAAAAAAAGTTAAGGTCTATTTTTTATAGAAAAAAATTAATAAATATATCAAAATTCATATTTTTTATACTTTTTAAACATAGATTGATATTCATATTTATAAAAAATAAAAAAAAAACCATATTTCAGTTCAGATTCACATTATGAACTTGTTCAGATTCATATTGTAAACCTGTTCAGATTCACATTATGAACCTCCTCAGATTCACAGTGTGTATAATAATAAATCAGATTCACAGTGTGAATCGGAACTGATCGGAGCTTTTTCACATTTTGAAAATTAAAATTTGAAATATTTACAGTTTAGATTCACAATGTGAATCTACACTGATCGATGGTTTTTTTTTTTTGAACCTTCTCAGATTAACAATGTGAATCTGAACTATTCGAGATTTTTCAAATTGTGAATGTTAAAAATTTAAATATTTACAGTTTAGATTCACAGTGTGAATCAACACTGTTCGAGGTTTTTTTTTAATCGGTGTTGATGTTTATTAATAAAGTACAAAAAATTAATATTTTTGGTATAATTAGTTTTTTTTATAAAAAAAAAGCTTAAATATTGAAAAAAATAGTAAAATTAAGTGAGTTTTTTTCGAAAAGAAAAAATCTTTTTATATATATCATCATTGATCTCTATGGAAAGAGGACGAAAAATCGTGAACAACGGTATATTCAGATTTTTTTTTCGATAAAAAACTTGGCCTAAAACAAATTTTAAATGAGAAAAAGGAGGTGAGTTTTGTTATAATTCGGTACATGTACGTCCATTATAAAAATTTACAACCCTTCCTTTTGCCGTTGATCGCTTTAAATTCCGACGCTTTGGATTGGTTCTTTGAATAATAATGGTTCTCTATTGAACTTTTGCATATATATATATATATATATATATATATATATATATATATATATATATATATATATATATATATATATATATATATATATATATATATATATATATATTAACTTGAGGACCAAAATATTTCTTAAGAAAAAGGCTCCAATCTGGTGTATATATAACCCATAAGCAAAAATGGATTAACCTAAAACTAACACCTTTATCGATAGCATATATATCATGAACTAACCCCGATATCCTTCATAGTACTCATAGGTTTTCGTAAATCCAGTGAAAAAGGCTTAACACTGAAATTTAAACGTCAATTTTTTGAAAGGTTAGTGAACTATATGCAAAAAGCTTGTGCGGATTTTTTTATTCCCAACCATCATGTGTTTTTGTAAGGAAGTGTTAAGATGTAAAGCGAATAACTAGCAAAACCAAAAGCACACAAGACACAATATTTACGTGGTTAGGTCAAGGTGACCTACGTCTACATACTGGAGGGGAGTATTCTTTATTTTAGAGCTCTCAAACAGAGGTTACAAATACAATGTTCATAAAAATTTGCCTAACACTCTAGAATTCAAGATACAAAATGACCTAGAATGCATCCTTATTTATACTTGATGGATCATACCTGAAACCCTAATGAGCTAGCCCATTGGCCCATAGGCCCATTAATGGTGACAAGCAATCATATTTCACCATGCAACATCTTCTAGAACATTCTTCCATGTCATACAACCCATGAGCATCAGCAACACACATGATGAACCACCTTGACCATAATGGAGCAAATGATGCACAGGTGGCACATCATGAACACTAATGGTGTCCAACATTCATCATGGTGGCATAACATGATATATTTCTTGAGCATGATCATTTTCAAATAATATATGGATCAATATGACACAACAAAGGAATCGAGATGGCGCATCATGTACCAAGATGGTCCATGATAGCCTAACATCTTCTTTATCGTGCAACTTCTCATCAAGATGGCGTAACTTCTCATAGATGTGGCACAATATCTCCTTAGCGTAATATCTCCTTGGCTCAACATTTCCTTGTTTCAACATCTCCTTGGCTCAACATCACCTTGGCTCAACATCTTCATGGCTCAACATCATCTTGGCTCAACATCGCTATAACTAACATCTCCATGGCTCAACATGTTGGACCATGTTACTCTATGTTGATCCAAGTTTCTCCATAACTAACTTTTGGAAGATCTGTTCCATTTTCTGATGATCCATTCCATTCTCAAAATATATGTTCCTTTGTCACATGCTTTATGAACCCCAAGTGCTCCATTGAGCCCAATTACTCCATGAGAATGCTCCAAATTCTCAATTAACATTTAAGAATTTCCACATTGACTTGAACATACTCTGAACTCTACCTTAAACAAGAACTTCCTCTCCCTTCCATCCATCAAGCCCCAAAGGGACTTACCTCCTGAGAACATCGACTAAGTCCAAGCAAAGCTTGAACTTCTTGACAGACAACAACTTTGTTAATATATCTGATGGATTCACCTTGGTATCAACCTTCAAAATTGAGAACCTATTCGTTTCCAGAATGTCACGAATGAAATTCAATTTGGCATCAATAGGCTTCATCATGTCATGGTACATAGTATTAATTGCAAGATTCAAGATGCTCTAACTGTCATAGCAATGTCGGCTTCTCCACTTTTATACCAAGACTCTGAATAAGCCCATGTAACTCATTTATTCCTTCCATCATAGACATGTACTCGGATTCAATTATAGACAAATCAATAGTATCTTGTATTGTTGACTTCCAACTGATGGCACATCCGAATAAAGTGAAAATATAACATCTCTATAACTTGTGGTTCAACAAATTACCTTCATCATCAGAGTCAACACATCCAACCAAGCAAGTTTTCATATTATTTGCATACGCCAAGCAAACATTCATCATTCCCTTTAAGTATTGCATGATGGGCTTGACAGATTCCCAATGAGCCTTCCTTAGATTAATCATAAACTTGCTTACCATACTAATTGAATGAGCCAAATCACGTTTGGTAAAGACCATTGTATACATAATACTTCCAACAACACTAGAGTAAGGAACCATGCTCATCTACTTCCCTTCTTTATTAGTTGTAGGTATAGTATCTGGACCATGTTTAAAGTGAGCCATCAAAGGAGTTCTAACGGGTTTGGACTGATCACAGTTGAAACATTCTAGAACTTCCTTAATGTAATTTTTTTTTAGAAATACATAATCATCCCACTATTATAGCCCTTTTAATCTCCATCCCTAGTATATTCTTTGTTGCTCCCAAATTATTCATCTCAAACTCATTCTTCAGGGTCGCCTTCAAGTTATTTATTCTAACCATGTCCTTGGCTTCAATGTCCATATCGTCAACATATAGCAACATATATATGTAGGAATCTTGTGACAACTCCTTTTTAGTAGACACGATTATCAAATTGGTTCTAAGAATTGTTGGATTAGTGTCTAAGTCCATAACTATTTTGGTATGTACTTGACCCGATGGTGCATGGTCCTTTTGGGTTGCCTTCACCGAAGCAACTTGATAGGATAAATTATGGAGAGAAAGGATTAAATATGATTTATTAATATATTATGGGAATAATATATTAAAGGAGAAATCATATTGTTTAATTAATATTAGTCAATAATTAATTGGTAATTAGTTTTGTGACTAAAAGAGATTAATTAAACTTAAGGGACTGGAATTGTAATTATAAGATAATTGCAATTTGGGCCATGGATTGCCTTGTATTAAGGGATGGACGAATTCTAATGGGAAACCCATAAGTAAATCGTCCATGGGCTTGATAAAAGGAGTCTATGGGTTGCTTAGGGCTTAAGCATCCAAATTAGGGTTTCCTTGTTAGATAACCCTAATAGCCCAACTATATAAAGACCCCTTAAGGCTCAAAAACGTGGCTAAGCTTCTTGTAGGGGTTTACACACGTTATTGGCAGCCTCCAACCTCTCTCCTCTTCATCCTCTTGCTTATGGTGTTTGTGAACCATTAGAGGAGTGACACATGTGACTCTAAGCCTTCCAAAGTCAATTCAAGGAGGAATTGGGATTGTTATTGCTACATAACAATCAAGGTATGATCTTAAACCTAATTACATATTAATATGATTACTTGTATGCTAGAATTAGGGATTATAGTCTTGGATTCAAAGCATGTACAATAGAGAAACCTAGATCCAAGCATTAGGGTTTGTATGAGCACATAGGATGTCTTATGACCAAAACCCATCAGTGGTATCAGAGCCTAACTTGGTTTCAATTGTATTGATGCATTGAATAACTGGAAAATTCGATTTTTTGGATTCTGGAGGCTGGACTCGCCGAGTCCAAGGCTGAACTCGCCGAGTCCATGCAGACTCGACGAGTCCATGCCTGACTCGACGAGTCAACTCGTCAGATAATGCTTATCTCGGGATTTCTTGCTGTTTTTGCATATGGATAGTTACCTTATCATGTTAGATCAATATAAATCCGATTTTATGATATATATGACTATATTCTTGATCTAATTAAAGATAATTATCAATTAACAAGATAATTGTTTCCTTATAAGATAATTGATTAATTATTTTGAGTAAATTGATAAATTGTTTTGCAAGAAATCATTAAACAAATCAAATATGGATAATTATGTAATTAAATGTTAGTTTAGATTATTTGTTATTTGATCCTTGTTGTTATGAAAAGTTTCATATTTTCCCCTTTAGGTTTTATAGTTTAAATTTGAACCCAAAAAGTTTTGAAGTTTTGAAATTTAAATAGTTAAAACCCTAATGTTTTGAAATGTTTCAAAACTTGCCCTCAAGTTTTGGAATTTAAAAGTTGATTAAAAGTTTAATTAGGAATGTTAAATTCTGAAACCCTAGTAATGTTTTGAAAAGTTCAAATCACACCCTTATGGTTTTATTAATTAATTAAGGAGTATAATTAAAAGAGGTTTAATAAATCCATAAAAGTTTAGGTTAACCATTTAATTGAATTAAAAGTATAATTCTTAAAGTTAACCATATAGTATTTTAAAAGTATAAAATACACCCTATACTATATATAACATTAAAAGTATAACATTATATATATGTATGAGTAAAAGTCAGTCTTACCGTTAGTAGGCCTCATTCACGAAGCTGGTTTATAAGGGGTGTTTAAGGAAATTGCCTATAAAATGGCGATTGAATGGGTATCCACTCTTACCCACTGCACTCTTGACTAGTGGAGGGTCGTTAGCCGAACAGGTAGGATAGGACGAAACCTTCCATTATAAGTATAATGAAATACAAAGTAACTAAATGTTTTTCAAATTCCCAATCTTAGTTACTTAGGCAAAAGTGAATCGATGCAATTCCATGAAAGTTACACTTTGTGCCCTTGCGAAGACGTTAGTGGAGCGTGTGTGGTTTACCGGCACACTAAATGGTTCTAAGCAAAGGTAGCAAAGGGTGACTCAATGTTTGTCATAGTTCGGTGGAGCGTGTGTGGTTTACCGGCACATCGAATAGGTGATTGTAACATGTGAGGGCACCATGTAGTTTGCATGGTTATTCACACCCGCTTTGTGATCCTCGGCATCCCAGTCACAAACAAGAGGGGCATATCGAGATTTAAACATGCCATTGAAAGTTCAATGAATCTCAAAGGATCTAGGAGTTTTCATAGATTTAAAACTTAAAATTATTTTTTGTTTTTCATGGTGGAAATTAGTGAATCGTCATTCACTTACCTTCAAATGTTCTTCAATTTGGGTTACGGCATCCCTCTCCCGAGTTGTAGAATATTGTGTTGGGTCCTAGCCTTAGTATTTCATTTGGGTGATTTACTAAGGACTCAATCAATCAACTAACTTGAATTCGTTTTTCTCCCGATGTCAAAGTTCGACAACTATGGTCTTCTCAAATCCCGTGGAACAAGCATTCCACATGAAGATGATATTCCATGATTCGATCGAGGAACAAGAAATCATGCTTCACTTCCTCCTCCTCCTCCAATTATTCTCCCTAACCCACAAGATTGTAAAACTGAAAGGTTCAATATCACTCAAGCCCTTTTGGCAAGTAAACATAAAGAGGGCAAGTCGGTGTGTGCACACGTCTTAGGGATGAAGTCACACATTGATAGATTAAGAATGATGGGATCCATTTTTGGTGAAGAGATGGTTGTTGATTGAGTTCTTCAATCACTTCCTAACTCATATAGTGAGTTCGTAAGAGAGTACTATATGACGAACCGCGACGTGACCCTTATAGATCTCACCTATATGCTTATTGCTGCTGAATCAGCAATGGTTTGGCGCAATAGAAAAGCAAAGTTGATTGGTGAATCTGCCTTCAAGACCTCTATGGATATAGACAATGGCAATGAAAGACATGCAATGATCGAAAAGTTTGATCATAAGAGAAAGGCGATGTCTGAAGTAGTTCCATGTGTTGTTCCAAAAGAGTCAATTTGCTTTTATTGCCAAGAGAAGGGGCATTACAGACGAAGTTTCCCTATTTACCTAAGAGATCTAAGAGATGGGAGAGTCAAAAGTATGACTACGCTTCAGGTGAAATCCACTATCTAACTCCATTAAGTTCCTATTCATTGATTCTTAATACATGATGTGATAAGATTGCATTTGAATGTTTTGAAGGATCGGTGAAAAGAAAGGAAGCTTGATAAGAGAGCAAGATGAATCTAATCACAAGAGATGGATCTCGATCTCATGGACTTGAAGATTGGATTTTGAGCTTAGATAGTTATGATAGAGCTGTTAGAAATTTTCTTTTTACATAGTTTTCAATAGATTTTGCATTGTAAGGACAAATGTTTTTCCGCTGCTTTTATAAATAAAATAAATTTTGACTTATTTATTTATTTGTTTACTTCCTTGCAATGAAATCGTTATGAAAAATTGATGTTTACATATTTCTACAACGAATGGATATGATTCTTAGTTATGTTATTTATGGAAATGTCGAGAATTTACCAAATAGGGAGAGTTTCTCATCGCCTAAAGTTTCAATTGGACTGAAATTTGGAATCACGCAACTTGGTTGCATGATGAATGAGAAATTTCATATTTGGAAATTAGACAAATTCGTTGACAAAGTGTCAAGTGAAGGATTAGGAGATCGAGTACACAAAGTTGTGTGTTGATCAAGTTCACCATAAGAGTAACAAATATATTCGTCATGATTTACTAAAGGATTAGTAAATATGATTACACTTACAAGATTAAGTGTAATTTTGAATTGATTAAAGGGTTTAGATCAATAGTAGAACGAATAAGAAGAATCAAGTAGGCAGAAAGATAAAAGTTTCTCCATTCTAAGAAGAAGGGAGAGTAGCTTTTATGCTTTATGATAGGTCTTAATGATTAAGAACCATATCTCAATTGATCATCTAAGTGAGTCTTGGTACAATTGTATGTCCAAGAAGAGGAATCAAAGATTGAAGAAATGGTCAAATCAAGAAGTCAATCATACTTCGTTCCAAAACAAGTCTTAAAGTCAAGATTGTGACATTGAGTGAATAGTATTAAGAAGGTTTATAACATTCATCAATTGTGGAAAGTTGTGATGTCTTGGATAAGACAAAGACCAACTAAGACCAAAATTATGAAGTGTTTTGTTTTGATAAAAGCTACACTAACTCTTGAATATTTGTTTGTCAAGAAATGTTTTGATAAGAGAATCGTATATGTCAAGGAGTCAGTGGGAGTCTTAATAGTCTTGAAAAGTTTCAAGAACAAATCAAATAAACCTTATCGATTATCACTAGCACACGAGTTGAGGTTTACAACCTATCGTGAAGACATTATTTTGTTTCTGTGCCAATCCAATCGAGTTAATTATACATGTGAGTCCTATGAGTACTCATTGGAATGCATAAAAGGCAAGGACCTTGATAAATGGAAAGTACATTGATAGGAAAAGGTGAGGTGCTTAACTACTTGGAAGACGTGGTGGGCAGATGTGCTACCATAAGGCAAGAAATCAAGATTAAGAAAGTTCGATCCATATGAGTTTGAATTTGTCGTAAACTTTGGTTTTTAACAAATTCACATGGATAGGAACACATACACCGTTTAAATCTAGGTGTCATAAGATTTCCTCCTTCATGAAAATGATTGTGAGAAAATGCTTTCACTAAGAAAGATTTTAAAAGATAGTGATTGTAAAATTGCATTCTCGAATTCGATCATGGTTACGGCATCCCTTTCCATAATTTGAATTGTGAGGTTTGGCAATTAGTCTTAATTGTTAAGACACACATATGAACTATCTAAGGCAAAAGTGTATAAGTTCAAGAAGCCTTGATAAAAGATTATCAAAGCACTAACTATTAGAAACACGAACTTAAGAAATTCAATAAGTATTGTTTTTCTGAAAGTTAAGATGTTTATGAATACATGTCGAAGCTAGTGGGAGCATAAGTGTTATGTTTTATAATAATCATCATGATAGTGGGAGCATAAAAGTTATGATTGTATGATTATTATGGAAACTTTTGCAAGTTGCCAATATTAATTATAGAAAAACAAGAGTTATACCTTGCAAAGTCGTAAGGGTTGTATAGTTGTTTTGCTATAATTAAGGGAGAGAATATTATGCTTCATTTCAAATCTAAAGGATTAGGATGTGGAATGTTAATAAATTTAGTCAAAGGTACATAGTGTGTTCTTAAAATTTCGATTATGATTACGACATTCCTCTTCACAATTCGAATTTTGAGAACATAGCAAATAAAACATTGTGCATCGTGTCCCATACGCTATGGGTATAGGATCGATTGCAAATGCCTTATTGTTTGACCATTCTAAAATTTTCCAAATGTCTAGCGCATTTAGAGGGAAAAGGGACTAGAATCGGTTTTGACTAAAATAATTAAACAACTATCAAAGAACAATCTAAAGTTCGACGAGGATTGGTTGCTTGTGAGTAGTTGGAAGCATGGTATTAATGGACCATATTGACATTATGATGAATAGAAAAAATTCTATTAAGAAATGAGTTGTCATATGGAAAGTATGGAAATGTATCTATATTGGGAAGTAAATATTGAAAATCTATGACTAGATTAGAAACTTTTATGCAAAAGGATGTTCAAAGGAATGTACTTTGAGTGAGAGACATCATATCTAAGGAATTGTCTTGTAACAATCTACGTTAGAGGACTTTGTAATATCATTGACAATAGTCTTTGAGACTTTGGTGTAGTGACATTATAAAAGGATCGTTGCATAAAGTGTTAGAATCTAGTATATTCTATAAGTAACAAGAATTTGATATTCTTACACTTAAGAAAATGGATTTGGAGTTGTAAAATGAGAATGATTGGAAATGTGCTCAATTTGTCTATTTCACAAAGTAAGAACCATAGGTAAACATTGTGTGCATGCTAGGAGCATGGGACAAGTGTAATAATTCAAGTATAAAGTTGATTACCCGAAACGACAAATAATGAGTAATCGATATGGTGATAAATAAAACGTGTTTTGTTTATACTCAAAGGGTTGAGGCCATATGGGATTAGTATTATTCTTGTGTTTCACCTTGCATGTTTTGACTTCCAGAATAATTGAGTTTATTAAGAATAATCGAATTATTCAAACAGGCCACAGTCGTTCATATGTTGGAAGTAGATATGAATGAAGAATGTCGTGAATTGGTGTGTGGATTGTCTAAAAGAGTATTAGACATAAGCAAATGTTTGTTGCAACGTTCATGAGTGCTTATGAATATGATTTGAGCATTGGATTAAACCCACGCTCACTTGGATCACTATCTCGAGTGATTAGTGAGACGATAACATCTTATATTCTTGAAACCGAGATGTGTGAGTTGTATCTTGCGAATCGGTTCCACATTGATAATATGTAAACGCACCAGTAACTTGGTGTTATAAAACATATTGTTGTGTGTAATTCGGTGAGTGAGTGCAAGCAAGCATTGTATCAAAGTTTATCCGTTCCTTTTATTCAAAGAATAAAAGCGATATCTTTGGGCCCCTCGATGGTTTAGTGATGACATACATAAATCCTCGGCCGGGCTAGGGCTAATTTGATTTGTTCAATTAGTCTGTCGTTATAAATCGGAAATTGAGATATAGTACAAAGAGAATGATTTGAAATCATATCTCTTACGATATCTAGAATGGAGGAATATATGATCCCTTATCTAAGGACACGCGTATCTGATATGATCAGAGTTGACAGCGACTTTGGAAAGCTACGATTGCAGATCAGGATCTGAAGTCATACGCAAAATAGTTGTTAGACTTATCCAAGTGGGAGACTGTTGGATTAGTGTCTAAGTCCATAACTATTTTGGTATGTACTTGACCCGATGGTGCATGGTCCTTTTGGGTTGCCTTCACCGAAGCAACTTGATAGGATAAATTATGGAGAGAAAGGATTAAATATGATTTATTAATATATTATGGGAATAATATATTAAAGGAGAAATCATATTGTTTAATTAATATTAGTCAATAATTAATTGGTAATTAGTTTTGTGACTAAAAGAGATTAATTAAACTTAAGGGACTGGAATTGTAATTATAAGATAATTGCAATTTGGGCCATGGATTGCCTTGTATTAAGGGATGGACGAATTCTAATGGGAAACCCATAAGTAAATCGTCCATGGGCTTGATAAAAGGAGTCTATGGTTTGCTTAGGGCTTAAGCATCCAAATTAGGGTTTCCTTGTTAGATAACCCTAATAGCCCAACTATATAAAGACCCCTTAATGCTCAAAAACGTGGCTAAGCTTCTTGTAGGGGTTTACACACGTTTTTGGTAGCCTCCAACCTCTCTCCTCTTCATCCTCTTGCTTATGGTATTTGTGAACCATTAAAGGAGTGACACATGTGACTCTAAGCCTTCCAAAGTCAATTTAAGGAGGAATTGGGATTGTTATTGCTACATAACAATCAAGGTATGATCTTAAACCTAATTACATATTAATATGATTACTTGTATGCTAGAATTAGGGTTTATAGTCTTGTATTCAAAGCATGTACAATAGAGAAACCTAGATCCAAGTATTAGGGTTTGTATGAGCACATATGATGTCTTATGACCAAAACCCATCAAGAATATCCATACGAGATCATGAATGAATCAAATCTCTTGTACCATTGTCTTCGAGACTGTTTCAAGCCATATAGAGATTTCCTCAGCAAACATACATGATTCTTCTTAGAATCAAGGAACCCTTCTGGATAGGACATATAAATCTTATCTTCTACGTTCCCATGAAGAAATTCATTTTTTACATCAAGTTGTTCAAGCTCTAGGTCAAATTCACTCATCATGGCCAAAAGAACCTAAATTGTATTGTGCTTCACGACCGGTGAGAATACCTCGTGATAATCAATTCCTTCTTTCTGAGAAAACCCTTTCGCCACCAACCTTGCTTTGAACCTAGATGGTTCAACTTCTAGTATCTCTTCCTTCTTCTTAAAGATCCATTTGTATCCCACTGGTTTTGCATCCTTTGGTAATAGCACTATATCCTATGTTTCATTCTTCTCTAATGATTGCATTCTTCATTGATGACTATCAACCATTGTTTTCATCATTACTCACCACTCCCACTTTATATGACTGAGGCTCCTCAGTGTCAGTGTCTTCTCCCATTGCTAAAGCAAAATCAATGGAGTCACGATCATCAGAATTGACACATCCCACATATGTAGCAGGTTTTGAAAAAGCCTTCTTTGATCACCTTTTTGCTATAGATTCTTGCCCATCATCCTTTCCAGCATCACTACTAGACTAAGATCCCATGGGTTTCTCTTGTGTTTCATCTTGTCCTTTTTGTTCAGTGTCACCTTTCTCTTTATCACTTATCACAACTTTTTCTGGATTTTAAGATGTAAACTCCACCTTCTGGATAGCACCTAGATCTTTGTTCCTTGTTTGACTTGTATTACCTCCTCCCTAGTTACCAATGGAAGATTCATCAAAGGCTACATCTTTGTTCATGATAAATTTAGGAGTTTTTCCTTCTTCTATACACCACAGTTGATAACCTTTTACTCCTATAACATATCCTAGAAATATGCACTTCATTACCCTTGGCTCAAATTTACCATCATTCATATGAGCATATGTAGGGCATCCAAATATTCATAAACTAAAATAGTCATAGGGTTTCCCAGACCAAACCTCTTGAGGGGTCTTCAAGTCAATAACAGTTGATGGTGATCTATTGAATAGATAGAAAGTAGTATACACTGTGTTTTCCTAGAGCTTAGATAAGTTAGAAATGCACCTTGCATGCTGCATGAGTGTTTGGCTCATCTGTTATGCCATTCCATTTTGTTGTAGTGTGTGTTGTATAGTGTAGTGCCTCACTATACATTCTTCCTTGTAGAATTTATCAAATAGAGCATTGCAGAATTCCAACTTACTGTTGGTCCTTAGAGTCTTGACATGTTTTCTAGTCATTTTCTCAACAATGGTCATCCACTCCTTAAACTTCCCAAACACCTCATCTGCAGTCTTAAGAAAGTATAACCAAACCTTCCTTTAATAATCATCAATAAACATCATAAATTATGAGCATCCTCCTTGAGACTTTACTTGTGCAGGACGCCATAAATCTGAGTGAACATATTCTAGGATTTCCTTTATTGTGTATTTACCGATACCAAACTTCAGTTTTCGTCTTTTCGATGCTTTCCCTTGACAAACATTTCATAAAATATCATTTTCCCAGTAGCCTCTCCACCAAGCAGTCCTTGTTTACATAGAATTGACATGCCCTTCTCACTTATGTGCCCCAACCTATGATACCACAACTTTAGCTTGTCATCGCCTACATTCAAGGATTGAGATAACCACCATTCCTATAACCGTATTGCCTTCTAGGATATAAATCCCTCCACGATTTATCTTCTCTTTCATTATAGCTAGAGAGCCTTTGGTTACTTTGACCCAGTCCCCTTCACCAGTGTACCTCATCCCATTCTTACCTATTGTGCCAAGAGAGATTAAATTCCTATGATGTTCTGGAACGTACCAACAATGTAGCTTCCTGACCATTATGTTTTGCATCTTGATCTCCACCCTGCCACTACCCTTGATATTGCTCACCCAATCATCACCCATCTTGATTGTGGCATCCTGGTCTTTGAAGGAGTCGAACCAGTCATGATTATATGTTATGTGATAGGATGCTCTAGAATCCAAGACCCAAGCATCTACAGAACTAGATGTACTAATAGTCAGTGCATCACCATCTTCCCCATCATCAGAACTTTACTAAACCACAACATCAATGTTATTGTTGCTTGATTCACTCTTAAACATATTCTTCAGCTACGGAAAAATTCTTTTGAAGTGCGCCTTCTCCTTGTAGTTATAACATTTTTCATTTGTTGAACCTTTAGACTTCGATTTAGAATGTGATATCCCTCTATTTCATCTTTCCTCTCTTCTTTGATTCCTCTCCTTATGAACAAATTGGAACTAGACAACTCCTCTCCAACTGAAACTTTTGTTTCTAGTTCCTTGGACATCAGGGAGTCATTCACAGTGATCGTTGTCCTAGCATAGAGCATGCTATCAACGAAATACTCATATGAGTTTGGAAGAGACATAAGAGAATAAGCACCTGATATTCATCTTCAATCTTCATATCAACCCCTTCTAAATAGAAGATGATGTGATTGAAGTTATCCAAATGATCTTCCACTTGGGTACTTTCAGACATTTTGAGAGTATACAACCTTTGCTTATGATACATCCTGTTCGTCGGTGTGTTTGTCAGTGAGTTGTTCCAGTACTTGTCACAGAGTTTATCCTAGAGCCCAGAAGCAGTTGTTCGATCGACGACCTCCCTCGGTACTTCATCTACTAAGCTAAAGATAATGGCACTATGTGCCTTCGTCAGAATGTCCACCTTCTTTTCAGCCGCCATGTCCTTTGGCAAAAACAAAAAAGAAGGTCTTAGATCATATAACTAATATTATGCACATCCAATAAGGTCTAAACCCTATTCTCTCAAAGCCCAAGGCCTTTACTCTATCCATTTATTATTCATAATTCTAGAATAAGAAAACTTCTCGAAACAGGATGTTACAACTCTCCCACACTTAAACTGGATTTCATCCTTGAAATCCATCTAGGTTAGAATATCTGAAAACAATGGCAACATATTCCATAATCTCCCTCTAAACACTCCAAAATCAAGGCATCTATAAAGAAAACTCTAGAGACCAGTCGGAAACCTCAGTCGTCAGCAAACGATCCACTTACTTAAAAAATAATGCACAACTGAAACAACTACCTTACTCTTCCCTACTTTAAGACCCAATTCACACCAACAACTACTCAAGCGGGAAACTTCTCAAAAACTGGAACTACAAACTAACTTCATCAATAAACTCTCCAAAATTAGGAGCCCATCAGTCTCAACTCTAAAAAACATACCCTAAGACTGATGATCATCCAGTCGACGTACCTACCCCTAGTCCCTAACTAGGAACACCACCAAACCATGCATAAAAATACCCAAAATAACACAAATAGCTATAAGGAAATGGAGAAATCAAATAAGATGTTAATTTATTAAGTATTAATAAATTAATTGGAAATTATTTTGGAATCAATTAATTTGGTTTATTTAATTTTAGAGCATGAATATTAACTAATTCCTAGAGATTAATTAAAATATTCTAGAAGCTCATAGAAGATTATAGGGGACGGTTTTGGCTTCCTAGGATATGGATAAGGCCTGTTTTGAATAAGGTAAAGATAATCGCTAAAGGTTTGAATCCATTTAGGATTTATCTGTTGCCTATTAATAGACTACTAGTGGTCAAATCCTAGTTGTTGATTTCCTTCTCTCAAACTGTCCACCTTTCTCTCCGTGTCTCATTCTACAAAAATTATAACCGCTCTTCTAGGGTTATAGAATTTTTTCAAAACCCTAAACTATGGTTAATCCTTATTAGCTTCTTGAAGTTTTGGGTCTAACTATATTAGAGAGATTTTACTTTAGGTCCTTCATTTATTGCAAGAGTTGGCAATTACGAGATCATAGTTAAAGCAACAAGAGATTAATATTCTATCTTTTAGTTCGATTTTTATAAGTAGGTTGTTATACCATATGATTTTCTTTTTGTTTCTGATGTCGGGATCATGAGTATTGATGCCTTGAAATACCAATAATAATGTTGGTAATGTTCTCATAATTTGAACAAAATATGTTAATCAAGTAGGTTACTAGGGTCTTTTCAGGTAAGCAAAGCATCAATATTAGCCAAAAGGTCCGAAAGCTTCATCTTTTCCTAATATTGGGATATCATAGGGTTTCCTAGAACCATGGTATGAAACTCGTTCTCAAGCTCAATCACATAAGTGTCTTTATTGTCTTAAAAAAGTCCCTCGAGGCTTTTCCAAATAGAGTTGGCAATGTCACCTTTCTTAAGGATCATGGTGATAACATATTGGGTGATGGTGCGTACATCCATATTGAATAGGAAATAAAATTTATAGCAATTTTGTGTTCTAAGCGGGTTCAAGAAAATGATTTGTCAAGATGGGAAACAACGCTATAGTCATTTCAATGCGTCATGAATAACTGACGCTAAGCATCGTAGTTAAGTTCGTAGAGGTCAATGATGAGGGGTACGTAGGGTTTGATGTTTGTAGTCTTATATATTTTTTG